>NC_135786.1:23730000-24073333 GCF_051106095.1 Pogona vitticeps
TCGTGGGAAATGACCTGGCTGAACATGTGAAACGGGTGCTAGTGATTACACGTTCACAAGCCACCACGGGGACAGTTCAGGGGGGTAATGATGAGCCAGAGACGGAAGCAGAGGGGAGTTCAGAAGCTGTGGTGGAAACCTTAACCACAGACAGCCGATTTGGACAAGAGCAAAAGGCAGACGCCACTCTCCAAAAGTGTTTTGAACAGGTGACTGACGCCCAGCTAACACCTGAAACCCCAGTGAGATTTCTAGAGAAAAAGGGATTTTGTATAGAGAGACCCTGAGGAATATCTCAAAAGGGGGAGATGGGATCAGAAGTCAGCTAGTGGTACCGGAAAAGTATCGCCCCATGATCTTACAAAGGGGGCACTCTGACATGTTTGCTGCGCACTTAGGGGTAAACAAAACACAGCAGAGAATCACACAGAATTTTTACTGGCCTGACATAGGGAAGCAGATCAGGGAGTTCTGTAAACAATGTGATGTGTGCCAAAGGCAGGGGAATAGCCGCGATAGGACCAAAGCAAAGTTGTGCCCTTTGCCTGTGATTGACACTCCGTTCAAATGCATAGGGGTGGATATTGTGGGACCTTTGCCCAAGGCCACAGAGGGGGAACAGGTTCATTCTCACCATTGTGGACCATGCCACGAGGTACCCTGAAGCCATTCCCTTGACTAACATTGAAACTAACACAGTGGCAGATGCCTTGGTGGGGTATATGTCCAGGATGGGATTTGCCTCAGAAATAATCACAGATTTGGGCGCATCGTTTACATCGAAGCTCATGAAACGGTTATGGCAAATCTGTGGAATTAAGCACAAGGAAACCACTGCCTATCACCCTGAAAGTAATGGGTTAACTGAGAAGTTCAATGGGACTCTAATGCGCATGATTAGGGCTTACTTGGCAGAGAATCCAAACAATTGGGACCAGAAGCTGCAATCCCTTTTGTTTGCTTATCGATCAGTGCCACAAGCCAGTACCGGGTTCAGTCCGTTTGAACTTTTATTTGGGAGAAGGGTGAAAGGGCCCCTTGATTTGATCAAACAAAATTGGGAGCAGATCACCCAGGATGACCCACAAGACGTTGTGACATACATAGGCTCTTTAAGGAATGACCTAAAGAGAAACCTAGAGCTAGCAGCAGAGACCCTGCAAGCTCAAAAGGTCAGAAAGAAAGCTTGGGATGACCAGGAAGGCAGGGAGAGGCGCTTTAATCCAGGGGAGGAAGTGCTTTGGCCTAGACTCTGCAAAGAGAACAAACTGCAGCTGGGTAGCCCAGAAATAAAATACTTGGGTCACTTAGTAGGGGGAGGAGTGATAAAACCCCTCGAGGCCAAGATAGAAGCAGTTCGTGATTGGCCCAGACCCAACACCAAGAGAAAAGTCAAATCATTTCTTGGGTTGGTGGGCTACTATAGAAAGTTCATCCCGAGGTTTAGCGAGATTGCGGCTCCGCTGACCGATCTGATGAGGAAGAAGGCTGATGACCGCATCCCGTGGACCAGCGACTGTGAGGAGGCGTTCCAGAGGTTGAAGCAGGCGCTAATCAACTATCCAGTGCTGCGTGCTCCAGACTTCGACCGGGAATTCATCATCTACACCGATGCGTCTAACAGCGGGGTAGGAGCAGTTCTTTGCCAGGAGGATGAGAATGGTGACCAGCATCCAGTGTCCTACCTGAGTAGGAAACTCCAGAAAGGTGAGAGACATTTGGCAACCGTGGAGAAGGAGTGCCTGGCCATAGTCTACGCGATCCAGAAGGCCAAGCCTTACATCTGGGGAAGACATTTTATTCTGTGCACTGACCATTCACCACTGCAATGGTTAAAGACAATGAAAACCCACAATAGTAAACTTATGAGGTGGGCTTTAAACCTGCAAGACTATGACTTTGAAGTGAAGGTGGTCAGAGGGTCAGTGAACTGTGTTGCTGACGCCTTGTCAAGAAGACCTGAAGAATGAAGACGGCGAAAGAAACATGGACTATGTATATATTTTGATGACAAAAAGTCAAATGTGTCTGTTTATTAAACATGTTGGTTTGTATGAATAAAGGTAACTTGATGTATTGTTAATGGTAAAGGTTTAAATGCCTAATAGAGTGTAAGTATAAGTAAGTATGGTATTGTATGTATAACTGTTTTTGTGTGTTTTATCCAGGTTGTTTTTTGGTGAAAAGCACCTTAGCTTTCCCCCTACAAAACAACTTATAAAGAGGGGAGGTGTTACATACAGCACTGATGTTACCTGTCTGTCATGGGTTTGGAGGGAAAGTTCCATCCTATGGGGAGTGGAAGGCGGGACATCAGGAGGAGGGGCTGTACTGTATATATATGTGGAGCGTGTGTGGAGAGTTTAGTAGAAGAAGCAGCAGCTGGGAAGAAGAAGCTGGTGTGGGAGTCTGTGTGTCAGACAGGGTACTACTGTGTGTCAGTCAGTACCAACCTGATAGGTTCAGGTGTCTGTATGGTTAGCCAGAACTGATAGGTTCAGGGTCTGTGCTTCAAGTTGAGTGTTCTGTGTGAACCAAACTGTGTGTATGTATGAGTGAAACTAAGCCACGTTACTATATCTTATTCACCTGATCATTTTATTTTCCCTGTGTGTTGTTTTAAATAAACCTTATTCTTTTATTTGTTGAAAATCCATCCCTGGTCTGTGTGACTTCTTATAGGGAATGGTTGGTGGCAGCTTAGTTAACGTGTGGCAGATCCCAGTAGGTCTGGGTTTGTCACAGCTGTGTCCTCGCACCAACGCCATTTGGGATCTTTTTTGCTGTCATGCTGAAGCATGCCTTTGCAACAGAAGGTGTCTATCTCCGGACTAGATCAGATGGAAAACTGTTTAATCTCTCTAGATTGAGAGCAAAGACCAAAGTCCAACTGAAATGCATACGGGACTTCCTCTTCGTTGATGATGAAGCCATTGTTGCCCACTCTGCTGAAGACCTCCAAGAACTCATGAATCATTTTAGCAAGGCCTGCCAAGACTTTCGACTAACAATCAGCCTGAAGAAAATACAAGTCATGGGCCAGGGTGTGGACTCACCTCCCTCTGTTACTATCTCCACGCAAGAATTGGAGGTTGTTCATGACTTTGTGTACCTTGGCTCAACCATTTCTGACACACTCTTTCTAGATCTCGAGCTGGATAAACACATTGCCAAAGCAGCTACCATGTTCTCTAGACTCACAAAGAGAGTATGGCTTAATAAGAAACTGACGGCATATACCAATATCCAGGTCAACAGAGCCTGTGTCCTGACCACACTCCTGTACTGCAGCAAGTCCTGGACTCTTTGTGCACGGCAGGAGAGAAAGCTGAACACGTTTTATTTATTTATTTTATTTATTTATTCGATTTTTACCCCACCCCTCTAGACAACGTCTACTCGGGGCGGCTCACATCAGTTAAAACAAGTTAAAAAACATATAAAATGCATTTATACTAAATTAGTACTAAACGTTCCATATGTGTTGTCTCCGACGCATTTTTGGTATCACCTGGGAGGACAAAGTTCCAAATAGAGTAGTCCTAGAACGAGCTGGAATTTTTAGCATGTACACATTACTGAAACAGCGCTGTCTACGTTGGCTCGGGCATGTCGTGAGAATGGCTGATGGTTGGATTCCAAAGGATCTCCTGTATGGAGAATTAATGCAGGGGAAGTGCCCCAGAGGGAGACCACAACTACCATACAAGGATATCTGCAAGCGGGATGTGAAGGCCTTAGGAATGGACATCAACAGATGGGAAACCTTGACATCTGAGTGTTCAGCCTGGAGGCAGGTAGTGCAGCATGGCCTCTCCCAATTCGAAGAGACACTTGTCCAGCAGGCCAAGGCAAAGAAGCAGTCCCGAAACCAGCAAAACCAGGGAGCTGGACAGGGGACAGATTGTATTTGTCTTCAGTGTGGAAAGGATTGTCACTCTCGAACTGGCCTTCTCAGCCACACTAAACGCTGTTCCAAGACCTCCATACAGAGCACGTTATCATAGTTTCTCAAGACTAAAGGATGCCTATACAGAGAAAGATGGTTGAAGATGCAAAATACAATATGGATAATATCAAAGCAAAATGGACAGAAAAGACAGTTGTTGTCAATGTAGCAGATGTACATGCTAGCATGATCAGTACCAACAATGCAGCCACTGTTGGCATCAAGAGCTGTATCAATAATAGAGCCTGACAGTGAGTTGCTGTTTTTCATGTTCCAGGTAGATGGCTATTTAAGACTGATTCAGCAAACATCAGTAATGCCTATGGTACAGAGATTGCTAATGGCACCATCCAGGTGATGGCGAGTGATGTTACTGATGATAGTGTAGAGCAGTGGTTCTCAAACTGGGATCCCCATATGTTCTTGGCAATTCCCAGAAGCCTTCACCACTTGCTGTGCTGGCCAGGATTTCTGGGAATTGCAGTCCAAGAACATCTGGGGACCCAAGTTTATGAACCACTGGTGTAGAGTCTGAATACTGTGTATTTTTTCAACCAGTTACTAATAACTGTAAATAAATACAGTGCTGCCTCGCATAACGATTGCATCGTATAACGATGAATGAAGATTTCCGATGTTCCCTATGGGGGTATTTCACTTTGCGATGATCGGTTCCCTGCTTGGGTAACTGATCATGGCAAAGCAAGCCTTTTTAAACAGCTGATCGGCGCCACACTTCCCCCCCCCCCAGAGCTCCTGCTTAAATAGCAGGGGCGCTCCGGCTTGGCATCTCAGGAGGGAGGGAAGGAGGGGCGAAGGGCCTGGCCCCGATCTCCGTGCGCACCCCTGGGGAACCGAGCCAGAGAGCAGTTGCGGCGGGGGGGAGGTGCTGCAAAGGAGGAGGTGCCCGCCGGACTGGGATCAGGGCGGCAGCAGCTGGATGGGGGCTGCGCGCCAGAGACCCCCTCCTCGCCCCGCCAAGGAGACCGGGCATCTGGGGTTGGCTGGCTGGCGGTGGGTGGCGCACCCCTTCCCGCCTCAGAGGCAGCCGCCCGGGCGGGAAGGGGATCTCTTTGCAAGCCTTTTTTAAACCTGTAGCCTCAGAGCCTTCCTCTCACGGCTCCCCTTGGTGCTCCTGGGCATTGTAAGGGTTAAGAGAACCAAGCCTTGCCTGCTAGAGAGGCCGAAAAGGAGAAGGCCCTTACAATGCCTCCTTTCCGGCCTCTCTAGCAGGCAAGGCTCGGTTCTCTTAACCCTTACAATTCCCAGGATCAGCACAGGTGGAGCCAGCCTGGGAGACAACCGGCCTCCTTGGGCCGCGAGCGGCGAGAGGAGGGCTCGGAGGTTGCAGGTTGGAGTGGGATGGAGGAAAGAGTCCCGGGGAATCACTTCCAAGGGGAGGAGGAGGTGGTGAAGCTGCGGGGTGGGGATGGGGGTGGGAGAGAGCGGGGAAGGTAGGGGGGTGCCAGAAAGGTGGGGTGAAAAGAGGACGCAGGGCTCCTCTCGGAGTTGCTCCAGGACAGTGGGGGGAGGCCTCTCTCTCTCTCTCTCTCTCTCTCTCTCTCTCTCTCTCTCTCTCTCTCTCTCTCTCTCTCTCTCTCTCTCTCACACACACACACACACACACACACACACACACACACACACACACACACACACACACACACACACACACACACACACACACACACACACACACCCCGGCAGACAGAGAAATCCAGCTTTGTTTTTCCCGGAGGCCCCCCCCTGTGTGCTGATCTCGTCCCTGTGACTCTTCGAGGGTGGGGGGAAGGCAGAGGAGGGAATGCTGGGGAGTAGGACCTAGTGGGGAGAACACGGCTGCTTTCATGCTGCGGGGCTGCCGGACGAGGGTCGGTTTGTTACCAAAAAAAAAAACTTTAAAAAAGGCTTGCAAAGAGATCCCCTTCCTGCCCGGGCGGCGCGGTTTCAAAATGGCCGCCCGCTATTTTCTGGGACGGATTCAGGCAGCGAAAATGCCCACGCTACGGAGTATCTTCGCTGAACGGTGAGTTTGAAGCCCATAGAAACGCATTAATCACATTTTAATGCATTTCTATGGGCTTTTTTGTTCCGTATAGCAACGATTTTTTCGGAACGGATTATCGTCGCTATACGGGGCACCACTGATATAGATACAATGAAGAGGGTAACAGCCTATAATTATTTAAGTATAAAATAAAGTAAATTTATTTATTTACAGCAACAGTCTCTTTCAATTTTTGTTAAAATTTCAGAAAAGTCCTAGTAGGGCATAGCTGATATATTATGTGCCATCAAGTTGGAACCTACTTACAGCAAACCAAACAGCACTTTCAAGATGAGATATTGAAAGAGTGGTTTTACCAGTTCCATACACCCACTGAGTTTCCATGGCTGAGGGGGGAATTGAATCCAGGACTCCTGGCCACTAATCTATCACTCTATCTACTACAGCACGCTGAATATCCCTGTTGCCACTATGGAAAATGATATAGAACTGGGTGTGCTGGAGCATGCATTAAGGGAGTGGTGGAGCAACAATCAAAGTCCTCTGTCTAAAAGTTTCCAAAAGGGGTGGCACTGCACATAAGTGTGACTATAGACAGACACCAAGATGAAGAACTAAACATTTCCAATTCTATATTCACATTTTGAAATAGTACAGATCAGAAATTAATGTACAATTGAAATAAAAGAATTTTGTAGTTGGAAATACTCTATGAATCAAGTCCAACCTCCTGCTAAAATTAGCTGATAAAGTATTCCTGATAGATGGCCATCCATCCTCTGCTTTAAAACATCCAACAAAGGCGAGCCCTCCACTTTCTGAGGTAGCCTGTTACACTGTCAAACAACTTTTATACAGAGAGATAATCTGTGGGATGGCGAGAGCTGCTAGTTTAACAGTTCTCCCCATATGATCCCCACTAAGTAGTCAACAAGTTCTAGTCAGCTCTTCAACTCAGCTAAACAATTTTAGAAATGATGTCAAGAATGTATAAACATGCTTGAGTAAAAAAAAAATAACCTTCCATTTAACATCACTGAAAGCTGGAAGCTTGAGCCATAACATCTGATAATACCTCTGAACTTTACAAATAGTTATACACCTAGATTCTTTTGTTCTACATCACTGAAAGACAGCATAAAACATTTCTTCAGCCTAAAATGGTTCTTGCATATCTTTCTTTTTAAAGTATACCACCATCAAAACTTTGTCTTCTCTTATTTTCTGTTATGATTAAGTAATTTTATAACAAAATACAATTTTGCAAATTACATTCTTTAAAGAGATACTTCATTAACCACTTCCAAGCATATGGTCCACCAAGTTAATCCTGCATTGCTTAGTACCAGATTTCTCACAAACCATATGTAATATTAGCAGCGGTAACTATCAATATTTGCATATATGAAAAAAATTAAGCTTTCTATTTCAAATTTACCAACTATAAGTATCCTTCATTTTCACATTCCATACCCCAATTTTGATTTTAGAATCAATTTATTTCCCAAGAACCTTATTTTCTACACAGCTCCATGTTTTGAAGTTCAAACAAAGAGCCTGTTTTAGCCTTTTAAAATACATGTGGCAGAGTGCGATTTGAGACAGTGCCACTGCAGTCTTAGTCATCCACTGGCAAAATGCAATTGCAATACTTTTAAAATCCAGAGTACTCCAACAGCTAACCGAAGGAGGGCTTCAAGACCAAATAAAGGATGAAGTTTGGTGCAATTTAATTACTGTTGCCTAGACAGGAAACAATCATGCTGCTACTTTATGAATAAGCTGCAAGCATTCAAACCCCACTATAAACAAGACCCATGGAAGACAGAATTTTTAAAAATATGAGACATCTTCAAGGCAATAACTATCTTGGCAATATTAACCTAGAATATATACTGTGTTTCTCCAAAAATAAGACAGGTTCTTGTATTAATTTTTGCTCTAAAAATGCATTAGGGCTTATTTTCAGGGGATTTTTTTTAATGTACTATACAACAATCTACATTTATTCAAATACAGTCATATCATCTTCTTCTGGTTGCTGCACAATGCTGCACAATGCTGAAGAGCAGGGTTTCATTTAACTAGGGCTTATTTTTGGGATGGGCTTATATTACGAGCATCCTGAAAAATCATACTAGGGCTTATTTTCAGGTTAGGTCTTATTTTCGGGAAAACAGGGTGTTAGCATTTACCTAGCTCCTCCTTCCCTTTTGCCTACTAAAAATGTCACATTCTTTATTCAGAAAATAACTCTGAGAAAAGACAATGCAAGGTTTTGATGCTGAATGGAAAATGGAAGTCCACATACAATACGAAGCAAGCATCTGTGTTAACCATAGCAACAAACCATACGCTGTCTTACCAATCCTCAATTTTCTTTCCCCACTCCTTCTGTCAGCGCCCATCAGCTATCCAAAATGCCTTTGTGATAATCAAAAACACTGCTACAGCTTCATCATGACACCAGTCAATTTACCACTGGCCAGCCCCAGAAATAGAATAGGGAACTCTTGAACAAGCTACATAGTACCACAGCACCACTAGAAGGAGAGATCAGTAAACCACTTCTGAGTATTCTATGCCTAGAAATACCTGGAAAAGTTCAGCCTGGGGACCACTGCAAACCAACTACAAATTTTGATTTATACATAACAATAAACTGATTATATCAGACCATGACTTGACAATGGTGTTTCTGACCAAAAAAAAGGAAATACAGATTCAGTGGTTTGAACCAGTCATATCATGAAACACATGCAATGCACCAATCATTGTGTCACCTTCTGGATAAAGATGGTGCCCTGGAGTTTACCTCTCTTCTCAGATCCCCTAAGCACATGAGTAATTGTCCCATCTCAGAACTTTTGGGCAGAGTGACAGTAAACTTCACTTCATAAATCTAATACAGTGTCCCAATGCCATAAGTTGCCCTGTAACACTTCTCTAACATTAAACTCAAATCTTACCATAACATAAAACAATCTGCAATTAGAAGGGTTTTCTTTAAGCAAATGACTTGCAGGAGAGAAATATGAAATTAGGTAACTTCTGGAATAGAACTGAAGCTCATCTATCACATAAAGGGAATATTTGGTTGGAATGTTTAGAAGCCATCTATAAAAGGGTGTGTATCTAAAACATAGTTCAAGAGTGCAAAGGAAGGTCATGCAAAAGAATTTCCTGTTTTTCTAGATAACTGCCTTGTTCTGCTCCAGCCGATCTGAAGCTTTATGAATAAACTTTTGAAACATGATACTGTAACCATCATTATTTCAAATATTCAACATTACTTACAAGATACAGACTGGAATCTGACTGCTTAGCACAATAAGTCACAACTAAAGTAAGCCCACTGAATCGACTGAATTTGCAGAGAACTGGCTCCCCAAATCCCTACTGATTCAATGGGCCTACTCTAATTGCAACTTACTCTGCTAAGCAACAGGACTTCAGACATTATACAATTAAAGTATAGCTATATATCTTTTGTGTAAAATTGTAAAAAGCAGTGATATTTATTTATTTATTTATTTATTTATTTATTTATTTATTTATTTATTTATTTATTTATTTATTTATTTATTTATTTATACCCCGCCTATCTGGCCCACCGGACCACTCTAGGCGGCTTCCAATATAAAATCAGATAATAAAAACAGAGACAAATACATAATAATCAAACAGCAACAGCAGTAAAATAAAGAAGGAAAAGTAAGAGAGAAATCAGGAGTTGGCTGGAGGGAAGGCCTGGATAAATAACCATGTTTTTAGTTGGGTTTTAAAGGTGCCCAGTGTGGGGGCCACGCGAATCTCCGGAGGGAGATTGTTCCAGAGGCGAGGAGCCACCGCTGAGAAGGCCCGGTTTCATGTTTTCTCCTTCTAGGCCTCTCTTGGCATCAGGCTCCTCAGCCTCACCTCCTGACTTGTGCGGGTGATCCGGGTAGACCTTGGTGGGAGGAGGCGTTCTGCCAAATATCGGGGTCCTAAAACTTTGAAGTTGACACGGAAACAGATGGGCAGCCAATGCAATGCGGCCAGCATTGGAGAGATGTGTTGGTATTTCCTCACTCCTGTAAGGAGCCTGGCCGCCGCATTCTGCACCACCTGAAGTTTCTGTGTCAGCCTCAAAGGTAGCCCCACGTAGAGCACGTTACAGTGATCTAATCTTGAGATTACGAGCGCATGCACCAAATGCGGACAAAATCATTAATTAAAATAGGTATTTAAAATACTGAAGATCCTTCAAAAATAATATTATATTCATTTCTATTAAAATTTGCCAAACAACTGTAAATAAAGTTATTTCCATTTTTATGCACATTAGCAATGCCAGCCTTTGGCCAGGATCCAGAGAACTAAAAAACCACTGCACCCAAGAGGGCTGAGTTTATATTTCTTGCATAGCAGCTCCCAATGCCATATGGCCAACCACTTCTGAAGCTGAGGAAGCAGTCTGGGTTATGCTCTAACATAAGAGCTTCTGTTTTAAAGAAGAGTTAAAAAATAACCTGGATGCCAGCCACTGTTGATGAGTACAAATTCATATTAAAAAATTCACATACAGGAGCATGTTGCTCCATTCATTTCAGTGAAAGAAACACATCTGTACTAAGCGATCAGGCCCTTCCAGTAAGATTTGAGAGCATAAAATTCTACCCCAATGCTCATGTAAGGGGAAACAAACAGTTACTGGTTAATGTGCATAAAACTTTGCATGCTTGACTATTATATTTCCTTCTCCCTATCTCAAGCAGCCATAAGGAGATATTAAAAAAATAGGCCCACCTTCAAACAAAGCATGGTTTCCAGACTTGGGAAACTTTTTTTTAAAGCAAACTCTAGTGACCTGATTAAGAGTATAATAAATATTCACAAATTATCTCATCCTTTAAGAAAAGCATGTCTCAGCAACACAACTGTCAACTGCTGGAAACTTTTTTTGCTACTACATATGTGCAGAAAACTAATACTTTTTTCTGTCAGCAGAAGCTTTAACAAGGAAACAAACTTTTGTGCAGAAAGCTAGCATTTTGTGCTAAATACGTGTTTTTATGTTAGGGCTTCTTGTGCAGAAACACTCACTTTCTGGCTGCCAAAAAAGAAACACTCACTTTCTGGCTGCCAAAAAACTCATTCAGAAAGAAAACACTTGAAAATGCTTCCTCCACATCTGCAAGAAGAACATACACAAAAATATACACTCCAGGATCAAATCATCTAATTCTGATCTCACACTTCATTTGTAATAAGTGATTAAACTATATTCTCCTGACTTGACAGCAGAGAAAGCTGTGGTTTAAGCAAGCCAGAACAGAAACAGCAAAGCCAGACAATATAAGTGAAAGAGAGAAAAGACACAGGCATATGGCTGTTCACAAACTGAGGCAATTTAATAAAACTGAACCTGCCATGTCTAGATCTAGCCTAAAGTACCAAGTAGCAGCATCTGACAGAGGCTCTCTACAAGAATAGAAGGCACAGAATTGTGTAAAAGATGGTAGCCTGGTAAAACTTAATTTGCAAAACAGGCAAAGAGTTCTTTTGCTACCTGGCTTAAATTAAATCTTCATTCCCTAGTGCTTTATTCTCAAGCCTGCTCTTCTTCTCCACTCAAGCACGGCCACACACACACACACACACACAAAAACACAGCATTTACTTCCACTGTCAAATAGCTAGTTTTGTCATCGTATTTGAAACCTAGAAAACTAATACAGTACTTAGCTTTAACTTTCATGTATCCATATAAATCAGCTGAATCAGAAGTCTGTTTCATTTGACCAAATCACAGTTATAATTTTCTATTGTTTTTCTATGATGTCCTAAGACATCTTTCTTTAAAGATCTGGCTTTTAATTAATTTAATTACCCATCTGAGTGTTTTTTTTTTCAAAATGCCAATCAGAGTAAAATAAACAATTTGCTTTACTTGACAGAGACTTAAATACTGTATCCTCAAAAGAAGTAGAGAAGTTAACTATTATCCATGGGAAAAAAACAAAAAAGGGATGACTTAAACACAGTGACAAAAGATATGTGACTATATAACAAGTGGACTGCATATCGAGCCATCTCTCAAAAGAAATAATTTGTATATGTGTATTATATATGTGCTTTGAATATAAATTCTGAAAATGTGCTTCAGAAACTTATAGTTAAAATTTCTGTTACAAACCTCACATTACAGACACATAAAGGCAAAAAATAAATTAAAAGTGGAATAATCCATATAGGTGAACAGTGACTCCAGTTCGTATTTTAAAAAATTAACATTCCTTCTCAAGAAATCAACAATTTCAAGTTCAGTTAGGTCTTTCTTTTTTGCAAAAGGACATTTAAACTAAATAAAAAATGTAGATGGTGCATACTCAACATGGAAAGTCTTGTCAGCCAAGGCATAAACTTAATTAAGAACACTCTTCTGAAAGAAACAGTGAACATAGTCTCTAAGCCTTTTAATATTTCATACAGCTCTGAACCTGACTGTGCAGAAGATATAAACTGAGATACTGTTCAGATGACATATTCTAAGGCAAAATCTCAAAATGATAAACACTTTCTAACTGACTTGGGGAAGCATAAATTTATCCAAGATCTGTCTGTGATACTGACAATCCCCTATGATTAATGCCATATGAACAGGATGTCTGTTGCTTTGTCATAGTTAAACTTAAAATTTCCAGAATTCAATGGCTTCAATCCCCCAAAGAGTTTTTGTACAAGGGCATTTCTGGCTGTCTCTAACACAACCCCAGAAAATAGAAAAGTCTACTCCAGCTGCACCTCCTGTTCTGTTCCAGGGGATTTAGTGCCTCAAAGAAAGCACTTCAAGATAAGACACAAGAAGTAGCAGTAAAAGGCACTTAGAAAAGTCCCATAACATGAGTAAATACCAAACCCAATGCTTAGGAAACTGGGAAACTCTTGTTAACATTTATGTTTGAAGCAGATTACCGTATTTTTTGCTCCATAAGACACACCAGACCTTAAGACGCACATAATTTTTTAGAGGAGGAAACAAGGAAAATATATTCTGAACCAAATAATGTAATAAAATATTTAGTAAACTATAACAGAATAACATTTGAACCATGTAAAGTGAGCAGCAGTCAACAGTGGCATTAAGAACCATTACCACTGTCATTAACAAATGGAGAGACTTAAAGCTTTGTGTACTCTAGTTTATGTACCATAAATTTGTGTACCATAAATTTAATTCAAGTACATATAGACCATTATCAGCCAGTGATAAGACCTATTTTACATTTCCTTTCATTCACCTCCTCCCATGCTTATAGAAATGTCTCAATGACAGATGAGATTGTTGTGCAACTCTGCCCAGCTACAGCTCAAGCCTATATTAAGTTAGAAATGGTTTGTCTGATTTGGCACTGCATTGAGAGGTCCCTTTTAGTTGTGTGGAGCATAAATAGTGGAATTAAACTATTTAACAGCTGGTTTTCCTTATTTACGTTAGGTTATGCAAAAGAACAGCAACACAAAGCTTAACCCATTCACCAGCAGTAGCACATGCTCAGCGTAAGACCAAATCTCGGGTTTCTGACATAACTGAACATTTATAGCATGCAAGGCACAACAGCCATGAACAATGTTCTTCACGAGGCAAAAAAAAAACTGAATACAAACTATAGTAGCTGAAATCAGGAAGCAGGTACAGTGGGGTATTGACTTGAGAACTTAATCCGTATTGGAAGGCGGTTCTCAAGTCAAAAAGTTCTCAGGTCAAATCTGCATTTTCCGTCCATAGAAACTAATGGGAAGTTGCTATTCCGCCTTCGACCACTAGAGGGGGATATTTTGTTTCTTTTTTTCTTAGGTCAAGAAAGGTTCGGGGAAGGCAGGGAAAATACAGTCCAGGCAGTACCAGGCAGTCCGAAGACTGTCTCCCAATCCACTCTCTAAACGCTGGGAGGAGTGAGGAAACAGACAGGCACCCTTTTCACTGGCCAACAGTTAACTGAAAGTTCACATTTTGCACTTTCCCTGCCTCCCACGTGGGTTTTTTTCAGTTTGTAACTCAAATCTAAGTACTTAAGTCAAGTCAATATTTTCCTATGAGAGCGGTTCTTAAGTCAAAATGTTCTTAACTTGAGCCGTTCTTAAGTCAAGACCCCACTGTACTGTAATCTAGTTACAAGTCACGAGGCACAGTTAGTTTCCTTGCTGCAACACCCTTTGGAAATACATTCTCTATTAGATGCCCAGAACTAGTTGAAAAGTTTGCAAGTTGAATCCAAATTTATCTTAAGAATGCATTGAATATTAATTAATGCATTCTTATGGGGAAAAAAGGTCAGAAACTTTTTAGAAATTAAAAGAAAGTCACTTACTAGGTACTGTAGACTGAGCCCAGCTCTTCACAGTGCCTTGGTAGACCCCAAAACAGTCAAAAAAAGAGCCCCAAACAGCTAAAAGCCAGCTGGCAGCAGGCAGCCATTTTGTGCTCTTCTCCGCTCCTGCCCCCTCCCCTCTCCCCATCTAAAAGGTGATCGGCGCTGGTCTGAAACGCTTCCCAGGCAAGCAGGTTTCAACTCAAACGGAGTACCTTTTCACCCAAGCATGGTTTAACCCAAAACAAGCAGCTTTTAAAGAAAAACAAGCAGATTTTTAAGGCAAGCATGGACGTTTCTACACAAGCAGGTTTCAACTCAAACGGAGCACCTTTTCACCCAAGCATGGTTTAACCCAAAACAAGCAGCTTTTAAAGAAAAACAAGCAGATTTTTAAGGCAAGCATGAACGTTTCTACACAAGCAGGTTTCAACTCAAATGGAGCACCTTTTCACCCAAGCACGGTTTAACCCAAAACAAGCAGCTTTTAAACTAAATGTTACATTTTAAAATGACAATACCAGGCAATTCCAGGTCTCTCTCCCAGCTCTCTAACTGCTTGTACTAGCAAGGAAGCAGACAAGCAGCCTCTTCACTAACTGAAAGTTTGAATTTCCCCGCTTTCCCTGCCTTCCCCTCATATTAGGTATGCTAATATCTGTGCACTGGAGGATTGTGTGGGAGGAACATTCCAGCCCCTGATGGGGGTCCTGTGGGGCACCCCAAAACACTGAGTAGGTCTCTTGGCCTCTTTCAGGACTGGGGCTGTGCAGCCCTGCTCTGATCAGGAGGTGCAGCCGGGGTGTCACCATGCCTTTGGGGGGTAGGGCACAGAAAGGGGAAGAATTTTCAGGGGCCATTCTAACTCATATCTGGCAGGGGAGATACCATTATTGTAAAAATGGTTTTCCCAGGGTAAGGCTCATCTGTTGCATTTTGGATGTTCTGATCCCTGTGATTTCCCCAAATGTGGGAAAATCAACTGCCTAAGTGGGGGACTGTGTTTATGGTTTCCCCTGGTCTTTCTAGAATCACCCTTTCCCCTTTGGTCCTTGGCTGTTTTCACTGCCTGCTGCCATAGGCCTCTTGGCCTTGCTGGTTTTCCAGGTGGGCTGCAGGAAGCAGATCCTGGAAAACTAGCAGTGCAGAATGGTGAGGTCCGAACAGCAAGCAGTCTTTGGTGCCAGTTCAGAGGCCTCCCAGCATGGCAGTGGGAGGCTTCTGGGTGTTGGTGGCTGAACCCCTTTTTTACTGTATTTACTCCGTAAGACGCACATACTTTCTCCCCCTCTATTTGGGGGAGGGTGCGTCTTATGGAGCAAAAAATACGGTAAATAAATTGATATTTTAAATGTTGAATGTTAGCTATGTAGACCACTTAAGCACCCTGTCTTAGAATCACAGGCCTCAATCTTACTATACTCTGCTGAAAAACTCAACAGCAGAAAATTCTCAGAGCCTGCTGCCAAAGCAATTCCTGTTGTTTTTACAAGCAGTGCCTCCCATTGAGAAAGAATAACCTACAACAGTACAAAGTACATGCCACCTTGAACAAGTAATGTAAATCCTAAACCACTAGTACTTTGGCCTGTTTCACAAGTTGTTTGGATTCTATCCATAGAATTAGAAAGGGTATCTTAAAGATCACCGAGTCTAACATATTACAGAAACAGAAACTCAATTACTGAGTGATTATGATCGGTGGCCACATATATAGCCTCTGCTTTAAAATGTCTAAAAGAAACTACCACCCTGTGAGGTCATTTTTAAGATGTTGAGCAGTTTCTATCATTCTGAAAACTGTTCTGAATATAAACTGTAATCTGATCACTTTGATTGGTTACTACGGTTGTATATATTTAAGCAACTTTCAAGATTAATACAGACTATTTATATAACATATAAAGAATCCTCCATAAAGCACATTTATCTACTAGTAATCAGGGAGTAATCTGACATGATGAAAATGTGTTCATAATTGTTAAACTAATTTATAACTTTTAATGAAAACTTGAAGAAAAAACACAGCACAACTAATGCACATGCATATGCACAAATATATTTGGCAGTGATGGCCCATTTTAATTGGAGGCCTAACAACATCAAGGGAAAAATCTAAAACCTCAAAGCACCTTTGGAAAACATTCCAGTATTAATCTCTTTCAGGATACAGTATATTTGAGCTGAAGATAAATGCCAGACTTTTGCCTTCAGCTTCTCCAGACAGCTTTGGATTAAATTTTTCAATTTCTCCAATGAAATGAATACAGCAGACACGAAAAAACAGAGTAGTAAAAAATGCCTGATTATACCTTTTGTTTTCATATGGACATTTTCATATATTTGTGGCTATTGAATTCAATATATTAGGTTCCTTTGGCAGTAAGATGTTAATGGAGAGTTCAAATACAGTGGTACCTCGCTTAATGGGTGCCCCGTTTAACGACGAATCCGCATAGCGATGAAGATTTTGCGATCGTATTGTGATGTTCCCTATGGGGAAAAATCGCTTTGCGATGATGGCTTCCCCCCCATCATCGTAAACGCCCCATTTTCACACAACTGATCGGCGGGGGCGTGCGATCTTCGCAAAGGCCCCCCGATCAGCTGTGCAAAAACGGACGCGTTTGCGATGATTGGGGGGAAGCAATCATCGCAAACGCCCCATTTCTTGCGAGGAATCCATCCCAGAAAAGAGCCGGGAGCCATCTTCTCCGCTCCAGCCCCTTCCCCTCCCCGCCTCACAGCTGATTGGCACTGCTCTTAGAAACTTCCCCAGGCTTGCCCAGCAGGTAAACAGGCAGTGAAAATGCACTGGGGAAGCCTCTGAAACCTGCGCTTTGCCGGGGTGGGGGTGGGCGGGGGTGTGGCAGGGGCAGGCCCGCCACCCCCCACCCCCAGAGCCCCCCCTCGCGCCGCTTTCAGAAGCCTCCTGGGACTTTTTCAGCAGTCAAAATGCACCTCTTTATATTAATGAGCAGCCATTATGAACAGATGTGTAGAAACTGAGTCATGATGACTCATCAGCACTGACTCATGCATGATGCAACACATAATGTGATTGGACAGAAGCAGGTGTGTGTGTGTGTGTGTGTGTGTGTGTGTGTGTGAGTGAGAGTGAGAGAGAGAGAGAGAGAGAGAGAGAGAAACTGAACAGTTGATCTATCTTCCTGCTTTGTGATGAATACTACCTGTTATGCTGCCAGACTGAACTGCTGTAAATATCTTCTAAGTACACGTTGCTAGAGGAGAAGCTGCTGGTGTGTGCGTGAGTTATTCTGGACTACCAAGACTGTTTAATACTCTGCTAAACCTGCTGTTCTTCCATGTTTTTGCGCTAACAGTCTACCTCTTGGATGGTAGGCAGATGGTCCTGAAAAAGCAAGGGCAACACCTCTCTGCAAAAATACCCATCCAGAAGAGATCTCACATTCAACAATAGTGTGACAAGAAGGTGTCAAGTTGACTGCATCCAGCCACCTTACAGCCCTTGTTGGATTGCTGCCTTGTCATGGCGAAGGGGTCTGAGTAATTCAGAGAAGCTACTGGCTATGCCATGCAGGGACACCCAAGACGGATAGGTCATAGTGGAGAGTTCTGATTAAACACGATCCACCTGGAGTAGGAATTGGCAAGCCACTCCAGTATCTTTGCCAAGAGAATCCCATAAACAGAAACAAAAGGCTAAAAGATATGACGCTGGAAGATGAGCCCCTCAGGTCAGAAGGCGTCCAACATGCTACTGAAGAAGAGCGGAGGACAAGTACAAGTAGCTCCAGAGTTAATGAAGTGGTTGGGCCAAAGCCAAAAGGACACTCAGCTGTGGACGCGCCTGGAAGTGAAAGGAAAGTCTAATGCTACAAAGAAAAATACTGCATAGGAACCTGGAATGTAAGATCTATGAACCTTGGTAAGCTGGATGTGGTCAAACAGGAGATGGCAAGAATAAACATTGACATCCTGGGCGTCAGTGAACTAAATTGGATGGAAATGTGCAAATTCAACTCAGATGATTATCATATCGATTATTGTGGGCAAGAATCCTGTAGAAGAAATGGAGTAGCCCTCATAGTCAACAAAAGAGTGGGAAAAGCTCTACTGGGCTACAATCTCAAAAATGATAGAATGATTTCAATATGATCTAAGGCAGACCTTTTAACATCACAGTCATCCACGTTTATGCACCAACCACCGATGCTAAGAGGCTGAAATTGACCAATTCTATGAAGACTTACAACACCTTCTAGAACTGAAGGATGTTCTTCTCATTATGGGGGATTAGAATGCTAAAGTAGGGAGTCAAGAGATAAAAGGAACAACAGGAAACTTTGGCCTTGGAGTTCAAAACTAAGCAGGGCAAAGGCTAATAGAATTCTGTCAAGAGAACAAGTTGGTCATCACAAACACTCTTTTCCAACAACACAAGAGGCAACTCTACATATGGACATCACCAGATGGGCAATACTGAAATCAGATTGATTATATCGAATAAATAAATAAATAAATAAATAAATAAATAAATAAATAAATAAATAAATAAATAAATAAATAAATAAATAAAATAAGAACAGTGGAGGTGATGGCATTCCAGTTGAACTACCATATTTGCTGGTGTATAAGGCGACTAGGTGTATAAGACGGCACCCCAACATTCCCACTCAGAATGTAGAGTTTGTTATATACTTGCTGTATAAGACTACCCCCCCTTCCGCATGCGTGATTCTGCTTTGGCTGCATCATGGGGAGAGTTCCTTTTGCCCCTTTCGGTTTCCTTTCGGAGGCCGCAGCCATTTTGGAGAGGCGGCAGCCATTTTGGAGAGGCGGCAGCCATGTGGTCGCATCTCAAAATGGCTGCCGCCTCTCTGCTGTTCTGACAGTCAGCTGTTCGGCACTAGAGTCAGGCTGTTCCCAGGCTAGGAGCGGGGCTCTAATGGGTCTTACTACCAGGTAAGCGACTTCACTGGGAGAGAGGAAGGGTTTTCTAGACATGCACCTGGCGTACAAGACGACCCCCCCCACTTGGAGGCATGTTTTTCAGGGCCAAAAAGTCATCTTCTACGCCGGCAAATACAGTATTTAAAATCTTAAAAGATGACACTGTTAAGGTGCTACACTCAATATGCCAGCAAGTTTGGAAAACTAAGCAATGGCCAGAGGATTGGAAAAGATCATACTCTTGAGAGTCCCCTGGACTGCAAGGAGAACAAACCTATCCGTTCTGAAGGAAATCAACCCTGAGTGCTCACTGGAAGGACAGATCCTGAAGACTCCCTGGAAAAGACACTGATGTTGGGAAAGTGTGAAGGCAAGAGAAGGGGACGACAGAGGACGAGATTGTTGGACAGTGTCACCGAAGCTACCAACATGAATTTGACCCAACTTCGGGAGGCAGTGGAGGACAGGAAGGCCTGGTGTGCTCTGGTCCTTGGGGTCACGAAGAGTCAAACACAACTTAATGACTAAACAACAACAACGCCACCTTACATATACAGTGGTATCTCGACTTATGAACATCTCCACTTGCGAACGTTCTGAGTTATGAACGGCTCCATTCACACAATGTTGCTTTGACTTGCGAATGAAACAAACTTTCCTGCCCTATTTTTGACTTAAGTTCATCTTAGGTCAAAAGAAGAAAAATTTTTAAAAATTCTCCCCCTAGTGGTAGAATACAGATTCACCGGCTTTCCATTAGTTCCTATGGGAACTAATGCCTCTACCTACAAACAGCGCCTTGACATACGAACGAGAAACAGCCTGAACAGATTAAATGGTTTTAAGTGCATTCCTATGGGAAATCTTGCCTCGACTTACAGACTTTTCGATGTACGAATGCCATTCCAATAAGGATTTTCATAAGCTGAGGTACCACTGTATCCTAAAGAGGCACTCCTCTCAAGAAGACCGCTGAGGTTGCTGTGGATCTCACTGAATAGCCTCTAACAAGCTGTGGCAATGGTATGCAGGTTATTTGGTAACACAGTGTTATATTTGTCATCCGCATTGCTAGGCATTGGGGAGATATCAGTTGTTCTTGTTTATGAAAGCCATAACAAATAAACAGTTTCTAGGACTATCTAAAGGGCTATGTGTAATAGACATAGAAGGCAAGTGCCCTTCATGCATTCAAATTGTGGAGTGATCTTTCAATCAATGTAGCCAGGTTAGAGTATAGAACTTGGAGTGAAATCATGTAGCTCAGATGGAATTCCATTATTGCTTTGGACAAGATAGAAATGGAGCTCAATACTGGTAACTAAACCATTAGAAGCAGCATGTAGATTCAGCCCTAAGTAGGGGACACCAAACACCTTGAAATAGTTTTAAAGGTGTTACCAGGTGTTACTTTATAGAGCTACACTAAGGTGCTGATCACAAAAATCTGCAAGCTAATAACAGGGGGCAGTGGGGTAGCAATCTCAAGCATACCTTTTTAATGGTTTTTACCATACACAGAAAACACACATATAAAGCACACAAAACAGGGGTTTATATTCCTTAAATTATGAATCTAGGAATAATTTTCCAAATGTTACTCCTGAAACATTTAGACAGGTGTCATTAAAGCAATTAAGCCCTGAAAGTGTCCAACTTCCCAAGGCAAACAGTTTTAGCATGCCGTGGGTAAAAAACACCAAGTTGAAGCTTAAAAGTAACTAACTACAAATAACTACAAACCTATTCCCCAATAAGACAGATATACCTACTTTATACACTATGAATACAACATAAAATGATTTCATTCCTTATGCAACTGGACAATTTAGTTATTTATATAGCTGCAAGGTGCAGCCTCACTAAATTGAATATGAAAAATATACTATATATGAAGAACATTTAGATGGCTTCTTTTAAAAAGTAACTAAAATAACTTATTTTGTTACTAGAGATGGGCATGAACCACTGGTTTGGTGGTTCATTTCCTGGCCAAACAGCAAATTCATGGTTTAGCGCTTCCATTCCCTCCAGCGGGCATCCAGACCTCTAAACTCCTGACCTCAGATTGATATTACCATGTACGCAGCTGCTGACATCAAATTTAGCTTTTAGAGGTTTTGGTTTATGAGTAGAAGATAGTGGACTTTATTTTTTTATTTATTTGTATCAGAGGGTTGCACAATTTAAATTTATAGATACATATATGAAATATTGACAAAATTAAAAACAAATTAAAATGTTAAGATAATTAGACTATTTTAGACCAGAAGCTGGCTACTTCAATAGCATTACCATTTGCTAGATCCTCTTTTGTACATGTGGTGGGGTATAAATTGCATGCAAATAAGTGCTGCATTGATTAAATTTTTCCATGGTCCTAGAGAATTTGTCGTGTATCCAAGTAGCTCTATTTTTTATATTCTAAGCATTGCACTGTTGCACACAGTGGATTTAAACTGTATGACACCTGATATTTATCAAGAGTAAAAGGAGTTTTGCTCATTTTCACATTTTTGTGCAAACTCTGAACCCTCTGTGTATACATATGTTTAGCATGTACAAAAATCTGCAATGTCCGGTTGTGTATGTTCAGAGCAGTCAAGTCGGAACCAACTTACAGCGACTAATAGGGCTTTCAAGGTAAGTGAAATATTTAAGGAGTGGTTTTGCCAGTTCATTTCCCCAGTCAGTTTCTATGGCTGAAAAGGATTAAAACCCTGTTGTCCAGAGTACTGGTCCATAATTCTATCCACTACACCACACTGGGAATCACAAACTCCTGTTAGTCACCCTGTTTTGAAGAGGCTGTGACAACACTTCTTTCCTTTAAATCAACATAACACATAATTTAAATTAAATTCCAGCTCTCAGTGTATGCATATTGATTTTCAGTATGATTCAGTACTTTAACTGGGCTGTGGGTAGCACTGCCCCTCTTGATCTCTATTTTTCACACTGTTCTGGTTTAGAGTTCACTATTCCCTGTTACTGTGGTAACTCAATATATTGATATGCAGATCACATTGACTTGCAGCAAGGTAGCAGAAGGCTCTAGGTGACTTGTGTAGATAAATGCAATCGTGATCCTGGACTAGTATGTTAAAATGCAGCTCAGGAATCAAAACAATATTTGTTCCTTTTAATAGAAGGCAGGAAGTGTTAATCCAAATACCAAAGGAACGACTCTGCTTTTTAAAATTAATGCTGTTTATCATTTGTTGTGTATCAGATGAACAAACATGAAGGTGCTAATGTTTAATACCAATATTCTTCAAGGACAGTATACACGAGAGAGAATAAATATATTATGCTGGGTTATTTAACAATAAAAACATCAAGTGGAAACATCAAGTAACATAAAGGAACTACATGGGAACAGATAGTACTGTGGAGAGTGAAGACAGCACAGAAAGAGAGGCCATATCACTTACTAAGCCTTCCTGGACATGATTTTGCTGGAGTGGGACAGAAGACTATTCCAGTTCCTTTTTGTATTCCAGCTTTTTAAATAGAAATGTACTGCTTTCAGTACAAAGGAAAATACTGACTGTAGTATTTTTTTTCTCCCCCACCAGAGACATACTGAACACATTTTGATCTTATCCACAGTCCCAGGATGCCCCTAGAAGAAGGGAATAGTAAACCTGAGTATTAAAAAAAACTGCAAACGGTTGCCACAAATCAGAATTGACTTGATGGTACACAAATATTATTATAGGGCTTTCAAGGTAAGTGAGCTTAGGGACTGGTTTTACCAGTTCCACAACCAACCAAGGTGAGTTTCCAAGGCTGAAAAGGAATTTGACTTAGGCCTTCTGAGTCCTAGTCCATCATTCTATCCATTACACCATAATCTGGATTCTTACCCAATCTTGGAAAGGGTTTAAAAATACTTGGATAAAGTATTAGTTCAGCATACATTGTGATTAAGAGATGAGGACCTCAGACACTGGCTCAATGACCAGACTTCTAACACCACAAGTATTCATAGTTTCAGTTTTAGAAGAAGTAGCCATGATAGCCTGTCCTAACATGTCAGGCAAAAACAAAACAAAAATGAAAAAATAAAGAAGACAGAAATGTTGTTGCATCTTAAAGATTAACTGCTATATTTTAATGTGAGCTTTCATGGACAAGTCCACTTCTCCAGACATGAGAGTGCGATGTCATGGCAAATATGTATACAGTAGATTGTTTACTGAACAATGCTTCCTGAAAGGGGAACTGAATATTGTAGCGAACAGCCCTACCCTCACCTGTCCGTCACAGTGGAACAGTGAAGAAGGAGCCAGTGAGTGGATGGAAGGCGGAGCCAAGTGGGGAGGGGGCTGGATATAAAGGCTGGTGTATGGAGTATGAAGGCAGATTCTGTGAGTGAGAGACTGTGTGAAACTTAAAAGTGAACTTAGAGTGAGTTAAAGGTGTGTAAGAACGCTGAATGGAACAGAGAGTTGATAGAGCTTTAAAGTTAAAGTAGAATTGATTCTAATACAAGTGATTAGCAACCTGTGATTTA
Source organism: Pogona vitticeps (assembly GCF_051106095.1). Taxonomy (NCBI): domain Eukaryota; kingdom Metazoa; phylum Chordata; class Lepidosauria; order Squamata; family Agamidae; genus Pogona; species Pogona vitticeps. The sequence continues at coordinate 23,753,766 of NC_135786.1, forward strand.
CTTATTGACTATTAATCATATGTTAGCTTCCCTGATCTAATAAAGGAGTTAAGTTTCAAAAGTACACATGTCTCTTTGAGTGAATGGTATTGAGACAGCAATACCTGGTAGCAGCAAAGAAAGCAGAAGAGCGAGAACCTCGTGGAGACCTGAGGGGATAGGGGCTTCAGAGGGGATCGCCACAAATATCAACAGGGGTTTTAATGGTTGCTGCCAGGTGTGAAATGCCATTTCATCAACTACTTGTGCCCAGGAAGCAATCAATCTCTTTGTTTTGGCACCATGTTTACAAAACAAAATAAATATTTGCCATGCAGTTCCATTCTCATATCTGAAGAAGTGGACTTGAACGCGAAAGCTCAAACGAAAGCAGTTAGTCTTTAAAGTGCCACAACCATTAGTCTTCTTTGTTTTTTCATGTTTGTTTTGTTTTTGCCTGACACAGATATTGAGTTGACAAGTGTTAAGTTTGCCTCAAGTAACTGGGGGAGGGGGGTAGGGAGCATGGACAGAAAACAAGTTCCACCCTATTGGACAGGTTGGTTTCATTTTTAAAAACCATGTACAGTGGTGCCCCGTATAGCGAGGTTAATCCGTTCCGGATTAACATTCGCTATACGAAAACATCGCTGTGCGGGTAAGTAAAACCTATTGGAACGCATTAAACTTAGTGTGCAAACTTACCCCTCCAGCGATGTTTTCGCGTCCGGCGGCCATTTTGGAGCCGCCGAACAGCTGATCGGCGGCTCCAAAATGGCCGCCGCATGACCCGAAATGGCCCCTATCAGCGTTTTCGCGCCCTCCCCTTGCTTATGGAGGTCGCGAAAACACTGCGGGGGGGCATTTTGGGTCATCCGCGGCCATTAAAATTAAAATGGCCGCGGATGGCCCGAAATGCCCCCCCGCAGCGTTTTCGCGACCTCCATAAGCAAGGGGAGGGCGCGAAAACGCTGATAGGGGCCATTTCGGGTCATGCGGCGGCCATTTTGGAGCCGCCGATCAGCTGTTCGGCGGCTCCAAAATGGCCGCCGGAGCCCCAATCGTCGCAAAGCGAGTGCGGCGATTGGGGCTGATCCGTATAGCGATCCCCAAAAAGGGATCGCTATACGGATTTCTCGTTAAGCGAGGCACCACTGTATGTTAATGCAAGATAAGGCAAAGCACTATCTCCAATATGTGATAAAGTATGTCTCTCAGAAGCAATTGCTGGAAAAGGTGAGCAGAAGAGTGCCATTACTTTCATATCCTGCTTACCAAAGGTATTCAGTTGGTCATAACTCAGTGGCTTAGATCTCTGGCTGTGGAGCCACAGGTTGGGAGTTCAATTCCCTACTGTGCCTCCTTGACAGAGGCTGGACAAGATGATCCATAAAGTCCCAGCTCCACAGTTCTAAGTTTATTATTGTTATAATATATATTATTTTTATAAGATCCAACCAAAAGTTTTTGAAAGCTGTCTTCCAACCAGATTCTCTGCTACTCCTGATAATTTTTTAATTAGATATTTTAAACAAAATCATACAAACATAAAACATGTCATACAGTAGGACCCCCTATCCATCGATCAGCATCCACAAATTCACTTTCTGCTGCCTGAAAATATAAATTAAAAACACAGTGTATTTACCAAAACTAGAGGGAGCCAGAGACAACGCTATATACTGTATACCATTCACCATGGGGTAACTTGAAACCAATTCCCTGTGGATACCACGCTCCTACTGTAACACATATTTTTAAAAAAACCTAATACAAGCTGTATATACACCCCAACAACACCATTGGGGAATTACAGTCATTCTCCCCCTTCTATGGAACCCCTTTCCCCTTCCAAATTGCATTAATTCTTGTGAAGGTACACCACTTCATTGAATACAAAAAAAACATTGAATTCTCCCCATATATCTATAAATACATTCTTACTTATCAATCTCTTTCTTAACGTATGTATTACATGTTAATTTGTCATTAATAGCTATATCCCAAACCTCTCTATACCAATCACTTAACTGAAAATGATATAATATTCCAATTCCTAGCTACAATTAATCTTGCAAGTGTTAATAAACTGGAAATTAATTCTTTAGGACTCCAATTACATTACACCATATCAAATGTTTTCATGTTTACTGAAACTAATCCTATCACTTTCAGTAGGGCTTACTCCTACTTAAACGTCCATGGAATCAAACAATTAGATTCCTGAAAACAATGGAATTTTAGCTTACTGAGAAAGTATTTCCAGATAAATATGCTTGATCAAGAGTATATGACAGTACAGCCAGTATTAATATAGTATTGTGATTTTGACTTTTTTGTTTTTAATAGACAAACAGAATGATATCTCTGGTTCATCTGCTTGTACAATCCTAGAAGTCCATATAGTCTCAAAAGAGGACATGACTGTGATGAGGCAGAGTATGACCATCATGAAAAGATCCTGCATTCTAAATTTGCTGCTAATCTAATGGAACTTGCTCAGATGAATTGCTCAGAGTAAAAAAAACACAAGTGCAGTGTATAAGAGATTAGAGGCTACAGAGAGTACTATTGAATTCAAAGTAAACTGCAGATCACAAACAGATGATATCTTTTCCATTTATTAAACTGCTTCGAAGGCTTAATATAAATGCAAATAATAACTGTGTTAGTTTTTAAGGTCCCACAGGAATTTTTGCTGATTTTAATGACATATTGGATAAATGAGACAGCTCTGTTTTCAGCAATGAAAATGTTAAGCTCCATAAAATGTGAACGAGATCATGTCTTTGGATACCAAAAAGCCATGAACCTGGAATTCCACATTTAGTATTAAATAGTTATTATAACTGGAATAAAATGACAAATTTCCTAAGCTTCTGAAGACATCCAGACAAAGTCTTTATGGTAATTTTAAGTCTGGAGCAAAAGCTGTCTTTATTTTAAAACATCAGCAAATGTAAGACCAGAAGCTCTTAAGAGAAATATTTAGCTAAAACATGTTTTCAGTATATTTTGATTTCTACTAACCAAACTCATCACTACAGTTTCACAATTCTGTAGAAAGAAAGATAACTATGTGTGGAGAATTACAATATATTGTACTTTTAAAAGCTTCTGCTAATTCTCCTCTGTTTAGAACAGCTACAATGCTGGCAAGCATGGCTCAGAAACTAGCTACTGCAGAGCCTATATTCAACCAATACTTTTCAGTACCAATTATTGCAAGTCATACTATACAAAGAGATGTTGGGAGCCTGTTCCACATTTTGTCAACCTTGTCACACACACAATGGCCAGAATAGCTCAAACGACACAGCTTTTGCGAGCAAATTGCTGCAAGTTATTAAGTCAACGTAGACAATATTTGTTGCATGCGGAGTTGTGTAATTTGCTTTATTATGCCATCCATAGTTATGCTGAAAATAGGATTTTGGCCTGTGATTTTTAAGTCATTCACAAAAATCCTTAAGCAGTACCTCATGACATTTCTAAAGTCATTTACTTGAGGTTGGGCTATAGTAGAAAATGACGACACATGACACATGCACACAAACACCTCTATATGGATGCTCAGAAAAACCGAATACTGTATTCTGTGCACAACTATTTACACAGCAATGAAAATATTAAGCTGGAAAATTAATGGGGGTTGTGTGCTCGACAGAATAGATAGTTCAAAATATAGTTGAACATATTTAAGGCAATTTTGTAATGTCCTAGAAAAGAGCTATATAATTTGTAAGACGTCATAAAATTAACTTTTCTTAGAAAATTTCACACCAGAAAGAAATGTTTCATTGATTTAAAAATGGTAGATTTGTTGACATGAGAATACAGCTTCTCAGAGACATTTTACTATAATGCACTCACGTCTAGCACTAGTTATTTCTAATTAAATGACTGAAAGATTATAATAAATCTTAAATATACGTATCATCTTCAAATCTCAAAAGTAACATGGCTGGCTATATCAAACTACATGTACAATTAGCAAAAAACAAATACAGCTCTGAATGAGAAAAATACCCAGGGTGCATAGTGTAAAAAGATGCCAGACAATAGATGAGGGTAGGAGGGTGGGGAGAATCAAATTGCACAATAGCCGTTACTCAGGTACACTGATTAGAACAAACAGAGACCGCACAGAGTATCATTAGGAATGCATTTTGCTCACATTGCTTCAAGGAAGATACTACACAAGGAGGAGAGGGAATTTGCTGTCAATCATAGTAAAATCATTGCTCCCTCCATGGCACTGGTTGCGCTACAGTGGAATTCTGTCTCCTCAATTCTCATATTAAGCAGTAGGAAATTTTAAAAGATAAATCATAATTTCTAAACCATATATGGTAATGTATAAGTTTATTAAACAAATATTGTAAACAATCCATGGCATATACATATTTCATAGGATTGTTTCGTACAAGCAGTTTCTAGTTAGCATGTGTGAGGTTAACACAGGAGGCTTCAACTTGTTTCTTTGTCTCTGAGTGAAGGGCAAAGAAAAAGATTTTTGTTAATAATGGAAACCCTGATTTAATTCAACATGCATTAAAGCTCCAGTACACTAATTACATGGTTAGAATACTAAACTAAGCACCTCAGTTTATGTATAAGTGTAGTCAGCTGATGAAGTGAAATGCCTACAGTACTCTACAAGTCTACCACCAATGTGAAGAGTAAGAGAATTACTATTTTAATACATATATACATCTAAGAAATCTATATTTAAATCACAATTGTTTCAAATTTTGTCTAGATTTATATTAGAAAAATGTGCTATCATGCACACCAAATATGAGAAATAATGGCCAGAATCCTGCTGAGAAAGAAAACCCATGCAATAGTAATTGCACATGCAGTGACTGGCAATCTGTCCTTTGCACAGCTGATTTCACAAACAATATATGACCAGTCACTCAACAAATGCATTCCGAAGGGAAATGCTGCACAGACAACTTTCCCCAAGAAGATTCTGGTCAAAGACATTCAAGCATGACCCCCCTCCCTATAATAAAAGCCATAAAATTTTCAGTGTTAAATTAGTTGTAATTGGATTAAAAAGTTTCATAGTATATTTACATGAAAACCAATACATGAAAGGTTATGATCATGTATTCCTTCCCTTATGATGCTGGCTGGAATTTGAAATCTCAGCCTCAGTGCATATCACAATGCTCTAGACATTAGGTTGTTGGGTACAGAAGACAGGGCTTTTTCTGTCATGGTTATTTTATTGTAGATCCTCCCTCCCAAACAGGGCTATGACAAGTAATGGTGCTGGGGAGAACTTCACCACATGCCAAATTGAGGTGATGCAATGATGAACTAAAGTGGAGTGTCTGCCTTTTTTTTTCAATCTCTCTTGTGGCATGTGCTGTTCAAAAATTTTTATTTCTTTTTCCAGCACCTAGGAGATTGCAATGCATCTTGGGTAAGCATGGCTTCATAGAGGGCACCCAGTGTTACTTTGCTTTCTGCTCCAGATGGATGAGATTGGGTTGCATAGCTGCCTCTCTTTTGCTCATCACTTCTGTGCAGGTTCAGCAGAAGCCGGGGCAACCACCATGGCTGCGCCCCATAGAACACTGAGGCCCAATTGCTCCATTTTGGCTATGGGCCTCCTCCCAGGAGAAATCAAGCTGGCTCCACCCACTGTTTCAACAGACTGACAAATTTTGTTTTGCCTGCTTTCTAAATTAGTATATTTTAAACAATGTGTGGTTCTGTTTTGTTTTTATACTGCAAGTTTCTTTTTATCACTGTGGAGATCTTAATAGGCAGAAAAGCAATTTATATAAACTGTATTCTCAAAGGCTTTCATGGCTGGGATCCAACGGTTGTTGGGGGTGTTTTGGGCTGTTTGGCCATGTGCTGGAGGCAAACAGCTTTTAATAAATAAATTCATTAAATTGCTTTTAATGAATAAATAGTGAACTGATGTAAAAAAAATCATTTATTTAGAACACTCTCACATACAACATGCACTGTACATTTCTTCATGCATGCAATGCTGCACTCACCTATTTTAGTAAATTCTACTCAAACAGGAACACTTATGATCAACAAAGTAAGTAGGGGTGGGATCTTCAGAATTAAAGAGCTCTTAGACTCATAGAGGATATATGGAGGCAGCCTCCACTGAAATTGGTGCCCCCATGTACCCTTGCGAATCGCAGTGAAACCTCATGACTTCCACAATACAGCAGGACACTTTTCAAACAGTTTCAAGACGCAGCTCAGAAACAGACTGGGTTCTTTTAATTCCTAAAGCTCATCTGTAAAAGTATAAAACTGGAATTAAAAAAAAAATAACTCAGCCAAGACAGGATCTTGCATGTTCAAATATATACACTTCGTGTATGACCCAAACTTGTGAAACAAATGGGAGGGTAATGTGGCTAATTTTCCATTTCATGTAAGTTCAAGGAACACTGAACTGTGTAAACAATGTTCCCCACCTATTCTGAAAATTAAACTGTAAGCAAGCTAAGGAGGGGCTGTATAGAGCAAATGAGATTCAGATTTAACAGAACACAGCAATCATCTTTTTGAGTATGAAGGAAATCAAGAAAAGTGTTATTTTTATTAGATTCATGTCTGCCTGGCTTTTAGTGAAGATATTAAAAGCTGCCAGTCTTTGATAAATCATACCAGCACTTATTTCCTCATCCAAAGCTCCCTGGTATTTTGGTATACAAATGTCTGTTTGATGAGTCATCTGAAATTGTTGGAAGCTTCCATACATAATTTCTGCACACAGAACAGAAGTCATCCTGAAATGAAGGCAAAAGCACTGCACCTTTGCAGGCTGGGATTTGTTTTGTTTCTTAAACTGTTCCTGTTACTAACTAAGAAAACAAATTCCAACTTTGCTATTACTGAAATATGCATGCTACTAGCTTTTACTTGTTTTTCTTCCCTCCCCCAACCCTCCCACTTCAAAAGGTTGCACGCAGAGCTGCACAGATCATATAGAATAAATACAGGAAAGCAAGCAAAAATCCCCACCCTCTTTCCTGCAGTTGGTAGGCGTTCCATAAGAATTGCTATGGGGTCAAAAGTTCACTGTGGTTTCAATTTCACCTTTTAGTAACCAATCAGGAAACAGGCACTGTGATAGACCCTCCAGCTGCAAATAATAAGTTAACTCACTGAGTACCAGTCTGGTGTGGGGTTTTTTAAGCTGTTCCTGCTGCGTCTGTTTCATTCTTAGGAAATAGGAAGAGAAAATTATATTCAGTGTACTTTTTCTGCTGTGTAGTTCCACCATATGTATACACACACACTAATTTCCACCAAACAAGTTATGAAGTAAAATGTAATGGTAACAGTTGCACTGAGTACGTTTATTAATACCAGTCAAAGGTCACATACTAAGCTATTTTGAAATTTTCCCACCTCTACTACTTACCTGCCAACATTTCTAAAAGTTTCCAGAGATGAACATGTTACTTATAAAGAGCAATTTCTAACCCCCCACAGCAGGCTTTTCCTCTCTACTCCTGCTTCTTTTTTAGTTCAACATACAGTCTAAAAGCTACAAAAGCTAATTCACTATTTTGTGACTTTCATTTAATGATAACCAATATATTGTACTGCTAGTGCTGTTTCAATGTTTTCTAATAAACTGATAGTTCAGAGCATACCAGAAGAAAGTTGCAACTCCTGCTTGTGACACTGCGCGATTCCCAGACTTGCTTTTCTCTCAAAACAGTGAATTTACATAATTTTTGGTTTTTAAAAACAAACCATGCCTTCCATGAACTTATCCTTCTAAAAAAGCAGAAGTTGAACAAGATTCATTTCAAGTAGCACCTATAAGTCTCATGAGATTTTTATCTTACTAAAAACTAATTTATTGCTTCTCTTTTGCTACAACAGACAAACACAGCTATCTGCTAGATTATCTTTCTCACAAAAACTAAGAAAGTCTATCCTTCACAATTGTGTCTGTTTCTGTATCTGTTACTTCAATCTTTTTTTAATGATTAGAAATTGTATAAAATAATTCCCACATAATTTCCTCAAACATGCAGCTCCCTTACACACACACTTGATCCATCCTTGGCACCACAAACTCAATGGCAAGCAACACTTTAAGCAATCTTGAGTTTAAAAAAAACTTACAAACATTTATTTATTCCAGTTCTATACCACTCCATTAGTGTTATCATTCTATGGGCAGTTACAAAAGTGGAATTACTCCAACCACCTGGACTTCCAATCTCAGTTTCTATGCCTGGGCTACTCCAGGTGAAATCTAACAGTATCACATCATTCCACTTTGGAAGTTTGCAGAGCCTTCAAACTACAAGGATTTATGTTCATAGCTTTCCCACTTTCCTCTTGCCCTATTTATATTTCTAGTATTTTGCCTTACAAACATCTGTGATCTTGAAAGCTCACACAGTTTGCGGTACCTTTTTGATATTATCCACTATGCATTTTGGAATTTCTATAAAATTGTTCCATGAATTACAATCCACCTCAAACACACAGGAGTAAAACATTTACTGTAGCTACACATTTATATACAGATGTACAGTGTAGCAATCCAGTGAAGAGACGGAGAATGACATATGTATTGAAATGACAATAGCATTATGAACACAAGTAATGAACTTTCAGAATGTTAATTCCATAAACATCCTGGAAAGCGACATACATGTCTATCATGTCAGCTATGGTTGTCTTTGACGGGAAAGCTGTTGATTCCGGACATCACTTGGGTTTGGGGTTGTTGTTTTTTCCTGAATCAACCTCTTATTCTAAAGCTCATAGTAAATAACTGTTACCTCCGGACAAGACTGTAAAGAAAATTACTTGTAGTTAGTTATAAAGTCTTGATGTTATCTAAACCAGCCATTCTCAGCCTTTTCTTGGCATGGTCATAAACAAAATTTGAAAGAAATATAGGCCAAATTAAGATGGTATAAATTGCCTAACAACCCTTCTAGTGAGTGTAAATAATTGTTTCCAGTCTGACTTCAAATGTGAAAGAGACCCCCTTGAGAATGATCCAAGCCTTCAGACATACTTTGCAATCTGTGGATATAACCTAAACCTACATACATAATCTATCTCCCTCTCTAATCTACCTTTTCAATTCCCATTTTCTATAGCATTCACTTTCAGGCCTTTAAAAGTGTCCTGGGAGGCCAAAGCTTTATGAAGCTGGCTCAGAACAATAACACAAATTTCCTTTATACAATTTTACCTTAGTAACAAAACTTAACTCACCTTTCCCATTCAAACAATCTGGCTGCAATCCACAAGTCTTCCTGAGCTCAGAACAAGTGTCTTGTGCTAGCCCACTGAAAACTTTACTCATGTGGATGAGGCTGAAAGATAGCAAAAACCACCCAAGTTAAGATTCAAAAAAGAAATCTTATCATTGTCCTGAATCTAAATCCAAGGTTAATTTGTATCACTATACTGGATCACACAAATGCACAACTTTTAACAGATGTCCCATATCCCAAATTGTAGAAGGCATTAAAAGCAAGCACTGGCTCTTTGCACTGATTTTAGAACTAAGAATGACAGTGAGTAACACTGTTTAAGGACTCGTCTGTTGTATATCCATCTAAACGCTAATGCTCTTTAGTCTTGTAGCAATGCTCTCAACCAATTGCATTTTTTTCTGAAAAATATTCAAAGATAGCATACAATATAACACAGTAATCCAATGCTGGTCACTAAAGTATGAAAATCAGTGGCCAAATCATCTCTTTCTAGAACAGGTTGCAACTAATGTACAAACCATTATTTATTTTATGCATTTAAAACATTTTAACCCACCTTCACCTTAATAAGGATCCAAGGCAGGTTACATAAGTAGAAGATGATGTTTAAAAGCTTAAAACAAGTATACAAATATTACAAAAGAACCAGACACCACATTAAAACAGTAATAAACAAAATCAGAACAAAACTATTTATAATGGAGGTACCATGCATCTAAAGACAAATTATATCTGTAAAGAAATCCTAACTCAGGCATTTTATTCCACCTGGGATCAACATATGCGGACCAAGAATGCCCTAGCCCTCTATCTTTCACTGCAATTTCTGATAAAGAGATCCTCTGTTGTTTATAGATTCTCTCCATACAAACAGAAATTCCGATTTCTCCCTCTTCATACATTGATCCTATATGAAATTCCAAGCACTGACTCAGCATTTCTATATGCCACTTGAATCAAACAAAAAACTGAAGAAGGAACTACAGTGGTGCCTCGACTTACGAATGTCCCGACATATGACCATTTTGAGCTTCGACCAGATCTGGCTGCAAAATTTTGCTTCTACTTGTGACCGGAGCCTCGAGTTACAACCAGAAAAAGGCAGGGAAAAAAGGTGGGAAATTCAAATTGCTAACTGTTGATGGCAAAGAGGCTGCTTCTTTGTAGCTCTTTTGCCCCAGCAGTTAGCGATTGTGTAATCGGAGGAGGCTTCGAACTGCCTGGTAAGGTGCTACTTTCTACTTTTTAAAAACTGTTTTGGGTGGGTTTTGCAGCATGGGTTTGAGCTGGGTGGTGGGATTATGTTTCTATGCTGTGATGGTTTTGCAGGGCTTGTTTGTTTGGGTTTTTTCCCCCCATTTCCAATGGGTCTTGCAGGCTTTGTTTGTTTTTGCGGGGGTTTTTATTCCCCATTTCCGATGGGTCTTGCAGAGTCTGTTTGCTTTCTGCTTTTTTTTTTTTTTTTTTTTTGCATTTCCAAAGGGTCTTGCATGGTTTCTTTGCTTTTTTGTATTTTGTTTCCCTTCAGATTAATCGCATTTCCGTATGGTGTAGGTTATTTTTATTTTTTTGTTTTTAGTTTGTTTTAGTGACTTAATTGCATATCAACGCATTCCTATGTATGGGAAATGGTGCTTTGACTTACGACCATTTCAAGTTACAACTGGAGTTCCAGAACCATTTCATTTCAAACTCCTTGATGACTTCATACAGTAGTTTAATATGGGAGCAACATATGCCATTGCACACTGTCATGGCTCAATATAGTAGGACAGCACCCTCTTCCATCATTACTTTCTCATCATTCAGATACAACTAGTACCACTGAAGCAAAGGCCGATAATCCAATTAATGGACAATAACCCTGACAGGCCCAGAGCTTGAAAGTATTGATTGATTGATTGATTGATTGATTGATTGATTGATTGATTGATTGATTGATTGATTGATTCACTGCCCATCTGGCAGCCAAGGCCACTTACAAGTAACCACTTACAAGTAACATAGACATGTGTAACTAATTATTTTACATTACATGAGTGTAAATAAGTTACATATCAAAAGCAACATGTCAAGTAGTTACTAATAACTTTTGGTATAATAAGTAATTTCTAGTTATTTTCACAAATAACTCTGAAGAGACATTTTAGGATATTTCTAGAAGCATTTTGGCAGAAATTTCATGTTTTTGCCATTCTGGGCAAAATCCTGTTGCATAATATTGCACCTGGTGTAATTCGGTTCAAATATAAGAAACATTCAATTTATACAAATTAAAAGCTTCCTATAGTCCTTTTTTAGGTTCTGAGGCTCCCTTTGGCTCCCTATTGCCATGAGGGAGCCTTGAGATAGGGAGGACCCTTCAAAGGTCAACAACTGCCACAAAATTGCCACTACTCGAATCAAGACCGCCACTGCCAATCTGGCAGCATTTTTTGACTTTTGAAGACTCCTAACCACACATCTGTAACAAAGTCTCCTAAAAGCTTTTCCAGGGCAAAGGGAACCCAGGAGCCACAGAACCTAAAATGGAGATGATGAGAAGACAACACACAATACAAAATTTTTTCCCCAAAAAATGAACAATGATAATAGCAATCTGGCAGCCATAAAATAATGAGTAGCACAAGCTCATTCTAAAAAGTAATGTTCCAAGCTCTGAGTAGGCCTAAGAATCTTCCATTATTCATATACATTTCATTGACATGCCCTTAAAAGCAAGAGGGCCAGCTCCTTATCAAGGCTGTGAGAATCAAATTAAGAATTCCAGGAAGAAAAATAAAACCACACACACAATTGCTTCGTCTACTTTTTATAAGATCTGGAAAGTGTGTAGATGGCTACAATGTCTCCTTGCCCAGTCCCATACCTTTTAAAATCAAAATTGTAACAGCAGGATTCTCAGCACTGGCCAAGATTCTGTCTATTATACACAACCAGATTTTCCAATTACAGTACTTGAGGACCATTTCCCACTCATTTTCATAAGGGTAATATTTTGGCAGAAAGCTATGAAAAGCTGGTAAGATGTCATGATACCCTGGATATGCAGAAAAAGAGATTTAACAAACTACTTAAGTGGGAAAAGGCTTGGCAATGTCAACAACACTAAGGAAAATAGCCTTTTTGTTTGACCCGCAGTCACAAAATCTGTTCTGACTGCAAGATCCCCGAAGTCCCCAAATCACATACTTATAATGATCTCAGTTTAAGTACAGTCCTTATATAGGCAACATTAACCCCATAAATGAAAGCTTGACAAAATATTATGAAATATCTAAAATATTATAAAGAAAATAAGAAAATTTGTACAACATTAGATATTACAATAAAATATTATCAAACACCCTTGTGTTTCCTCATACAAATATTTCTCTAAGCTCAGGACTTTACATAAATCACATTTTGATGCAAGAATGTATATGAACATATATCATTCAGCTAATGAATTATGACAGCTAAGGAGGCAAAACCTTCATACATTTCATTTTTAAGACTCAATTGTCTAATCCTAAAATTCTGAATGGCAACAGGTCAGTATCATCACAAAACTGTGCTGCTTCAGTCGCTATTATAGCAATGTCAGAGTTTCAGCATTACTGTATATGCATAAGAGCAAAACCCTTTTTAACACAATTGCAAAAATAACTTGCTGGATTTACATTAGGCGGTTCTTCTACTGGGGGGCTTTGAGTAGTCATTCTGAGGAAACTTCACATGACTACTTCTTTGATGCGTTGATTCTTGATGTGCAAAGATCAAAATTCCAAAATGTCAGATGTATAGATTGGCTATTACTTAAATATATTTAAATACAAATCAGTGTTTAACAGATTGTTATATCTCGGACTTTTTAAAAGTGCACAATGAATAATTTTAACTCAGGCTTTCTATTTTAACCACCCACATCATAGTTAACCTCTATACAGTTCTGCTTAAAGATCACTGAAAACTCCTTTAAAGGAAGATGTTAGAGACTCCTTTTTTTCCCCCTCATGGCTTTGATTTAAAAGAAAATGAATGCTCTAACATTTTGTATCAAGTCAGCATGTTACCAAGCAGCTTTTCCGTGTGTTCTGAATTTGATTAATACAAGCCAAGGTCACTTCCTGAAAGATGTTTAGTACTGCAGCTGCAAGCAAACCTGGCTTCTCTGCACTTTAAAGCTGGGGGGATGGGGACGAGTGTTACTAGTTGCTAATACCAAGTTCAGCAGCAATGCTGAATCTAAACTCTTCCTGATAGCTAGGTGGAAGAAGAGTGAAAATATTCTAAAGTCTTCCTTAACGTATGCACAGGCATAATACTATTTTTAAGCAGAAATCTGAACACTGTTATGGTTCTCTCCTGAATTCAAAAATTGCCAATGAATCTTCTAGGACACATTTATTAAACCTGCCATTTTATGTCCACTAAACTGGCAGTAAGCCTTACTACTGAGTAGACACCTACGCCACAGCACTGTAATCATATGATGTTACTTGTCTGAACAACGTGTATCTATAAAGCACTGAGCAGTCCTACATATTTTAAAGCAATCTCTAGACACTAAATGACTTTGTTTTACATTAAACTGTTCCAAAAATATTCATTTCTACCTAACAAAGACTTAATAAATATGTGAGCCAGCTCTGCAATTTGGGTATTAACTGCTTGTAAATGCACCAACATAAGACAATAGTATGTTCCAAGAATGCAAGACAATAGTTTTGCATGATGTCAGCAACTCTGAAGTCAGCAGGATGTCTCCCAAAATCTCATGCACATTACACATTATATAATATAAACAACAATTAATCCATTCTGGCTGAAGAAAAAAACCACCACCACCACCCCAAAAAAAAACACTGCAAGGGGGGGGGGAAGAAAAAGAAAAGCAAACAAACTGTGCAAGACCCTTCGGAAATGCAAAAAGAGCAAAGCAAAAAGCAAACAAACCCTGCAAGACCCATCAGAAATGGGCTGGGAAAAACCAAAAAAGCAAACAAACCCCACAAGACCCATCAGAAATGGGGGGAAAACACCAAAAAACAAACTCAGCCCCACACATTCTCCTGTATGAAATGGATTATCTAGATCCATTTCAATCGGGTTTCAGTCTGGGTTATGTGACGGAGACTGCCTTGGTCGCCCTGTTTGACGACCTTTGCCAGGAGAAAGACAGAGGGAATGCATCCCTGTTGATTCTCTTGGACCTTCCAGTGGCTTTCGACACCATCGGCCATGGTGTCCTTCTGGACAGACTGGCTGGGATGGAAATGGTTCCGCTCCTACCTGGCTGCTGGAGTCCAGAAGGTGGTGCTGGTGGACAGTAGCTCTGATCTATGGTGGTTGCATCATGGGGTTCCTCAGGGCTCTATACTGTTCCCCCATGCTATTCAATACAAGAAACTGCTGGGGAAGGTCGTTAGGAGGTTTGGGCTAAGGAGTCAGCAATATGCTGATGACATCCAGCTCTATCTCTCATTCTCTACCAATCCAGGTGTGGCAGTCGCCATTCTGAACTCATGCCTGGACTCGATAATGGACTGGATGAGGGTCAATAAACTGAGGTTCAATCTAGACAAGTCGGAAGTGCTGCTGGTAGGTGCTCTGCCAGATAGGTTAAAGGGCCATTTCTCTGCCTTAGATGGGGTTACACTCCCCCTAAAGGACAAAGTCTGCAGCTTGGGGGTGCTCCTTGACTCGGGTCTGAACTTGGAAGCCCAGGTGGACTCGGTGTCCAGGGGTGCCTTCTGGAGAATATATCAACATTGCCCTTACCTGGATGAGGGTAGCCTGGCAACAGTCACACATGCACTGGTAACAACCAGACTGGACTACTGCAATGCACTGTACGTGGGGCAGCCTTTGAAGATGGTCCGGTGACTGCAACTGGAACAGAACCAGGCTGTGCAGCTGGTAAGTGGTGCTGCCGCACGGACTCATATCACGCTGGTTCTGAAAAAAATTATGCTGACTGCCAGTTGCTCTTCAAGCCCAATTCAAAGTGCTTACTTTGACATATAAAGCCCTAAATGGCTTAGGACCTGGTTACCTAAAGACCTGCTTTGTTCCATACAAGCCTGTTCATCCTCTAAGATCGGTGCCATCCCTGAAAGAGGTGAGGGGGGGTGGCATGTTGAAATAGGGCCTTCTCAGCTGTTGCCCCCTAACTTTGGAACACCCTCCGTATAGAGATCCGCCTGGTTCCAACACTTTTGGCGTTTTGGCACCAGTCAAAGACCTTTCTGTTTAGCCAGCATTTTAATTAAATAGTATTCTTTAGCTGGCCATATGAGCAGCAGGATTTATTAATACAGTGGTGCCCCACTTGACGACGATAATCCATTCCAGGAAAATTGCTATTAAGCGAAATCGTCATCAAGCAAAAAAAAAAAAAAAAGCCATTAGAATGCATTGAAAACCAGTTAATGCATTCCAATGGGGAAATACCTCATCGTCCAGCGAAGAATCGGGGATTTCCACCATACTGTATAAAACATATGCTTTTCTGCCAAAACAGTTCCTTCTGCAGACTTGGCATTTCTAGTATGTATGAAAAGGGTTGGGGAAATGTGGAATACATGAATGCTCCGTTTTCTGCCAGAGGGGTTAGAAAATTGTTCTCAAATTGTGGGCGCTCCACCTCCTTTTGCCAAAGAGGATAAAGTATTACTTTTTTCTGAGAATGCAAATGGTGACAAAGACCATGGTACCCCTTCCTAAGACCTGAACTCATCTTTTTCTTTCTATCACCACACACTACTAGCATCATTAATGTGGTTAATGGGGCCATGTTCTGATCATCATAAGTTCACTGTCTGCCGTTCTGTTCTGATGGCACATGGGGACAGTTGCCAAAACAGTTTGTGCTTAATTTGTTTGTGGCATTACTCCTAGGAATACTGTTTTTAATTATACTTCCATATTTTTATTTCTGCTTTTCCTCTCTTAAATGTGGCAGCCTTTGCACCTATACTGCTAAATCTCCAAATCTGAGTAAGGTTAGAATTGCTCTATAAAAGCAATCTTCAAGGATACCACATCAAAAAATCTATAATTCTAAAAGAGAAGAATAGATTTCAAAAAAAGCTATGTTTGATGTGAAGTTTTTTTCATGTAGCAGTGGTTTTCTACTTAAAAACATGTAAAACAAAGACTGTATAACTTTAGCAGTTAAACACTTGAATTAACACATACTGTGCCTGCAAAGTAACATGCATATTTATTGTTGTTATTATGTTCCATCAAGTTGCATACTAGTTATGGTGATTCTAAGAGAATTTTCAAGGCATGTGAAATATTTAAGGAGTGGCTTTACCACTAGTAAATCCTCCCCATCAGTGTCCATCACAGATCAGGGATATGATTCCAAGTCTCCTGAGCCCTAGTCCATCACTCTGTCCACAACATCATATCAAAATGGAAAAGTCATTTGTGAAAAACTTAGTACAACCTTACTGCTTCCAAAGGAATTATGAGGCTAAGCAGCAGCCAGCTAACACCTCTATAAATACTGAAGTTTTAGCAGTGTGCTGGTTTGTAGAATTCAGGTGTATATTAACACAGTGCCAAGGAGGAAACACATCAGCAATGTCCATAGTGAAACAACTTTTGCTGGGAAGGTTATAAGGCAATTAGCAAACAATTTAAAGTCCATCATTCTACACTGAGAAAGATTAATCACAAGTGGAAAATATTCAAGACACTTGCCAATCTCTGCAGGAGTAGATGTCCAAGCAAATTCACCCCAAGGTCAGACCGTGCAATGCTGAGAGAAATTGCAGTTAGCATGTTAAATGTTAATGTTCATGACAGTACAATTAGAACAACATTGAACAAGTATGGTTTGTTTGGAAGTGTTGCCAGGAGAGAGCCTCTTCTCTCTAAAAAGAACGTGGCAGCACAGCTTAGGTTTATCAAGCTGCATCTGGACAAACCACAAGGTTTCTGGAACAATGTCCTTTGGACAAACGAACCCGAAGTGGTGATGCTTGGCCATAATGCACAGCACCACATCTGGCAAAACCTATGTCCTGATACATAAACCATAGAATTGAAAGAGAGTGTACTTTTTCACAGAACTATATAAGTATTTTAGAATATAACCAAAGTTATTATGAATGAAACTCAAAAAATATATTAAATCATTAATGCATGAAGTAACTCTATGTCTATGTGGAAAATTAGAGCCCAGCCACAGACAGTGGACTGTACAGTACTAGCCCAGTAATGGGAGCTAGAAGCAATGGAGATAACTCAGCCCCCCTGAAGACTGTGAAGCAGCATGCACCATGCACCCAACCTATCCTACTCTGTTCTCCCACCTTAATAAAAACCAGTTTGAGAAGTAACAAAAGTCTTGACTTCATGGAGTGCATAGTTAGAGGCCCTTGCCATCATCCCCAGTTGAGGCGGGGACAGCAGCAGTCGCACATAAATATTTGATCAATTACTGTCAGCACTTTATGTAAAATATCCTTCAAGTTATTTACCTGATACAAAATGCCACTTAAAACAACTATCTTATAATCAGGTTATCCTATAACATCTTCAGAAGATCTGCTTGTTATATTCACATTAATGTACAAACATTCAACAACAGAAAGATATGACCATACAGAAATATCACCACTTGGTCGAGATAAACACAGCTACTATTACTATCCTCTACAAACTCAGATTGACAAGACACATATCTTTCCAAGTGCTCTGTCAATGTTACACTATGAAACTCTACATATATTAAGGATGTTTCTTTTATCATCTTGTGCACATGGCCAAAAGGTGAGCAAAGGTTTGTCACTCATTGATTTTGCTATCAATATTTGAAATGAGTTAAATCAAAATGGGAAAATTGAATCAATTGTTTTAGCTTCAATCAAAGAATAATCACTACTTAGATAATTAATGCCATTTTTATTTTAAGAGATTGAGATGAGAGAGATGATGATATTAATAAACACAATCTGTCAATTAAGTCTTTAAAAACCAATGGATATAGTTCTGCAAGGGTCTATTCAGTGTAATGTTTTACCAACCATAGCGAGTGAATGGATAGTATCTGGAATGCATTTATTTGAAACAAAATGTCAATCTGAAAAATGTTTAAATGATATAAGTTCTCTCCAGTTTCACGGTTGCTTCTACACTAATTGAGTAGAGACCAGAAGCAAAAATGTGAACATTTGCTACACAGCACACAAGTTGGGCAATTATTTTTTCTCAATCTATACATCTGGCTGTTTAAACAGAGATGTATAAGCATAAGCATTATTCTCACTTTTTGCACCTGCTGCAGAAAAAAAGGTAATGCTCATGTTCCCTGCACTACTCATATCTCATACTGACCAAAGATTAACTGCAAACCTACACATTTCCTACATTTCTCTTGTTGAATACTACATGCTAAGTACCGTAAGTAAACTGAAGATTCAGCCATTCACTCCAGTCCAAAAACTTGAATATGAAGCAAAATACACTCAATCTCACATTTATTTGAATAGAAAGAATCAGTTTAATTATCAATATAGTCATCCAGCAGATAAAATAAATAAATGGGGAAACTATGACAGAGAAATTCTAGGTAAACATTCCTCCATCCAGAAGATATGACAGAATCACATCAACTCAGGAAGCACTGATCTTCCTTGTTCTGTAACTGCTATTCTAAAGTTCTCATACTTCTAAAGAAATATGTCATTTCCAGATTCAGTCAGAGTAAACTCATTCATTTCAGTGACTCCATTTAACTGAGAGTACAGTCCTCACAGCTAAGTGAGCACTACACAGCTGAAGCTATGCTGGATCCAAACCACTGTCAGCCAGCAATGGTGGTCTATCCTTCATGCAGATCTAACTTTGTCCCAGCGTTACGACTCTACTCTTCCGCTGGAGGAGGCTTGGATCAAGTATAACAGTTTCTACTTCATCCTGCCCTTTTTTGTGTTCCCTGTAGTTCCTCTGGCAGAAGAGCATAGCCAGGTAAGCAGTTATGCTGGCAGATCGCTCTTCTCACAGATATCTAAGATCAGCCGGTAGTGAAACCTTGAGAACAGGGGTTCTCAATCTCGATGGTGGTTCATAAACTAGCTGTATTCAGGTTGTTGAAAGAATGTTGAAAGAAATCAAGGAACTGCACTCAGCTTCAGGTTTTTTATGTATATTACCTATATTAATTTTTATGTGTAAGCCTCAGTAGGTTCTGAACTGTGGCTACAACAATAAACTTACTACTAGTAATACAAAAGTATAAATGACTGAACTGCCCATTTTCAGAATTTCCACTTAATCACAAGTGGGAAAACAGAGCATATATAACTAACACAAAATGAAAACCAGGCCACAGTTATTTATTTTTCTAATATATGTCCCACTATTCTTGTCACAACAAATACCCAAGGCAGCTTTCATCTACTCGCAAACTGATCAGACTTTCCCTTACCAAGCCAGACAGACAGAGAAAACTTCCTTTTACCACAGATTGTTGAAATCAATGTTCAAAACAATAGAACATTCATCTCCTTTTTTACAGGAAAAGTATTGGATATACTAGGCAGTATCCAATCCTGGAATTCCATCAATGGAACAGTAGAGTCCAAAATAAATAAATAAATAAATAAATAAATAAATAAATAAATAAATAAATAAATAAATAAATAAATAAATAAATAAATAAATTAGGAGACGGGCAATTTCCCCTTTGCACTGCAGCCTATTCATGCACCCTGCAAGTTTTTAAGTAGCTGCACAGACTGCAAAAGGAATGTGAGAGAAATTCCATAATAGTGCAATTAAGCCCATTAATAAGTGCTGCAACTACAGATGGCCTCATCTGATGTATGACAAAGTTAACTGCTTGTTTAAGAGGCTACACACATTAATTTCTTTTAAGTATGGCTATTTACATTTTTGCATTATTAAAAAAATCTAAATATTACTGTTTTGGGATGCCTATTTATATATTAAGTAATGGAATGGTGGAGTACTTCATTAAATGGTATTTTAAGGTGCAAGTAGTTGTGGGCGACATGTCCTTGACACTGCTAACTACTAAATTTCTTTTTGTTATTTTGTACAATATAAGGATTTTGAAACCACAAGACACCTAAACACACACCTCTGGATCCTCATGCCCATCTCTTTTACAAAAAAAGTAACATTAATTAAGATGTAAATGCTCTACATTTACTGTATTTTTATTCTTCAGCATATTTAGTGACACCATATGAAATTGTGAATAAAGAAGCAAGTAACAGTTCCTGTTAGGCATTCCTACTTTGCTTAAAATCCAAGCACTCTGGGCTATGGCTGATAAGTGACCTTGAGGCAGCTCTCAGAAGGTAGTTGCCATAGCAACACTATCACAAAAGTGGCTCATCCTTTGCAACACACACCAACTTGGTGCATCATGTTGCTAGATATAATACTATTGCTATTCTGTAGCTCTGGTGAAGCTGTAATATACATTATAAACACTGTGGGCTACAGGATTTTTTAAACAGTCCATTATGTCTAAAATCCTCTTTCTTAATACAAAGGATAGACATTACCCACAGTAAAAATATTTGGATCAGGTAATCCCTGCACTTTTCTACTTTTAAGAATAGAAACAAAGCATTAACTAAAATCACTAGGCAGATTATTAAAATTATTTTAATACAACTATTTATTGTAAAAAAAATAAGTGGCAGAAAACACTTAAAAGACATTTTTCTCGCATCATACAGAAAGCCTCTTCCTAGTACAATATATGCACAATCACAGATAAGCTAATAATGATCCTTTTAAAAATTCTCTCCTTTTTTCAGAACTAAAGATATACAGCTGTTATATTTTGGTTCAGCAGCTGAGTAAAACAGTCCAGAACATGCTCAGTATGATCAGTAAGGAATAACTCAACTGCTATTAGATAATGAAATAAACTGCCTACAGTGAAAGAATACCTTTAAAACACTATTTTACATTGGTAGGCAACATTCAAGCAGTTTATCAGCAGATTAATTCGAAGGATGCCCCCAATAACTGTTAAAAAGTTCTGAAAATGTATTGTTTTGATAATAGTCACAAATACTATGGGATAAAAGCACCATCTGAAAAACATTCCCAATAAAGCAACCAGGAAACATATCTTCTAAGATTATGCCTGATGTGACACAAGAAAAAAGAAACAAATCCCAATGCTTCTGAAAAAGTCATGGACAGTGCATGAAAGTTAATGCTAAATAAAATGTGTTCATCTTTAAGGTGCCAGAAGACTTTGGCCAAAATCTTCTTAGCTAGTTACAATGGTGTGATGCAAATGGCATAACTTTTAGAAGCAAATTGCCTCAATTTAAGAAATCTCAGTACTGCAGACATTATCTGTTGCATACTGAGTCATGCTACTCAGCATAACTACTCAGCATCCACTGAATAATATCTACAGAGATTTCTTAAATTGATGCAATTCACCTCAAAAATGTAAGCCTTCTGTACAACTACACAAGATGATTTAACCTCTTTTTAAAGTAACAGATATGTGTTTCTTTACTACAATACTGTGTTTTTTCCACCTCTAATGCATATTTTTTTTAAAATAGCTGACACATGTAATTGGGAAGCAATCCAGATTTTAAACCTCATATTCTGTAGTACTATCATTGCTGAGTAGCACTGGGATAAAGTGGAAATTAAAAATCCCACGCTGCTGCAACTTTTAGATTTAGAGTGACTCTTATGACTACAACAACATAAGAAACTGTGAGATATTCTGAATATTAACCCAGTTTCTCTATACTATGTTTTATGTTATTACACCAAATGAGAAATATTAGATAGCCAAGAAGTTGAATAATGTTAGATGTATTTACAATGTGAAAGAAACTTTAATTGACATTAAGCAGTTATACTGAAGGCTCCTGAATATTGCCGGCTAATTATATTAACTTTCTCCAACAATACAGTAAGATGAAATACTCACTTCCACGTATGATACCAAGAGATTTGGAATATCTAGTTCCCTCTCTTATGGGATCACAAAGTCAAAACACACTGGCCATATTAATAGAAAAAGTACAGTATTAACTTTTGAAGAATTCAAAGCCTATTCTTCAATATTTAGTTACAGTAGAGATAGGAATCATGGAATTCACAAGCTACACACAGTCCCATAGGGTCATGAGTATGTTTTTTAAAAAGGAGAAAGAACAGAAAATTGAAGGCACATCTATCTCCTTGTCTTTGTAACCCCTGGATTCTAGGGTGCTATGGATCAATTAGAAGAGATAACTAACACAAACTTGGGAGTCAATGCTACAACATGGTTTAGAATTTTCTATAATTTGTTTATTGGCTGGATAGTGCAGTGGTTGGGAGCCAAAGGTTGGGAGTTCAATTCCCCACCATATCTCCAGAAAGAAGACCCAGCTTGTGTAGTAATGGGCAGGCTGCACTGTCTCAGGATGCCCCTGGAGATGAAAGGAATGATAAACCTGTGAATCCTAGAAAATCCTGAAAAGGATTGCCATAGGTTAGAATCAACTTGATGGCACACTATTATTGTTGCTATTGTTGTCTGAGCAGTCCCAATGTTTTACATAAATTATTTCATTAATTCTTACATTAATGAAAAATGAAGTAACTCAGTATTGTTGTTCCTGTGCTGCAGATGGGGGACAAAGCAGATTTTCCCTCTCTCTAAACTACTACTCTACATCAGCAATATTTGTGTGTGCACAATAACATATCTGTGTATACTGGAGCCAGTCACAAGACCATTCTCTTTTTCCATTTAACTTGTCCTTAAATACAGTGGTACCTCAACTTACGAACGTCTCCACTTGCGAACGATTCAAGTTACAAACGGCTCTGTTCGCGAAAAGTTGCTTCAACTTGCAATTGGAGCCTCAACTTATGAACCAAAGAAAAAAGAAAAACAAGCTTTCTTGCCTTTTTTTTTTTTTACCTAAGTTCATCTTAGGTCAAAAGAAGAAGAAAATTAACAAATACACCCCCTAGTGATAGAGTATGGATCAACTGGCTTTGCATTAGTTCCTATCTACGAACAGCACCTCGACATACGAACGAAAAACAGTAGGAACAGATTAAATGGTTTTCAATGCATTCCTATGGAAAGGTTTGCCTCAACTTACGAACTTTTCAATGTATGAATGCCGTTCCAATATGGATTACGTTTGTAAGTCGAGGTACCACTGTACAGGACAGAATCCTGTTTTGTAAATTATACCGATGTGAGGAAGAGAGACTGCCAATACTTAAAGAGTTCTTGCTTTGATCCCAGAATACATACACATGATCAATCTCATTGCATGATAGGACTTAAACAGGAGCTCTTTAGTTACCAGCAATTATCCTTGTCAATGACGTCATCTTACTTATGCCAGGATAATTTATAAAACAGGATTCTAGCACTAGCCTTTAATTTCCATACCATACAAATGTTATGGCCAAAAGTTACCTGCTTGTTCTATCTAAGAATCCACTCTATTAATGCAATAAACTGAATAAGATGACACAATAAACTACCCCTGTTAATACAATAAACCTTGGCGGCTGCCTTGAGAACAGTGTTTTTTAATGGGAAAGTAAGATAGATAGAGGGAGGGAGGGAGGAGGGAGGGAGGAAGGATTAGTTAAACATTCTATGAATTGTTCAAAAGTGAAGGTGCTGAACTCAATTAAGATTTCACACCTATAATTCTGAATTCAAACAAGTTTAGGTATGAAAGTAACAAACTTCACTACTCAGCTAAACTGACCTACTTTGGAAGTAATTTATTACCCTATACAACTGTGTAACAGCAATGTAGGAAGCAAATCTTGTTAGGAAGTTGTTCATTGCATTCTCCCTCAATTTCTCGTGGAGCAGATAGAGGCAATCCAGTTGTGCAGCAAGCTGCATGACAGCAAATGAAAGGAGAAAACGACCTGAGCAACTGCACTTGTGTATGCAGTTTTTCCCACTTATGGATTCTGGTTTGCAGTCTCAGTTTCCAATACTGTATACCCTTTGTTAAAGGCATGTGTACCTAAATCCTATACACCCTCAAAAATAGGTATACTGTACAAATTGCATATAAAACATCCATCTGATTAGCTGGGCCAAAATCCACTTCTAGATTCATTATCTAATACTTGAGTAAAAGAGATCCACAATCCCATATTAGTTATTGATACAATGTTCTGTGTTGAAAAGAAGGCAGGTTCATGGAGAAGACACAATTAAAGTAAGCTAGTGACTAGCAAATCCACCAGGAAAATGTCACCTATAGCTTCACCCTAACCACAAGGACGAAGCCAGCATGAAAAGCAGGCTTTACTTTGCTCTCAAAACTCTAGGATCATCAAGGAAGAACCATTACTGAAATCTGATGCACGATGCACTTATTATTCCGGCATGGTAAAAATGACATTCCTTAAGCCATTAACAGCTTAAAAGGCATTTGTTGATGAGCATGCTTTGGGATCAAGATTCTTCTTTCAACATCACCATGACTACGGCAGCAATCCCAGTAATCTGCATAGCACCTGAACAGTTTAGGGGACCAGTATAGAAACATCTGAACATAGGCTATGCAATTTAATCAAGCAAGTATCTTTAAATAAAGAATTCCATATAAAGAACTTTACAGCTGTCAACAGTATAAACAATTTTCAGTTCAGTTCCCTGCCTTTAATGGATCAAATAATTGAAATAAATTGGCATTTTGCCAAAATCTGATGTTATTTGGAAGATACTGAGAATAAGAAGCATTTGCTAAATCTTTCCCTCTGATTCAGAAGAAAAAAGTCATCAATACTCCTTTATTAATTCTGTATTAAAATAAGAACTAGAGTATTTTTAAAGAGTACATCTTCATTTTTAACAAAACCAGCATTTGCTCCCAACTGACATTTTCAGAAAGAAAAGTTCAGTTGACCTATCTGCCCGTTAGATTTTTCAGCCTTAATTAAAAAAAATTCTTGCTGTAATTTCAAAGGAATTCAGTTATAATTCAGTAACTCAAGTGCCTTCAAAAGATGGAAGTTGGCAGTCAAAATTCCAGCTCAGCAGCAGAAAGGTTCACATCCAACTACAATAGGTTCAGAAAATGCAATACAAAAAGAAAAGATAAATTGTATATTCCAAACAACAGGATAGCATAAACCTATTTCACTTGCAATTAAATAGGATAGCATAAACCTATTTCACTTGCAATTAAATACATCACCTGATTCAAAAACATACAGAAACATTCTAAATATTGCTAGATAGATGTGTGTCTTCTTTCTTGCAGTTCTGGCTACTTTTCTATTTATCACAGAAAAAATAAAATAAAATTTATTTCAAAGTAAAAATCGCTGACCAGAAAACATGCCTTCATACTACTTATGGATGTGACGGAGAAACTCACAGGCTGATATCCATAAAGCATGCAGCTCACTTTCACATATCTTTCCTTGTATAATGCAACAATTAGATCATGACCTCAAATCCGCTTTGTGGCGTAAATCCTGTTGTGCAGTTACACAAATTCTGTGGCTTTTATATACAAAAAATCTCAGTTTAAAATTCTCTATAGAATATGCTTGCAACAGGTAATTCCTACAGAGATTTCTTAATATATGGGAATTCATGTCTAAATATAGCACTATTTTGCATAACTGCTTGACAGGATTTCAGCCTGTAAATCTAGAAAATTTTCACCACTTGATTGAGCACTGAGATGAACCCAGGCACCTCATCAATAAACCACAAGTTCAATAAACCTCGAGTTATGCCAATCTTACATAAACATCAGTAAGAATTCTGCCTATGTCCTTCTACTATTTTACTACAGAAACATTTCATTGACATGCATCTACTGGATATACTGAGTCAAAGTGTAATACACTCAAAGAGAAGAATGGTCAATATCTTTAAAACATACCACTGCAGCAAATGATATAGAAATAATTTTGCCCTAAGGGTAGCAACATTCCAAGATACACTGAACATACTGTTTTCTAACCCCCCCCCCACACACACACACACACAAACCCCAAACCTTCCACTCTCTCACAGTCAGTTTTGCTTCCTTTTTCAGGTTCCAGTTCCCTTACAAGCAGCAAAGGAAAGATCCTTTCCTGCTTATAAGTATTATATATGTGGCTGCATTTGTTGCACTCTTGGGGAATATGTTGCTCCTGAGTTGGAAACAGAAACTGTTGAAAGAAGATACTAAATCCTTTCATAACAATGTATATTTCTGTATTAGGGTCTTTATGGCAAATGGGTTCTTTTTCACACCTGAACTGTTAATTATGTCAAACAGGGTAATAAGAAGCCATGCCAGAGGTATAGAAAACTAGTTAATTCCTAAACTTTCAGAAATGTTTGCTTACAGTGTAACTCCATACATACCAACTCAGAGATAATCCCCAGTGTGGAAGGTATGACTAGCTTTTACTGAAGGTTTGCTTTTAACTAAAATGTTGATACTAAATTAGAAACTACACTTGACTTCCCATCATTACCTGCCTCTAAATTTTGTACTCCTTTCAGCATTTTATCAAAGGAGTATTTTTATAAAACAATGGGGCTAGGGCTTCCTATAGACCAGTGGTCAGAGAACAGGGTAAATTACCCCAAATGGGGTAAAAATGAAAATCCTGGGGGTAATGAGGACGGTTGTGGCAGCGCTACCGTCCTCATTACATCCAGGCATTTTATTTCCAATGATACTGTGTGTAGGCGGGCATTCTATCGCGAGGAGAGCGAGTCCCGGCGAGGAACTGCACAGGGCACCCGCCTGCCCTCCTCGCCTCCAAAGTGGGGGTGGAGGTGGGGGTGGACGGGGCCAGCTGGACTCTTTGCCTGGTGGAGCCCTGGCTGGGGCTCTCCTTCCTGCCTGCACCCACTGCGCTGGCGAGGAGGCCCCCTTCCCACTCCGCCTCACCTGAACTCATGGCTGGTGGACCTGCCGGCCCTGCGGTGCCCAGCTCCCCTCGCCAAGGAAGTGATTTCCCGGTGGTGTGGCAGCTCCAGACTGGCTGCTCAGGTGGCGGCCGCAGGTCCTGGGCAAGCGCAGAGGCGGGGAAGGGGGTTGGCTGCGGAGGCGAGAGCAGAGGGGCAGTGCTGGGAGGGGGCGTGGTAATGTTGGCGTATATAATTTTTTTTGGGGGGGGGGAAGTTAAAAAAGTTCCCTGACCCCTGCTATAGACCAACTCAAAACTTCAAAAATATTTGTGGTTATTACATGCTATTATGTTGCTTCTGACTTACAACAACCCAATGAATGGGTGACCTCCAAAACCTGATATTATTTGTTGGTATATTCCAGTAGCCAATATATATCTCCGATATAATCTCTAGTGGCTCTTTCTTTTTTGTATCCATCTTGCATATCAGGCAGCCATCCCTCCTTAGAGGGTAATCAAAAAAGTAATATCTTCCTAAATTAATAAATGCACACTAACAAGCTGCAAGAAGGCTAGCCCTATACCATTAGACAAAAGGAGATAATCACCTTAGATGGTGAATCTTGGAGGTAGCAGTGGCAATCAGCTACCAAGCCCTCCTGAACTATAAGCCATTCCACTCTCCTGAAGACAGAATTATGTGTACTCCATGGTCAGCTGCCAGATTTCTCAACCTCTGTACATGGAAAAGAGGGTATTTCTCAGACAACAAACATATCTGGGCAGTCCTGAGCTCAAATGCAGTTTTATCTCATACTTCCATCGACATATTCCCAAGAAGGTTCTAGACAGAATTTGGAGCTGATCCGACATGACAGGTTGTCCCTAATGTTGCTAATTGTTGTCCCTCTCTTCA
The DNA here is from genome assembly GCF_051106095.1 of Pogona vitticeps. Classification (NCBI taxonomy): domain Eukaryota; kingdom Metazoa; phylum Chordata; class Lepidosauria; order Squamata; family Agamidae; genus Pogona; species Pogona vitticeps. The sequence continues at coordinate 23,781,774 of NC_135786.1, forward strand.
AAAAGGGCAAAAAAGAGGAACCTGGGAACTACAGGCCAGATAGCCTGATTTCAATTCCAGGGAAAATTCTGGAACAAATTATAAAATGGACACTATGCAAGCACCTAGAAAACAATGCAGTGATAACTAGAAACCAACATGGATTTGTCAAGAACAAATCCTGCCAAACTAATTTGATCTCATTTTTTGTATCATGTAAGCTCCCTGATAGACATAGGGAATTCTGTAGACATAGTGTATCTTGACTTCACCAACGGTTTTGACAAAGTGCCCCATGATATCCTGATTAGCAAGCTAACTAGGTGTGGACTTAGATCTCTCAAGGTACTAGTTCCTCTCTATTCAGCACTGGTTAGGTCTCACCTTGAGTTATCTTGTCCACTTCTGGACACCACACATCAAGAAAGATGCTGACAAACTGTAACAAGTTCAGAGGAGGACAACAAGGATGATCAGGGGGCTGGAAACCAAGCCCTGTGAGGAAAGACTGAAATACAGTGGTGCCTCACACAACGAGGTTAATCCGTTCCGGATTTACCCTCGCTGTGTGAAACATCGCTCAACGGAAAGTAAAAAGCCACTGGAACGCGTTAAACATGGTTTAATGCGTTCCAATTCGGCCGAATACTCACCGTTGTGCGATGTTCCGGGATGGCCGGCAGCCATTTTCGCGCCCTCCCCTGCGCGTGGCCATTTCGGCTGTTCCAGAAGCGTTTTCGCGCCCTCCCCTTGCTTACCAAGGGCGCGAAAACGCTGCGCCTGGCCCTTTCGGCTGTTCCAGCGGCCATTTTTAAACTGCGGAACAGGTGATCGGCGGGTCGCAAAGCGAAGGTCGGTAAGTGAACCACTTACCGACCTTCACTCTGTGAATTTTCCCCTATCTAGGTGCCGTTTTGCGATCGCAAAAACGGCATTGTTGCACGGATTCGTCGCTCTACGGAGCGACCGTTGCGCAAGGCACCACTGTAACTGGAAATGTTTAGCCTTGAGAGAAGAAGATTGAGGGGTGATAAAGCATTTTTCAACTACTTGAAAGGCTGTCATATAGAGGAGGGGCAGGATCTGTTCTTGATCATCCCAGAGTGCAGGACACACAACAATGGGCTCAAGTTACAGGAAGCCAGATTTTGACTGAATATCAGTGGAACCAATTACCTCAACAGGTGGTGAGTGTCCAACACTCAAGGTAATCAAGAGAAACTTAGACAACCACCTGGAAGATATCCTTTGATTTGTATTCCTGCACTGAGAAGGGGGTGGGACTTAATGGCTTATAGGCCCTTTCCAACTTCACTATCCTATGATTCTATGATGTTGTGCTTCCCCTGAAAGAAGCATTCAATCTGGGAATCCTCCTGGACCCTCATTAATTGCAGAAAGTGAGATGTTCTGAGCTGAGCTGGGGCTGAAGACCAGATTTGCCTGCATGGACATTTTGCTGAGTTTGTTTTTGCTGGGATTTCTTTTGTTTCCCCCCACCACCGCATGGCCTAGGAGATGGGGCTTTCCCTCCTTAAATGAGGGTGTGTCATGACCGCGCGCCTAACAAAAATCCTCAAGTACTCTGACTCTATCTCTGACCCTAATACGGTAAATAGGAAAGCCAATTAGCATTGCATACACCTGGGAGGCAGGAAAGTTTTAAGGGTCGGATCATACTTCCGCAATATTAGAGAGCAGGTCGGGTAGGTGGGGCTTGTCAGCCATGGAAGGCAGCCCACCTAGGAGAAGGAAAACTCCAATTTCAAACCTCCACTGCCTCATGGCTATATCCACTGATGGAAAAGGCTTTAGGAATTAACCTAGAGGCAAAATCCGGAGCTGGAGTCCCGAAGGCAGTTCGTGTCGTTCTGCTAACTCCTGCACATTGCTGGAACCAGTTGTATTGGCTCTTGCCTTTCCATTGGACGATTTCAGCAACATGGAGAGGGGGGATTCGCTGCTTGGGTAACAGCTTATCCTCCATACTACTTTACCCAGGCTTCATGCTCTGGGGAGGACACTTCTCGATACAGAGCATGTTACCATAGTCTCTCAAGACTGAAGGATGGCTATGATGATGATGAGATGTTCTTGCCTTGAAATACTGCAACTTAGCCTGCCAGAACCTCTTTTTATATGCGGTAAGTATTTCTAAAAAAATTATTTTAAGAGTTTGGGGGATCATAGTGCAGCTCACCATTTTTATATGCTTCAGTTGCTGCCCCGCATACCTGTCATACTAACCTGTATATTCCTAACCTAGTGGATCTCAACTCACAGACCTTCCTGAGCTTAGTCCACCTTGTACCCCTCACATTAAAATTCTGATTAAGCAATAATCATGCAGAGATTCTTATATTACAGTTCCATACACCCTATAGCTGCATTCAGGAATCAACAGACTGGGACACCATAATAAAATTTACAACAGCACAAACTCACTACCTTTAACAATATAACCTTTGATTATTTGTGTTGGTCAAATAAGCTGCTCTTGTTCTCATTATTTGAACATGAAGTGCAAAAGGGAATCACAGCCTTTACACCTTAGTCTTTCTTGTCAACTTTTATGTAGAACTTTTATGAAGAAGTAGACCTGTCCATGAAAGCTCACATTAAAATAGTGCAGTTAGTCTTTAAGGTGCCACAATGTTTTTGTCTTCTTTATTTGGGGGGTTGTTTTGTTTTTGCCTGTTGGCAAATTGTGTTTCAGAATGGACAGAGGTACCACCATGCATTCACCAAATAGCATATTTATACATTCTAATGAGAAAACTGTATTTTGTTGCAAATATTTATTTCCAGTTGGCTGACTTATCAATCTGAGCTATTATTATGCCTTTAACTGAATTGCAACTAACAAATTAAAAATGCTTTAACTGAGTTACGGTTCTAAAATGCATCACACTGTAATGAAATAAAGCCTACATAACTCAAAAATGCAATTCATAACCATTGGCCACAAAGCCCACACAAAAGGGAGCTGGTATAGTGCAGTGAATAGAGTATCAGACTAGGACTAAAGAGGTCTTCGTCCAAATAGGCACTTAGCTGTGGAAACTCAAGGAGGAGAATAGTGAACCACTCCTTGAACATCTCACATATGCAAAAATCCTATCAGAGTCACCACAATTTAGAAGCAACTTGATGGTGCACAGCAATATAGCCTTCTGCAGAACAGAATTACCACCTGCTGAAAGACAGGCTTCTGTTTAGTTCTCTTAGCACAGCATAGAAGGAAAATAAATGATTCATTTGAAAGTAGAGGTGATGATACACCCACTTATTTGGCAAGGCATTCATTAAAAGTACAGTATTACTTAATACTTAAAAATAAGTAAACATACACAGGTTAAATATACTATGTCCAGAACTTTCCAGAAGCAAGGAAAAGAGGGAGAACAACTGTTCTTTGTGAAATGGAGAATAAATACCTGTTGGCCATTATGAAGAAACTGTGAAATAGTGAAGTTCAACATTGATAAATGTAATTTTACATAGTAACTATTGAGGTAAGACATTAGCAAAATAAAAGAAAAACCATGTGTTCTTCACTACATCCTAAAGCCAAAGAAGGCATATATGTACATTACATGGTTATTAATTGTTCCTATTCACCAGTTAGGAAGTTCTAGGAAGCTAAGTTTCAGTCGTCTAAGATGGGAGAAAGAATGTGAATTAGATTTGATGGGGGTGGTCTATAGAACATTCCAAAGAGGCTTACTAGTGCTGAATTTTCAACAAGATACTATGATGAATGGCTGGTCACCAAGAAGTTGATGGGCTGGCGGTTATCAACAAGAGCAAATATAGGCAGTGTTGTGGGGGCTGAGATTCAGTAAGGTGGTCAGCTATGAACAGGATTCGTCTATAAGGAGAGAGTCATAGTGAAGAATCCAATTGGAAATAGCTGAAGTGAGTCCTTCCCTTCACTAAAGAGCTGAAGCTCTACTAGCTGATGGCAAAGAACTGAAGAGACAGCAATTGTTAGACCAAACTACTAGACCAGACATTCAGAATGTCTCTGGTGAAATGCTCTAAATCCAGCCAAAGGGAAAAAGAAGCCCTTCAGTTTGCTAACTGAGAATCAACAGAAAATTTAGTTGATTAAGAATAAAACCTGTATTTGCATAACTCTTCTCAACTGGTAACTGCAGCAAGATTAAGACTAGGGATAGGGCTTTCAGAGCATTATGTCCTGGGGGAGGAGGGGTGTTTCATGGATTCCTGTAAAGGAGCCCCTCGAATCCATAACTTCGTATTCCATAAGAGTAGGTACTGAATCATACAGATTTTTTATGTTTTTCATATTTCAGTAAAAATGTCAAGTTCTGCCAGTCCCAATTTTTCTAGTCCCCTTCCTTCCATTGCTCCCTGCAGCCACCACTTGCTCATAGCCTTATCTTGTCAAGCTCTGTCAGCCAGAAACCAGAATGGGAATACATAGAAAAAAACCAAAAGAATTGGTTTCTTACAGGTTTACTCTAAAGCATAGTACCCATAAGACCACCAAAACAGAAAAGCAGCCTGAAAGGAAGATCCCAAAATGAAATGAACATTCCCTGATCTGCACATCCCTAATTAAGACTCAAAATGTTTTAAATAATCAGTGAGTGATATAAAGAAAGTTTTACGGTCTACTTAATAATATCATTTGCAGTATATTTATTTCACATTACCTCAATCTCATATTTGTTTTGTCTTAGCCATAGGGTATGTTAATCATACAAGGGAACACTTAAAGTTAAAGGATGCAAGATGCATGGTGGTAGTAAAAATTGGTATGGTTTGAAATAGGAGTGTGCGAATACCATATGTTTTAATTGTCCTAATTATTTGTATTAGAGATAAAAACAATTCACTTCAAATTGTAGCCCATGGAATCTTATTTGTACCCAGATAATATGAAGTATTTGTACATACAGTGCAGTATCTACGGAGCACAGGTTCCATGACACCCCAACACAGATGCCAAAAAGTGTGGATATAGAAACCCTTTATATAGTATAGTCTCTGGCTTCCTCTATGGGCCCAGTTCTGGTAATACACCTTGCAAACATGTATTTTTGGGGTTTTATTTAATATTTTCAGGTATTCCACCCATGGACATGGTGTTCCTACTGTATCTTTATCAGGATGTTTTAAAAACATGCAAATGGGACAAATAAAGAGCTATGAGTTGGGATAGAAGGATGATTAAACTGACTGCCATCAACTATTGCTTGACCTCCAGTATGTAAGCAAAGTTACCACCAACTGCCTTCTTCCCTCCCTCTCCCTGCCTCTATATAGGAGCCATGCAGTTTAGTCAAATGTGCTTAACAAAAACATCTGCTGAAGGAGGAAGGAATATTCCCATTAGAAGCCTTGATGCCCATTTATATAGGGTACCTCATCATTGTCTCATGTGTCACCTTTGCCATTACAAAACACAGGCACTGCACAAGGAAAAAGAGAAAGTGCAACAAAAATAAAAGTACCAAGCACGGAAAACCCATACAAAATGGGTGTGGCATGAAAATAGTCTTACGTCTAATGTTAACGTGACCTACCCTGCTCAAAACATGCAGAAAAGATTCAAGATGTCCACAGCACACTCTTATATACAGGCTCTTCAGTGAGTGGATTTGAAATTTTAAAGCAAAATAAGATTTATGACTACCTTTAAAAAGGCACCCTATTGATATGAAAGTGATACAAAAAGGAATTTCTAAAATCCTTCCTTTGCTGTGCAAGGACAAGAAATGGTCACTGATCATGGGGACAAGGTAACTTTTCTGGCTGAACTGACCACTCCAAGGCTCCATGACTCGGAATTCCCAGAGAGTTTCAGTTTCTCATTGGTACTTATGTCATCAATTTCCATTTCCTTTGGGCTTTCTTGTTGTTGATACTAATTTCATTTTCTGAGTGAGATTTACATACATCAAAAGGAGCCCCCCCCCAAATTTCAGCATTATTAACTTTCAAATAATCAAAGCAATATTTGGCAACACAGAGAGCCCTGATTTGATTCAAGCACTGGTTTCCTTGATTTGCTTTGGATCCCTTCAGAAAGGGACAAATGATATAATTTTCCTCTTCCCCCCCCCACAATAAATCTGAAGCATATCCCTAGTTTTCAACAAGATTGGATATTTTGCATGAAAGAGCGGATCGACGCAAATCTGACACCAGGAATGGTGACAGAGAAACCAACTTCATAACACTTTACCCTTCTACAACAGCCTGTTATGGATCTCAAAGTGGCTACTGTAGAAAAAAAGAATTCCAAAAGGAGTTTGGTGAGGGAAACAGCAGAAGCAAGCTACATAAACAATTTCCAATGCATCTCTAAGGGCTGAAATACAAATTAACAGTTTCTTAATACACTACCTACATATATCAATAAGTCAGTTTTGGGGAACATCTCTTGCACATAAAATAGTTCTTTCCCTTGACATACTCTGATTGCTGCTTAAAAACACAGCATTTCTATAACAACCAAACTTACCCAGCTGGCAGCTGATCTACCCAGTTGTTGCCTGCAATAATCTCACTCCTGTGTTAATAACATATTGCCACTTTGTCCACTTTGCCTGTTACCTGCCCGTTTCTCTGGCCATGACCTCCACCACTGTGTGGACATTTATAAAACAGATGATATAACACAGGTAACTCCATGTGTCTGAGGAACTGAATTTTGATTCACAAATGTTCTCACTGAAATAAATGTTAGTTTCTAAACAGCCACAATATTTGCATTTTCCCCCTTCTCCTTTAATTTTACCAACATATTAAGACTAACATTGTTACTTCTTTAGAAATTAATTGAACAAAAGGCAACTGTAATAATTCAAACCATAAATTAGAGAGGTTTTATAAACTACTAGTTTACGTCAAATGCACACACAGACTTTCCTCCCTTTTCTCTTATTGGGTGTTTTCAAGTACAAATCTAGAGAGAGGGATAAAAGGTCCTGGATTTTTTGGTTCAAGTCAAAATATTTGACTGAACGTGCTTAACACGATGTAGCAAATTAAAATTAATATCTGTATGCAATTACAAAATCCAATAACACCAAGAAATAGGTCCAAAATTTATTTATTTATTTTATTTTATTTATTTATTGCATTTATATGCCGCCCATCTAGACATAGTCTACTCTGGGCGGCTCACAAAAGTATTCTACAATGGCATTTATTGATGCTTATAGTTAAAGCACACAATTTACTAAGATGTAGTGATGGGCACAAACCTGTACAATAGGAGTAAGGAACATCAAGGAATTCACAGAAAATAGGTTTTCTGATTACTATTCATGATGATGGCTATATTCTAGAATCAGAATAAATAGCTATGGTTGCTGTTAAATATGAGTGGGAAAGCACTTTTTCACTCATGCCTCTACATGGGCTTCTTGGGGACATATCATTGGTTATAACCCATCAATAAATGAACTTGCTCAAGTAGAGGAAGTGCTGAGTATAAGTCATGGGCCAGGGTGTCGACTCACCTCCCTCTATTACCATCTCCACACAAGAATTGGAGGTTGTTCATGATTTCGTGTACCTTGGTTCAATGATCTCTGACACCCTCTCTCTAGATGTCAAACTGGATAAATGCATCGGCAAAGCAGCTACTGTACCATGTTCTCTAGGCTCACAAAGAGAGTATACCAAGATCCAGGTCTATAGAGCCTGTGTCCTGAGTACACTCCTGTATTGCAGTGAGTCCTGGACCCTTTGTGCATGGCAGGAGAGGAAGCTAACATGTTATATATGCATTGTCTCCAATGCATTTTTAGTATCACCTGGGAGGACAAAGTTCTGAATAGAGTAGTCCTAGAACAAGCTGGAATGTTTAGCATGTATACATTACAGAAACCATGATGTCTACATTGGCTTGGGCATGTCATGAGAATGGCTGATGGTAGGATTCGAAAATATCTCCTGTATGGAGAATTAGTGCAGGAAAGCACCCCAGAGGGAGACCACAGATGTGATACAAGGATATCTGCAAGCGGGATCTGAAGGCCTTAGGAATGGACCTCAACAGATGGGAAACCTTGACATCTGAGCATTCAGCCTGGAGGCAGGGAGTGCAGCACGGCCTCTCCCAATTTGGAGAGACACTTGTTCAGCAGGCCAAGGCAAAGAGGCAGTCCCAAAACCAGCAAAATCAGGGAGTTGGACAGGGGACAGATTGTATTTACAGTCCTCAGTGTGGAAGGGATTGTCACTCTCATATTGGCCTTCTCAGTCACACTAGACATTGTTCCAAGACCTCTATTCAGAGTAGGTTACCACAGTCTCTCGAAACTGAAGGATGCTACAACTATAATACAGTGGTGCCTCGCATAACGAGCGCACCGTTTAACGATGAATCCGCATACTGATGCGGATTTTGCGATCGCTAATGCAATCGCATACCGATGTTTCTTCGCATACTGAGGGGGAACAGCTGTTCGGCGGTGGCCGGAACACCCAAAATGGCCGCCGGAACACCCAAAATGGCCACCGGAACCACCCAAAATGGCTGCCGGAACACCCAAAATGGCCGCCGGAACAGGGGGAAACATCGCAGAACGGTGAGTTTTGGGCCCATTTGGAACGCATTAAACGATGTTTAATGTGTTCCAATGGTTTTTTTGATCCGTATAGCGATGTTTCCCCATAGTGAAGTTTAATCCGGAACGGGGGCACCACTGTAATTTAAAAACAATTTAAACCAGTTAGTTATTACAGTTCTACAAGGAAAACTGGGAATTTTAGTTTTGTAAGGAGATGAATATGTCTAAATAAAATCCTAAACACACCCATAAATTACAATTTCCATCTGTGATCTGAGAGAAGGAATCCATAATCTATAGATCTATTTATATTAGGAGTGCACATATGCCTTGCACCTTCCGCAGAACTTAATGTAATGCCAATGCTATAGTAAGGCAAATCTAGAGCAGAATGAATACTGAACCTGTTTCTCAGCATCAGTAAATATACGAAGTTTCTTAATAGTCCTGAAAGTTCAAAGAACAAATAAACAATAAATACAGCAAAATAATAAAACAGTAAATGTAAATTACACAAGTTTTTAGAAATTAATAACCTTAAAAGATTTTAAAACTGAAAATAGAAATGTTTACCCCCAGTAGCTGAATATATTATCATAAGTGCAACAGCATAGTAGTTCAGAGAAATGGTTCCATATGATACTCTTGCTTCTCCTTACTTTGCCTGAAATGAACCAAGCAGTGGAGAATATGATGACACCCACCATAGAGCTATAGGCAAAGATAACCCAGGATTGCTTCAGCTCTGTCACAGAAGCCTGGGGATGGAAGTCCATGACCACCTCTCTGTAGTTGGCAGGTACTCCACATCAGATACAGACCCTCCCACATTAGTCTGAGGTGTTGGAAAATATGACACTTTGATTCCAACCTAATACAGTCAACCCTTGACTTACGAACGGCCCTAGTTACAAACATTTTGACTTACGAACTGCTCCGTTGGAAAAAATTGGCATCGACTTGCGAATGGAGCCTCGACCTACGAACGAGGCTCCATTCGCAAGCCGATGCCAATGCAGCGATCGGCGCCTTCAGAGCTCTCAGAGGGCTTCGATGAGACCTCCAAAGCCAAAAAGGCAGGGAGAAAGGACAGGAAATTCCAATTTCCAGCCCTTTCGCCCTGCCTTTTTGCCTTCAGAGCTCTCAAAGGGCTTTACACCCGACATTGGAGGAAGCCCTTTGAGAGCTCCGAAGGCGCAGATTGCGGCGGCAGGGACACCCCCCCCCCCGGAGGTCTCCCAGGGCTTCTCCACCAGCATGGGAGACTTCCCTGGGGGTCCCTGCTGCCACGATCTGCGCCTTCGGAGTTCTCAAAGGGCTTTCCCCCCGACATCAGAGGAAGCTGTTTGAGAGCTCCGATGGCATATGTCACGGGAAGCAGGCCTGATGAAAAAGATTTAACCAGCCATTGAAACTACCCAAAATGTATCCATACAATTAAGGTAACTAGATTCAAGCCATGTGAGGCTTCACATAACCCCTATGCTACAGCAGCTCCACTGGTTGCCAATCCATTTTCAAGCATAATTCTAAGAACTGGTTCTAACCTATAAAACTCTGAATGGTTGGGCCCAAGGTATCTCAAGGACTACATCTCCCTGTAAGAGCCTGCTGGGTTGTAAAGATCATCAGGAGAGGCCTTTCTCTCAGGTTGGCCTCATCTCGGTTGTCCTTCTGCAAGCAGGCAAAAACCTTTCTCTTCAGGCCAGCTTTCCCTTAATGACTCACTGCCTTAGTGGGGTTTTAAATGGATGGTTGTAACTTACTGCTTTGAATGTGTTTGTGGTGTTGCTTTCTTTACCATCTTTTAATGTGTCTGACATTTTTTAGTACTGTATTTGTAAACTTACTGTTTTTAGCCTTAAATGTTGTCTTTAAATTATGCAAGCCACTTGGGTGGTTTTAAAGGAGAAAGGCAGGGTAAAGCATATTTTAAATGAATAAGTAAAATAATGATGAGACAAAACAGCTGAAATATTCTCAGAAACAACTAGTTAACTTTTCAAAACTGACAAGAAAAAAAATCCCAAGAAATGGTTCCTATTAAAATCCTAGCATTTTTGACTGGATGCAATTTCCAGGCAGTTGTCAAGGGTAACTTCACCAACAACACATTCAGTATCCTAAATTAGATTATGCCTGTCCAAGATTATTTGCAGCTGATATACTATAAACTAAGCTCGTAAAAATTACTCTAGACTATAATGATCCTTCCTGTTAAATATGCTGCAAGTTTTAAGAGGCTTACTAATTCAAACATTGGATTAATGAGACACTGTTAGAGACAGAATTCAACATTACTATTTTATATTAAGATGCCACTACATTTTTATACAAAACTAGTTCTCTTTAATTAAGAAAAATTCTCCACATATCACTTAAAAGTATTCAATGACAAAATACAGATAACAACCTGAATATCAAAACTACAATTTTGTTTCTTCAATAATAGTATAAAAACTCAAGCATGTGGAAGTGTCTGCTGTTAGTCACATTCAAGCTTTTAGCAAGAGGTTCTCCAAGGGTTACCATTCTTACTGTTTTCTTAAAACCCAAAATGATTCAACTTTTCTCAAAGTAATAACTGTTTCATAACACTTTTGATAGAATGCAAAAAAGCTCCAGAAGTGAATAGAGGCACATTCTAAGAAGAAAAATCTAAAAGTAGCAATTCTGCTTATACTTTTTATTAAATGCTTTTGTGTATTATTTGCCTTCTAGAAAGTCCAATTTGAAGGTTATTAATACTGTATAACCAGACAGTTGAATCCACATTAATTGACTTAAGATTAATGGCATCCCTACATTAAACCATCTGTCTCCTAAAATAACTCCAGAAATAACTATGCAGCTTTTCAGTATTACTGAAAAGTGTAAAGATCAAGACATGGGGATCAGAATTAGGAATAAGATGGCATTAAAAATTAAATAAATAAATAATTGAACTTACAATAGGCAAAATTCTGTTAAGTTATACCAGTGTAAACCAGATCTAGCACCAGAAACATTTAAATTTAAAGTTTCATATATCCAAGGCTCCCAAAAGCTTCCTTTTGCCCTTTGGGAGCCTTGGAATAAAGGAAAACTCTTTGTTGTTGTTGTTGTTGATGATGTTGATGTTGATGATGATAACCACTACCAGATTAGCACTGCTGGGATCAGGAAGACTGGCTGTGATCCCATGGAGGTTTTACATATCAAAGGCTCTCCTCCCTTTCCCCCCACCCCAGCAAACAGGAGCCCTAGGGAGCCTTGGAACTTAAAATGGAAGGACAGGAAACTTTCAATTAGTTTAAATTAAATGTTTTCAGACCAGATCTGGTTTATACAATGTAACTTAATGCCAACAAGATTTTGTCTAATTTGCATTAAAACAGATACTGTACAGTATTTCAGGGTAACACAATTTCCAGAAGTGAAATATCCTTTCTTTGTTGAGCATTAAGATTAACTCAAAATACTTTAAGAAAACTGCAACTGATGCAAACCAACTCTTCATCAAAGCAACAATCCAGATGTGTAAAACCTTGTAAATAAATAAATACCAATAACAGTAGTCAATGAGTACCCCAGATTTGTTGTTATGTGCCTTCAAGTCAGAACTAACCTATAGCAACCCTAACAGGGCTTTCAAGGTAAATTAGACATTTAAGGAGCGGTTTTACCAGTTCCACACTTCCAATTAATTTCCATGGCCAAGTAGGGATTCAAACCCAGGCCTGTCTGTTGCTACAACACACTAGGCATCAACCCCCACTTTACCCATCTGATTTTCTCAGCACCTGTTTTAAAAGTATTCAGATGTCTACCCCAACTGTCAGAAACACATCCACAAGAAGTCAGTGATTCTGAAACTATGGAGAAGAGTGATATCCCTTTAAAAATACACCTGATAAATACATCAGGCTGCAAAGTGGAGCACTGAATAAAAAGGATGGTTACTTTATTTGCTCACAAAAGGTTCCTAGAATAGAGAATACTGGTCAACTGTTGAGCACTCATTTTCTCAGAACTGTTTCCTCCACTAGTTATTTAGAGTAGTGGTTTCCAGCCTTGATTGCCCAGATGATGTTCCGCTTCCAGTCCCAGAGGCACCAGCCCAAAAAGCTAGAGCCTGTATTACAACTCAACATCTTGAGAACACACAGACTGAGAACCAATGGTGCAGGATACCTATATAGAGGGCAATCCTACCCGTTTTTAATACAAAGTCCCAGTAAGTTCAGTTGAGCTTACTTACACGCATGTGTGCTTAAGAATGCAGCCTTGGTAATATGCTTAGAGAAAGGTTGGTGTAAAATATTATAAGCAATTCCTTTTCTGAAACTTAATTCTGTAAGAAATCCTCTGATTCAGTGTGTTGTTTGTAGATACACACTCCTTCAATAGCTGGGATTTTGTTTTGGGGGGTTGTACAGGCTATTTTATTTATATCATACTGTCAGATTAAACTGCATCCCATATCATTTTAAAAAGCTTTTCTATTTAAGAATAAGAATGTAAAGCTTTTCCTGGATGCAATTTCAAAAAGCCATCTTGTGCACACACCCATTTTAGCTAGGTTTTAAAATTCTAATTGAACATCTCTTAATGTATAATAGCACCACTTGAGAGCCTCATAGGTAAATGACAATTCTGGGCAAGTATTAAGGTAAAAAAAATGAAATACCATATCTTAAAATTATAACAAATGGAATGAAACAACGTATGACATGCACAAAACGGTTTTCTTTTTGTATTCAGAATAATTGTCATAGCATATCTGAAACAGCTTGGCAAAGACAATGAAATAATAAGATATTCGATCACTGCTCATATTGCTCATTTATATGCAAGTCTTGAAGCACCTTCCAATGCGAGACTAGTGTCCACTATCGTTTTAGACACAGTAACAGAGTTCATCGTAGATATAATGACTTCCTATTCTTATGTGTTTTAGGAAGTGTGGAGGTTCCTCTCTCCAATATAAGACCAGGCTTTTTGGTACATTTTATATTTGATCTATACTGTTAAGATCTGCATAGTATAAGAATACTGCTCCTTTTTATTCTATTGTGATTAGGGCTTTCCTCCTCTAGTCTACATTTTGGTTCAGATATATGATGCATATCCAATATGCAACTGCACACAGAACACATATGTACAATGAAAACTTGCATACAGTATAAGCTTTTGTACATCAAGAAGATTTAGACAGAGATTAAATACTTTAAAAACCTATGAACTAACCCTGCCTACAAATAACCATTTCACATCTTACGATCCTTACTGAACATTTCTGTGTTGAAAGCTATGGCTCCTTCTACAATTATCATGCTCTGTGCTATATTATCCCTATTAGTTATTATCTACATGGTAATTCATTCATATATTCAGCAGAAAAAGTAATCTAACAGAATGGTTCATAAAGAAATAATACTAAAACAATTTTTTAAATGACCCCAGACCACATTTGTATATTTAGTATTCAGCATTCCAAGTTTTTATTACCAAACACTTCAGGAAGATATGCTTTCTAAGAGCTATTAACATATTGCAGTGAGGTACTGCCATCTGAAGTACTCAAAGAAGCTACAGTACACAATATTCTCTGTCATGGAAAGTGGAGACATTACACTGCTGTTGTGCAGCACAGACCACATGTCTAATCATTTTTATTAAGAACCAATACACAGATTTAAGGCTATCATATAGTTATGGTAACAGAAACTTAATATCTGTTCTATTTGTACATATTCTTCATATTCTAGCTACCGAAGAGATCTTTATTCATTTTCATACTCAGCACCTGCACCGTATCGTAAGCAGGATATCACCCCCTTTAAAATAACACGACTTAAGTGTGCTACAAAAATAGACAGGAAATAAAGATTTTCTTGAGAAACTTGCCAAAGCGAAGACACCAAAACCAGCCACTGCCTCCCACAGGAGCAAAACAAAACTTTTAAACCGACAACTTTGCTAAAATGGCATAAAATAAATAAATAAATAGAATCACTGGATGGCTTTAGTTTCAGACTGAAGCACCCAGCGCCTCTCCTCCCACCACCGTCCCCTTTGGCTTTACAGCCGTGTTAACAAGCAAGAAAACGGAAGCTGCTTCTGCTCGCTTCCACATCCCATCCCGCTCGCCATCGCTGGGATGATACACAGCACAAGAGGGGCAGAGACTCCGGGCATCCTCGCACGGCCTCCCAAACCAGCGGCTCCCCTTCACGCTGGCTAGAAGAGCCGAAGAGTCTACCCACGCCTGAAACTTACCAAGTCCGCGATCCAGGAAGGCGGGGAGAGAGATGGGGAAGCACAAAATCTGAGGCTTTTCAGAATGTTTTTTTTTTTTTTTTGAGAGAGAGAGAGAGAGAGAGAGAGAGAGAGTCACGTCCTGTTCTCTCCTTACTCCCCAAATGTACCCTCAAGTTAACCGGCTCCCTTCCCGCCCCGATTCTTACACATTTTCACCAAGGCTCAACAGGAATAGATATGGAGAAAGAAGAGAAGCAGCACGACACGGGTCTGAAGGGCTCAAGAAGCCTCCCTCCTAAACGCCTCTCTGCATGCCTTCTAGGCGCTCTTGAGACCCCAGCCACCCAAAATTCACGTGGAAGGCACACCATCTCCCACAAAGTCTATACACACACACACACACACACACACACACACACACACACACAGGCACACGCACACGCACACGCACGCACACACACAAATCCCGCATGAATGAGCTCCGAATTCCTGCACTACCCAATACTGCTTCATGAAATTCTTCTTTCTTCTCTCCACACCCCACTCGCGGGGTACTTCAAACTTAACATGACAAGATGAGGAAATACGTAGAAATTATCCTTTCCAGCACGGAAAAGGAGCGTTTCGGGCAACTTCCCGCACTTTCCCAAGCTCTCCACGAAGCCCCCTACTCCCAAAAAAATGCACCCAGCCCAAGGACGCCCCCCTTCGGCACGCCTAAAAGAAGGTCGCCCCTCAAACTCTTCCCCCTTGGTGGTCTCTAAGTGGGAGAAGGAAGGGACGCTTCGCCTTTTCCGTGGCTTAAGTACTGCACTGTTATCCCCTCTCCGCCGCTCCATGTGTGTACCTTGCACTCACCGGGTAAAGGAGCTGAGCGCGCTTTCGCCTCAGCGTGTTTTCTCCCCACCTCACGCTCAGCTCGTAGCCGCCATTTTGATCGCTGACTAGATTTAAAATAGGAACCAGCCTCCTCAGAAGCAGCCGCCAGCTAGAGCCGGAGCCAGTCCGGCAAGCGCGTAGTCAGCTGGGAGTTGTAGTTCTCAAGCTTCCTTACGGGAGGGAGGGCGCACGACACACGCGCTCTGTTCTTCAAAGCCTTACTTCACCGCATACCGCCTAGGCGCCGCCGCCACGGTCCCGCAAAGCCCTTTGGGATTTGTAGTCTGGGCGCAATATGATGACTACAGTACTGTACACTGTGCTTATTTTCCTCATGCCCGCCAATACATCTTCCTTGTAAAAGAAGGAAAACGTGCTGAACCATACTAATGATTTATCCGGAATTTAGCAGTTTTAATTGTGGAGACGCACCAAAACGAATTTTATTCTGAAGGAAATCAACCCCGAGTGCTCCTTGGAAGGACAGATCCTGAAGCTGAGGCTCCAATACTTTGGCCATCTCATGAGAAGAGAAGACTCCCTGGAAAAGACCCTGATGTTGGGAAAGTGTGAAGGCAGAAGGAGAAGGGGACGACAGAGGACGAGATGGCTGGACAGTGTCACCGAAGCGACCAAGCCGCCCAGAGACCTTTGGGTAGAGTGGGCGGCATATAAATTAAATAAATAATAATAATAATAATAATAAAATAAATAACATGAATTTGACCAAACTCCGGGAGGCAGTGGAAGACAGGAGGGCCTGGTGTGCTCTGGTCTATGGGGTCACGAAGAGTTGGACACGACTTAACGACTAAACAACAACAACCAAAACTAATGTTTTATGTTTTGATTATGTAAGAAAGCTATATTTCTTGCAATTGAATTGCCCCAAAACTATAATTAAAATTGTTTAGGTTTCCGCCCCCTCAATAAGCACAGTAGTTAATTGCACGCCATTCAGTCATCACACTAAAAAAACAGTGTTAGTGCCTGAGGTAAAGTTTGAGATCTCCAGATTTCGAAGCCAAATTACAGATATACACAATCACTCTAATTCAGAAAAGGCAGATATACAGAACCTCATTTTTACCTCCAAAGCTCATATGTGTGTCCATGGTAAGCACGGAGTTCAAGGCATTACTGTAGTACAGCACAAGATTGTGGATCAGTAGTATAGTGCAAAAGCATGCAATCTCCTGAATTCAGTATTAAATAACATTAATCCAAATCCATGGATTTCACAGTAATGAAAAGGTCACAGCTGCAGTAGTTGGAGCCACATTACATCATAGTAAACATTTTCGTGCATTTGATCATTGTTACGGAGAAACTGTCCACACTGGCATCTAGTTACGCTGTATGGACCTCTGATGGCACTATTTGGCATGCGGGGGGATATTATTCAAAGGAGACACCATTGCCTCAGAGTATCTCCTGATTCCTGTACAGTATGTTGCATGTCATAAAGTAAAATTTAATTAATGGAAACCTTCATGTGTGTGTCCTGTGCCGTCAAGTCAGAACTGACGTTGCGATCCAATAGAGTTTTCAAGGTACGTGAAATATTTAAGAAGTGGTTTTACCCCCAGTGAGTTTCCATGGCCAAGTGGGGGTTTGAAACCTGTTCTCCAGAGTCCTAGTCCATCACTCTGTCCACTACACTGGCAACCTTAATAGGTAGGGTTTAAAAAGTGTGTGAGATGTTCAAGGGGTGGTCTACCACTGTCACCACCTGGTGAGTTTCCATGGACAAAGAGGGATTGAAACCCAGATTTCATGGATTCTACTACCTCTTTCTATCCACAGTGGCTCATAAATCAACATCTGAGATATTCAAAATCCAGCACCTAAGAATAAATGTATGTAATAAATGTACATACATTTAACAGTTTGTACACAGATACATAATTACATAATAAATTCACGTTAAACTTATTGCCTGCCTTTTTCTGGATCAATACTAGGGAATAGGAAATACTTGGATTGATCCACCAAGTTAGAGTGGTTTGCCAGATCACTTTAGCAGTGGCAATTTTAATTTCTGACTTAATACACCATCCTATTGTAAATGCACAAATAAATGGAAACTAAATTACAAGCCAGAAAAAACAGAGTTTGATCATACCCAGTTACACAACTTTTTCCAGGTAGAGTAGGAGACAATACTGCACTGTGTGGTATATGAACACAAAGCAGTAAGTTTCATTTAGAATAGAGGCATTAGGATCAATTGAATTTATAGAGGAGCTGACCCATCAATTCCCCATTGATTTTCTGGACCGAATCTAGTATTATTTACTATGCTAAGCAACAGGATTTTGACCACTGGGCAGAGTCCTATTGCTGGCTTACAACTCAGTAACTGAAATTGCATAAGACTTGGTGGCAAATTGTTGTCATTAATAAAGTAGTGATTGCGTACCTGGGCCTTCACCCAAGAATCAATATCTCTTTAATGAGTGGCAATATTCTGCCAAGATTTATATGATTTCCCTTGTGAAAGGTTTTGGCAACTGAATATTATTTTCTGGCATTAACACTACTATCACAGCATTGACAACTTCACAGGATTGTTCAGAGAAATTCCTCCCATGTTCTAGAATGATTGTGTGCCTTCTAAGTCTGCTCTCCACATGCTCATCCAGGCAACATCAAGCTCCCTGACATGCCTCCTTTTGGTTTTTTATGTCAAAATCAGACTTGGACTGGACAGGCCTTCAAATGGAGGACATTGTCCATCCTTCTGTATAGAGTGGCCACCTTAAAAGGATGTGAGGGTGCCTGTATCTTCAACTGTTGCATAAAATAGAAAATTCAGGAAATACTGCTTGTTATTTCTGCTTCCTCACAGCTATTAAAGGTATAGCAGCCTTGACTTCTTTCATGTGGCCATCCTGCAGATGTTGATAATTAGGGAGACAGAGTTTTCACCATAGTATAAGTACCTTAAACACTTGAAAGTTGGCACACAAATGAAAATAATCTGGGATTATTTCATTTTTTAAAATGGATTAATTAATTTTAACTCAAAACTGTTGTTAGCATGCAGTACCCATGGTTGAGTCACTAGGTGGCAGGCACCAGTCTCCTCACAAGCAGAGAGCCTTGCTTTGCCTTTACTGTAGTGCAAATATTTGTTGCTGGTTTAGAGCAGCCTACTTAAGGTTTTGTTTTTGACCCCATGAAGCCACATTGTGCTGAACCTCTTCTGTCTAACCTGCTAGGAACTGCATGTTCATGACCCTAAGTCTCACCTATGTAGACAAGCATGCAAATTTTAAGAAAGACAGAATTCCTGCTATCTGTATTATGGGTTCAGGAAATTAAATAGACGAAAAGACTGAATGAGTAGTGAAATAGATGGAGACAGTAAACAATCAGAAAAAGCATGGAAGGCACATTTGACCCATTGCCCAGTTGGTTAAGATTTACTTGAATTCTAGTCATGCCAGGTTTTGCCTATTTATAATATAATGTAATATCTTAAAACTGCAGAGCTAGAATGGAGCTATTGCATCCTCCAGCTCAGCTCCATCTGCCCTGGACTGTCAGATTTCATTTCAAAAACTGATATATATTTGCACTCCACATCATTCCAGTTTTAATTTTACACATTTATCCTAAAGAGATCTTGGGATTTATGAGGTACTCACAAAGTACCACGGTACTTTTAGAAAAGATGGGTTAAGACATAAGGTAAAGTAAAAGTTGCCCTTGACATTTAGTCCAGTCGTGTCCAACTCTATGGGGTGGTGCTTATCCCCATTTCCAAGCCATAGAGCCAGCGTTTGTCCATAGACAGTTTCTGTGATCACGTGGCCAGAGCAACTAGATACGGAATGCTGTTACCTTCCCACCATGGTGGTACCTATTTATCTACTTGCATTTGCATGCTTTCGAACTGCTAGGTTGGCAGGAGCTAGGACAAGCGACGGGAGCTCACTCCGTCATGTGGATTCAATCTTACGACTGCTGGTCTTCCGATCTTGCAGTGCCTCCATGTCTGTATTCATACATGGAATGTAAAATGTCTGGTGTTCAAGCTGGATTTAGAAAAGTAAGAATCACTAGAAATTATATTGCAGATTAGCTATTGGAATGTATCAAATAATTTCAGAAGAAAACCACCTGGTGCTTTTATAGGTTACAACAAAGTTTCTATATGGATCTGGAGAACTATGGATTGTTCTAAAGAAATAGGTGTGCCCCAACAATTTATTGTCCTGATGCAAAACCTATATACTGAACAAGAAGAGACTGCAACAGTCAGAAGAAACTGACACTCAGAAGGCTGGCTACAAAGGAGCTAGAAAATATCCCCTAGTGCAAGGATGTATTAGTGGAGACTAAGGGGAAAATCACCTACACTACGGTATTCTCGATTATGATGTACAGATGTGAAACCTGATTTCAAATAAAAATTTGAAATTGGATGATGGAGGGGAACTTTATCATTACCATGGAGAGCCAGAAATACAAATAAGTAAATCATTTATTAAATCAAGTCTGAACTATCCGTAGAAACAAAAAACTGAGGCTATAGAATAGTCCCAAAACCCGCAAAATCAGGGAGCTGGACAGGGAACATATTGTATTTGTCTTCAATGGAAGAGATTGTCACTCTCGAATTGGCCTTCTCAGCCACACTAGACGCTGTTCCAAGACTTCCATACAGAGCATGTTACCATAGTCTCTCGAGACTGAAGGATGCTTACTAGGACTACTAGGATGGTCTATTGTACTAAAAGAGAAACCAGAAGTCTAGTTTTATAGTGTTAGAGCAGGTTGGCTGATAGATCAGCAAAGTTGTGTGCATCTGAAATGTCCTTAGGGAAAAGGGAATGGTAAGACTGCCAAAATGAGTACCTCTTCAAAGCACAATAATTGCTTATTTATTTAAAATATGTATATGCTGACCTTCTCCTGAAGGATCCAAGGCAGCCGACAGCATTTAAAAGAAACAAAGTGAAAAGTCAAATAACAAATTATTGAAATATTTAAAAAGCATTAAGCAACTATAATATTAAAACTCATAATAAGAACAATATTAACATTACAAGTAAAACACAGAATAAAACTTCATAGTGGTCAACGAGATGGCATACTGTAACTTCACAAGCAGCTCATGTTCCACACCAACTTCCTGTATGTGTTCCAGTAACTGTTGGTCAGAAACACATTGTCCATGATGTTGGCAAGTAATATACATCTATCACAACCAATAGCCATGGATAGTCTTCATGCATTAATCTAATCCTGTTTCAAAGCTGTACAAGCTGGCAGTCTCAAATTTTGTGGTAATGAAATCTCTGGTTTTAATTATGTGCAGTCTGAAAAATATGTCTGGACTTTTCCATTACCATACAGGTTCATTACGTGGTGACCCTGCATTCTACTATTATCAAACAGGGGGAAGTCTATTGCTAGCTCCTCCCCATAACACATAATTTTATACACCTATATTCCCCCTTTCTAAATCTAAAAATCCTCATACAGTACACTGATTTTTTTTCAGATGAAAGTATTCTATATTTGTCCTGATTGTGTGACTCTCATTTATTGCTCCAGCCCCATTTTTGTACCACCTAGCCTAATAAGATTCCAGATAAATTTTGCACACTTGTGGCATTACAGCGCACCCTCATAAAAATAGAATCCGAAATGTGGATTTGTAAAAATCATTACTTTATCCTTCTATAGATCGACAGTATCACTTTAGGTGACCACAGTATTCCACAGGTAATCTCATTAGAGATTTTATAAAGACATTACTGTACTTTGCTTGCAGTTGTAGTTTTAATTCCTTCCCTAAAGATCTCCCATATGAACTTTGGCTTTTTTTAAAAAAACACAAACACACAACAACAAAAGCAGCTTCACGTTAGGTCGACATTTTCATTGAACTTCTCACAATCACAAGATCTCTTTCTAGTCAGCCTGGGGCATCTCCATCCTTGGTTAGTGTCCCCTTAAAATTCTGCAACAATTTGCGTTGGAAGTTAAGGAGGTGGAGTTGTGAGGTGGGTGAGAAACTTGTGATGATCGCAGTGTGTGGTAGCCGCTTCTCTGCCTCTTCAGTCACGACAAGAACAGTGCGGCGGATGAGTCTTATCTCCTCATGACTAGCCAGTGGAGTCACACACCCTCCCACATCGACTTCCGAAGGTAACGACCAGTTGTTATTGTTTTTAAAAGCCAGGAGATCGTGGGCAGAGTCAAGTTGGCTTAACTTCTGGCCAAACCCCCTCTTCGCTGTCCCCGCGGCTACCATAGCAACGAGCAAAATGATGGACAGGGAGGTTGGAAGTTGGGGGTAACATCTCACGCCGTACACCGTTGCCCTGGCAACCTGGAGAGCAAAAGGGGGCGGGGTCCGGCGGCGAAAAAGGCAACGGACTCACGCACGCGCAGGCTGCGGCGAAGAGTGAGGAAGTGGGCGTGGTTCAGGAATCAGAGAGCCGCTCGATAGATTTATGATTTTATAAACCAGCAGTACTGGCCAGCGCTGAGGTCCAGCGGATTGAGTGCCTGAGGAGAGACAGGGGTTCAAATCCCCACTCCGTCATGAGAAGTCACCGCGGGAGAGGGTTGTTGTTTAGTCGTGTCCGACTCTTGGTGACCCCATGGACCAGAGCACGCGAGGCCCTCCTGTCTTCCACTGCCTTCCAGAGTTGGGTCAAATTCATGTTGGTTGCTTCGCAGGCACTGTCCAACCATCTCCTCTTCCGTCGTTCCCTTCTCCTCTTGCCTTCACACCTTCCCACCATCAGGGTCTTTTCCAGTGAGCACTCAGGGTTGATTTCCTTTAGAAGGGATCGGTTTGTTCTCCTTGCAGTCCAAGGGACTCTCAAGGGCCTGCTCCAACGCCACAATTCAAAAGAATCTATTCGTAGGTGGTCAGCTTTCTTTATGGTCCATCTCTCACTTCCATACATCAGGACAGGAAAAACCATAGCTTTGACTACGCGGACTTTTGTTGGCAAGGTGATGTCTCTGCTTTTTAAGATGCTGTCGAGGTTTGTCATCACTTTCCTCCCAAGAAGCAGGCGTCTTTTAATTTCGTGGCTGCTGTCACCATCTGCAGTGATCATGGAGCCCAAGAAAGTAAAATCTGCCACTGCCTCCATATCTTCCCCTTCTATTTGCTAGGAGGTGATGGGACCAGTGGCTATGATCTTAGTTTTAATGTTGAGCTTCAGACCGTTTTTTGCACTCTACTTTTTCATGCTCATTACGAGGTTCTTTAGATCAGATGAGTGGGATACAAATCATATAAATACAGTGGTGCCTCACACAACGGGCGCCTCGTAGTGCGATCGCAAAACGGTACCCGCATAGGGCAAAAATTGCAGAGCGAAGGCCGGTAAGCGATTCGCTTACCGACCTTCGCTTTGTGACCCGCCAATCAGCTGTTCGGCGGATACAAAATGGCCGCCGAAGCCCCAAAATGGCCACGCGCAGCGTTTTCGCGCCCTCATTAAGCCAGGGGAGGGCACGTAAATGGCTGCCGGCCATAGGGAAGCATCGCTGAACGGTGAGTATTTGGCCCAATTGGAACACATTAAACCATGTTTAATGCCTTCCAATGGCTTTTCCTGCCCCGTTCAACGATGCTTTCACACAGCAAGGGTTAATCCAGAACGGATTAACCTCGCTGTGCGAGGCACCACTGTAATTCCATTTTGGGATTCCTCCAGTCCGACCTTTCACATGATGTATTCTGCATATAAGTTAAATAAGCAGGGAGACAATATACTCCTTTCCCAATTTTGAACCAATCATTTGTTCCATATCCAGTTCTAACTGTTGCTTCCTATCCCACGCTTGACGACCCCGCGTGATGGCGAAATCGCTTGACGAGTTTTTTGCTATCGCTATAGGGGACTCTCAAGAGCCTCCTCCAGCACCACAATTCAAAAGCATCAATTCTTCCATTGTACAGGATAGCAGAAGGAAATTAAGCAAATTATGGTAGTGGGCCAATAATACTAGTAAGAGACATCATAACCTGGATAGCTCAGCAGTTAGATATCTGGCTGTGGAGCGAAAGGTTGAGAGTTCAATTCACCACTGTGCCTCCTTGACAGGGTTGAACTCAATGATCCATAGAGTCCCTTCCAGCTCTTTGTTCTAAGATGATTAACTGTCAGAATATTCCCACAAGTAAGGTGTAATTAGAAACACCAGGACCTAGTTTGAATGATATTTCAAATGTTACAATATATTGTGCCACGATGAAGAGTTCCTTTGGGCATCTATAAAATGTCATTCCCCTCATTGCAGAATAACCACTGTTTATCACTAGGCTAAGAAAACCATCATGGTGTTATTCTGAGACTTCAAAGACTCCTACTTAGATATGAAACTCACTGCACAACCTTTGGCCATTCACATTCTCTCAGACATATCTGTCTCACAGGGGTGTTGTTAACGTAAGAAGGAAGAGTCATGCACGCCAGCTGAGCTCACTGTGAAGTGGGATATACAGTAAATGTAACAATGACTGTAACAAATCTAGGCTGAGTTTGATGATAATGTAGAAGTTAACTGAATCGCTGGTGAAATTTAATTTCTGCCTCTTTTTCATCAGTCCTAAGCATTTGTATTATCCACTTATGAGTTTGCCATTCAAAAAGCTCAACCATAGGTTTTGGTGTTTTCCCTGATATACTCACTGTGTCTATTTTAATTTATGTCCCTTGTAAATCTCTCTTATGAAATAATTCTGAATGGATGTGATTTACTGGATCCAATCTGCTTAGATGTACTGTAGCCAAATTTGAAATATTCAGAACATGTACAGTATGGGATCATGCACGACTTGAGAGGATTGTAAGACAAGAATGGCTTTTTGCTCATTGTTGTTGATGCCGTGGCTTACCTTTAATAGGGACCATGTCCTTTGAAACACATACCTCAGGCAATTAACTCCCCAGACTGAGAGGATGGCATCCATGGGCACTATCACACAGGAAGTCTCTCTAAGGGAGCACATCTGTTTGGTGGTTGGTCAGTCTCTCCCACCTGCTGGAGGAATATCTCAAAATGGAAGAATTAGTATCTGTAAAACATGAGTGGACAATGTCCAGAAGCTGAAGTATGTGTTTTGTCTTTATTAGGCCACTAAGAATTGCAAACATCAGTAGCTTTCAACCCCATACAGGCCTTCCTCAGACTGAGCACCACAAGACCATACATGGATGGTGCAGAAAAAATATAAAAGTTCCCAAATTATTACCAGATGTGCTTCCCAGGATAATTTCTTAAAAGTCAGATTCAAAATTGGGGCCGCAGATTTGTTTAACTGTCTTTTACTGGCAAGAACATCTGATCATAATTTTGGGAACTTCTACGTTTTTTCTTTCCCCTCCATAGCCCAGGTAGAGCCCAGCCAAAGACCTACATGAAGTAAAAACACAACTAATGTTTGTGGTTTTTAATCATTTAATAAAAGTAACACCTACCCTTGCCTTTTGACTTCTGAAAGTTGCCCACTCTTGTTTTGCAGGTATTGAACAGGGGTAAAAATTTCAGTGCCGGTTAGCCAATCTTGTACAGTGGTGCCCCGCTTGATTACCTCGTTGTATGATGAATCTGCTGTACGATGCGGTTTTTGTGATTGCTATTGCAATCGCAAAACAATGCGTCTATGGGGAAAATCCGCTTTACGATGATCGGTTCCCTGCTTCGGGAACCGATTTTTCACTTAATGATGATCAAAACAGCTGATCGTCAGGTTTCCAAAATGGCCACCTGCTGTGCAAAATGGCTCCCCGCTGTGTTAGGAACGGATTCTTCACTCTACAGGGAGCAGAAATTGGTTGCCCTATGGAGGATCTTCGCTTTACGGTGAGGTATTTCGCCCATTAGAATGCATTAACCAGTTTCCAATGTATTCTAATGGGCTTTTTACTTTCGCTTGACGACGATTTCGCTGGAACACATTAACGTCATCAAGCGAGGCACCACTGTAATATAAAATCTTCCTGCATGTAAATAAAAGTAGATAAATAGGTACCACCATGGTGGGAAGATAACGGTGTTCTGTGTCTAGTCATGCTGGCCACATGACGACAGAAACTGTCTACGGACAAATGCTGGCTGTGCAGCTTGGAGATGGGGATGAGCACCGCGCCCTAGAGTCGGACACGACTGGACTAAATGTCAAGGAGAAACTTTACCTAATATAAAATATAGTAACCACAATAGGAGAGCCCAGGAAGCTATGAATATTCTCTTGGGCAGCGGAGGGAATGAACTGCAAGGCAGAGGTTGAATAAGGATTCCCTACCTGTTCTGGACAGTAAAAGGAATTAACCAATTTTCTCACAGGAAACCGAGAATACCAAGAACATTCAGCAATTCATCAAAATGTTCCAGATGTTGACTGACTTGGCAACACACAAGCATTGTAGTGTACTCATGCAACAAGATACCCACTTTGCAACAATACATCTGATTGAGGATTACAGTAGCAGGCCTCCATAGTAAAAGGAAAGAAGGGCTGTTTACTTCAAGTAATTGCAACAGTGCTTCAAAACAAAAATGGCAAAGGAGCCCACTCTAGGGACCCACACATAGCTCTCATCTGAGCTATCAATTAACTTCTACTACCACATCATCTTTTGATCAGAAGTGTCAAACTACCCGTTAATACACCTTTTCACACAGTAACTACATTTGTCAAGAAATAGTTTAAACACTTTGTCAAAAACTGTAAAGTTCAGCAGAAATATCCTAAGGCACAGGTCCACCTTTTATTTAATGTGTATGTGGAAATACATAAAACATCCATCAGTGCAATGCAGTAACACAGGACACTATGATATTCAATGTAAGCTCCTCTCATGCTGGAAAAGAACACATTTTTCTTCCCAGTTCACAGATATCAGGTACACGCACACACATACAAACAAGTACACAAAGTATTTGCATTTCAAGGACAGTTTAGATGACATCATTTAAAATACTTAGGTTCAGGTTTCTGAAATAAAAAAGGGGAGCCAATTAAACATTTGCAAATGTAGAAGCCTAGAAAAAAAAATACAGGTGCATGTTCAGATTATAATTCTGGTAACAATGCAGTAACTGATCCATTATTTTTTACTAATATGAAATGCCATTTAACAAATGAGACAGTAGATAGACTCTCTCCAAAACTGAGCATCCATGACCAATTCTTGATTTTTGTTTTCAGTTACTGATACATATAATGCTAATGTTCAAATTTTAGGGAAAAACCGGGTTTGCCATTTTAAAAATGTTTAAATTAGCAACATTAAACATTTTAGACAATACAAACTTCAACCTGTAATCCCACAGTGTCCACAGTTACTATCCTGAGGATGCAATAGGAATAACTGGACTTTAGTTTCCTGACACAGAACAGTCCAGAACTATTTGCATGCTGATCAAAGAAAGCCTCATCTTGTGAGCAGAACAGTTGAGTACTAATCAGAAGACCACGTTTTCATCAAAACTGCTCAGAAGATGACATTCAAATGAGGCAGTCATTACACAAACAAATTTTATTAAAATCATAAAAAAATATATTCTAGTTTCATGGTAAAATTTTCTATATAGAAATATACAGGATTACAAGATGTCAAAGATAAAATACAGGTTAGTTTGCACACAGGAACACGTTGGCAAATGAAAAAAAACTCAGATCCTGAATAGAATTTTGCATACAAATGATATGACTGTTCATACAAAAACCTCATCATTACCTATATCAAAATAAAGTTTTTCCAACAAAACAAAATACATGTAACTAGATCCTGTATTAAATGCCGATAAGAAATAAACAAATGATTTTGCTCATTTGTTTATCACAGGATGTGGTCAAGAATGAGGTGTACTTTCACCACAGGACCAAGGCAGACATTTAGATTTCTAAACCAATCATAAGCAGTTTGTAAACACCACAGTAGATGGCTCACCTATACCCTTTTCCTCACAGTAGATGGCTCACCTATACTACTAGCATATCATGAAGTAGCAAACCTTACCTATATAGTTTTAATTTTTGTGAAAATAAATGTTAACTTGACATAGAAAATATATGCAATTTAGGATGTTAATGGATTTTTCACCTTAACCGAAAGTTGATACATAGGCAGCATGTAAATGAAACAAAGTTATATCTGCCACTCTGGCAATTCATTGTGCTCCTAAGATACAGATGGCAATAAGTATCTGTTAAGATTTTTATCCCAAATACAGTACTTATTTTTCATCTAGATGCTTTAAAAAGCACACAGCTCTGATGTTGAAAAAGTTCCTTCACCAAATGCAATATTATGACAGCCCTATTTACACAGTGGAAATGTAGATACAGCACCTACATGGAACAAAAGAGAGTAGGTGCAGAAACCTTCAGTCCTCCAGTTGTTTATGAACTACTACTCCCATTGTACCTCAACTCTGGCCAAACAGACTAATACTGACAGGAAAATCTATAGGTTCACAGATTCTCTGAGGAGGGAAACCCTTGAGCTTATGGGTGATGCATCTGGAGTATCCCATCAGACTGCAAGGGTACTATTAGAACTTCTGTCCTACATGAGGCATCAAAAGAATATGGATGGAACATCTCTACTGACTTAGACTTTAATCAGCTTTTTCTGTGTCACCCAATGACACAGAAAATTTAATAATGAATTATTAAACTAAGTTATAAATGGGGAAAATGTTAGAAAATTGAAGTAAGGGGCAGAAAAATTGTAAACATACATAACCTTTGCTCTGAGTCACTGCTGGCGGTACAAGGAATTTTGTTGTGAGAGTGGCAGCACATAAAAAGAGCAAAGACACTAACAACTGTACAATTCCTTATTCTAAAGTAGCTAACCTCAGAATATATTTTAGAATTGCACCTGTAGATAGCAAAATTTCTCATATAAGGTAGCCTGGAAAAACAAAAAGGAAACAAAACCCCTAAACAGAAGTCTACAAACAGTAAATTCTTCTTGAAACTAAAACTAAAATTCTTCTTGAAACTTGAATCTAAAAATCCAAAGGCGTTTTAGTCTTATCTTCAAGTAGCAGCTCCCACGTGATACTGCAGAACAGCTTTTCAAACTGAACTGAGTTTTTTTAAATAAGATTGTCACATGACATGGAGAGCAGCTGTTAAAAATATTAAAAACTATCACAGGGCTAGTGCAAACCACTTGCAAGAGCCCAGTTAGCTCTTTCAATTGCAGAGACTGTTGTTTGCCTTAAATGTGTCCATTATTTTTCGACAACTTAATAGGATATTTTAGTGAACAGGAGTGTTATTAAGTGATGGTGCACCTCAATGATGTATTAGGCACATGTTAAAAGTGTCTGATTTCGAATTAATAGCTTGTGGTACAACGGAGGAATAGGCTTATGGTCTAAATTATACAGTGGACCCTTGACTTACAGACGGCTTGACTTACAGACTTTTTGAGTTACAGACTTCTCTGGCCGCAAAATTTAGGTTTGACTTGCAGACTGAGATTTGACTTACAGACCAGAAAAAAACCAAAATGGAACAAAAAGAGACTGTTACGGGATTAATCGGTTTTCAATGCACTGTAGGTCAATGGAGACTTGACTTACAGACTTTTTGACTTGAGAACCACCTTCCAATACGGATTAAGTTCTCAAGTCGAAACCCCACTGTATAGAATAGCCCAATAGTCCTAATGTTCTTGTTCTGTAACAAATAATAAAAACTTCAAGACTTGTTACTACACATGCCAAAGCTGACATTATAGTTCAACAGTCGATCTGAAATCATCTACAGCTCTGTATGTTAAACATTCATTTTAAGAAAAGATAAAGTATTAAGTTTCATGGATCCACAAACTAATTAGACTTTTTAGCACCATTTTAAAAAGAATAGTTTCTATACTTCCCCTAGAAGATTTAGAAGTAATCTATACAAAACCAGTTATCTGAAATCTCAAATTCATATGTAAACTCCTAAAACCAACTGTACAAGTTTTGGCTTTAAGTTATTAATTTGCAGCCATTCTTCAAGGACACACATTGTAACCTATATTAAATTGGCAGTTTGCCATACATGAAGATAATGAGCTATATCTAACAATGTCACAATGCTAACATTAGGCCTGTTGTAATAGTCATTGCACATTTTCAGAACTAGTGCAAATTGCAGCCTATACAATTTTTGTTGCACAACTGAGTGAAATCCACTTTTTAATTTCATTTGCATTTTGTAGGATTAAGGGCATTAAATGTACTTTATGAACTTTTAAAATCAAAAAGCATCTTAAACTGCCTCTTAACAAAGAGCCATTTCAGACAGTATAACAAACACTATAACTAAAAATCTGTATAAAAAGCAAAAAACTAGCTCTAAGTCCAGAAATTAAGATTCTTAAAAACTATTTTTAAAATAGAAATATCAGTTATTTTCAAGCTCCAAATAAAAGGCAAGCCTCATTTATAAGTCTCTCCTGTGCCTACTTCCAGAAACTGCAACATGATTTTTATGTGAGAAAACAAAAACTCAATTTTAAAAAGTGAGATAGTTGACACTATCATAATGTCAAAGAAGCTAAAGTCATGATGAAATATTTTCAGAAGTTTTGTTGACAAACATATATTAAAAATATATATTATTTCAACCAGCATCCTTTAGCCAGAACAGTCAAGAGTCTCTTGTTCTCTCTGTGTGGTGAATTAACCTTTTTTCTCTTTAACAAAGTTCTCCTTTAAATCACTGTCCTCTAGGTCTCTGCTTTTCACAAAAATTTTGATTTTCTTTTTCTAGGTGATGTGCCCTCTTCAAATTTTACTGCTCCATTGACAAAACTGGCTGCAATAGAAGAACAAAAAAGTCAGAAAAAGCAACAAAACAAAACTAAACTAAACCAACAAGAGCAATCTGCAAACATTGTCCTAAACTGTTAGCACAATATTAACACTATACTGTACACGGGATAAACAATACTTTGGTGCCAAGGAGAGTTAATAAATGAAAAAATGCCCACATTTACATTATATATAGGATACAAGTCAGAAAGCACGCTGAGTCAGGGGAGGGGATGTCTAGAGCTTCTATGCCCTCTATCCACTGCAGTGCCCAAACACCCTTAAAAGCAGTTCTACAGGGCTTGTAAATCACCCAGGACTGACTTTTGGACACTTTGGAAGAGAAGGGAAGAAAGGGAACTAGTAGTTTGAGATGTACCTTGTTTCGAGCCTAATGAGCAGAAAGATAACCAACCCCCTAATCTCTTGAAACTACCATGGGATTTAGCAAGTCCAATCCATTTTCTTCTTCTTCAGGCTAAGGGCCATCACTGCAGAAAAGGACTTGCTGGCCCCCAAGTATGTGTGCTGAAATTCCTCTGACAACCTGGATTTTTTTTTTTTAGGTACAGCTGCCAGAATTCTGGATAGGGAAAAGCTGTGTGGGGGGGGGGAACCCTCAAAATCCCATATCTCCCATCTTTTCATTAAAATGTGAGAATTATACTTACTTCTACATGATTCCTTTTTTGTTGATTTAATCTTTGCATTGGTTTTTTTCTTTGGAATTTGGTTCTGTATATGCTCTCTCCATTTTTTCAATTGGAAATTTATGAATTTCCACATCATCCAAGCTTGGGTCAAACAAATTGCAGCCAGACAGCTGATTCTAGTAAGTTCCAATTATTAAAAAGAATTAATTACAAATTGTTAAAATTGCAAATAGTGAATAAAATGTCTAATTTAATGAATCAAAAGGTATACTAAATTAAACAAGCTAAGTCAGTCACAAAGATTTTTGGATAAATCCAGAATAATGCAAAAAATTAATTGCATGGGAGCAACGTTCCCTTTAATTTTCTGTCCTGTTTCATGGGAGTCTTGCTCCATGTGAACAGGGCTTAATTTGAAACAGGAAATATATGAACAGGCTGCCAGCTACACATGCTTGGCTCTGATGGAGCTCTGGGTGAGTGTGCATGCATGCAGCTTAGAGGGAATATTGCTTGTGAGATACGACTGAATATTTTCTTGCAATAAAGGTGTACAACTTTGACTACATCCTGATTATCTGAAATAATAGTGGTTGGCCATGGCTATTAGTAAACCTATCAGACATGAAAACAAAAAATTAGAACCACTGTGCAGAAGTAATAGTGCTCCAATTTCCAAATGCTACACCAGAGGATGAATTAACTCAGTGACATGTTACCAGCCACAGATAAAACAACACTGATCTCCTCCAAAAGGACAACTGTTGTATCATTTTAACTGAAAGAATGGATTGTAATCCACAAATATAGGATGGCACTATATTTTTATTTTTGTTACATTCTTGTGACTGAGTATATGAAACCTTATTAAGTAGCTACATCTGCATAACTTAATGTTGCCTGCACAAGCTCCAATTATGCCTAGGTGGACCTACTATTCACAAAGTACTTCCACAGATGCATTGCACAAACCTTGTTCCCAAGGCTTAACTTCCAGCACATTTATGCAGGCACCTTTAAGAAAACTTCTTTTATTGTGAACATATGCAGAGAAACACTATCTGGCCCATTTTAGCCAACACATAAATTAACATGGAACATTCTTCACAATCTAACAAATGCTTACTTATGTTAATATTAAAGAGAATCTATTTTTAAAAGTGCTAGTAAAAAGTTCTACTTCGCGAGCTTATGCACTTCAAAGATATTCTGAAAAAGTCATTCTACCTAATGGTGAGTATACTGAAGTTTCCTTCCACTATAGAAAAGCCAGGATTTTCTGCTCTTGCCAGACCAAATCCAAATGTAAGGACTGACAAAGTGAGGGTCAGAAGACGAGCCATTACAAACAGCAGAGCCCAAAGAGTAAATCTGAAATGAAAATCAAATATTTTTCTATCAGCTGTCCCACATACATTTTAAATGTCCAAACTGCATATAAATCTGCAATATTAGTATTTTCAGGTGATGGTAACGGTCTAGAAAAATTAGCTCAAAATACTGTAATTTATAGAAATGTTTCCCTTTTCTTTTCTTTTATCATTCTCTGTGTTACTACACATTTCTGAAATGAAGTGTCAAGAATAGGGTCAAGTGGCACAGAGCAACTCTACTGCGCATGCACACTTTCAAATGTGTATGAATGTTCATCACATGCTCATCTTGCATGAAGGTATTACGTCATTGTAGCGTCCACAGTCATTCACTTCTGGAACTATGGAACTATTACAGGGGAATAAATGTATGCCCATTTAGCCAAGTTACTAATTCCAATTCTAATTCAGTATCAAGATGAAAGTAGAGAACATATTAGTCAGGGTCCAAAGCAAAATTTTAAAGACAAAAGGGAATGCCTACAAAAGAAAGGAGGGAGTGGAGTGTGCCATTCATAGTATATCCTCTATTTCTGAGTTATGCAAACTGTTAATAGCTTCACACACTGGTTGAAATCCTGTTACTTAGCATAGTAAGCCACAATTAGAGTAGGATCAATGGCTTAATGGAATTTATAAAGGAGTTGACTCACCAAAATCCCACTTATTCAATGGATTGTTTTATTTGCAACTCTAAGCAACAGGATTTCAGCCACTGTAAAAGAGTACATAAAATGTCTGCAATAGTACACATAATACACAGAAAAAAACAGGAAATAGTTTTCTTGATTTTACTTTTGTACTTTCAAGATTTCAGTGTACCACATTGTGGAACTGGGTATAATCTTCTAGATGAATATAGTAGCGCCTTGCTTGGCAACGTTAATCTGTTCCAGTGAAATTGCTGCAGAGCGAAATTGTCATCAAGTGGGAAGGGGGGAACCATTGAAATGCATTAAAAACTGGTTAATGTGTTCCAATGGGCTAAATACCTAATTGTCCAGTGAAGATGTTCCATCTCTGCCTCCTTGATTTTTAATAGAATGATCTGATATCAAAACTTACTGTGCCTTTACTATTCATTTCAGGTGAATATGAAGCATATTTCCAGTTACCTAAACCTCTGCTTCCAATATTACAACAGTAAGAGGAGTAGTAAAGAAAATTACCCTTTCTGCTTATTCTCGTCACTGAAGTAGAAAAGGCGTGAAGCATGAAAGATAAGTTCCACAAGGTAATGAGGTACCAGCAAAATGAGACCCAAACGATGAAGACTGCAATATTAAAAAGAAATAATTCTATCAACTAGTCAAGCTGACCAACAACAACTTAGGCCCAACATGAGGAAGTTATTGTAGGGAATTAGCTGCATTGTACAAATGTGTTTAAATTCCATTTGAATCATGAGCAAACTAGGTAAGATAGTTTCTCATTTTTTCAGAGGAAAAAAATCATTAACTGTTTTATATAAAGTTGCAGTTAAAATAAGGATCCAATTTTCTGAATAGCAGTCTTCATACTATAAAAACATATTAAGTTTATAAATACTCACTTCAAAATGTAGGCACCAGCTATGTGAGCAATATAAAGGCAGATATAGTGCAACTGTCTTGGAATATCTTCCTAGAATTACACGATGAGGAGGAAAACAGATATGTTACACTTTAATGACAAAAAGTTTAGTGAAAGCTGTGATAGCTTTTCTTGCTCTGGGTACTTCCGCAGTTATCTAGAAATTATCCTCCTATATGAAATATATTTTCCACTGAGGTTCTTGCACACACACATACACACACAAAGTACTGGCTAAACTCCTTTTGGCTTCTGTGATTGCAGGTTAGGAATTTCCAATGCCCAAGGGCTCTCCTTCAAGCAAACAATCACACACTGGTTGCACATCATGCAGCCAGCTTGTAAGAGAGGACAAAATTCCACTGCACAACTGTCCTTGCATGCTTGGATTTTCTGAACAGGATTTCACCCACTGAATATTAAGAAAATTAGCAGAGGCAGAACAACCTGCAAACAAGGACAATATACTGCATCATTAAATCTATCCTACAGTGTTCTTAACGATATATTCCCGCTGGGCTGAGTGTGAATTACATTTAACTCCCTAGATCATAAACCTCTTCCTTGTTTAGAAAACAAATGCCAAAAAGCTGTTCATGTAACATTATCAGCTTCTGCCGGTAAAATTTAATCTAAATTAATCAAATGCTTCCTATTTCCAGTTTTAAGTTCTAAAGCTCCCTAGGGCTCCCTTTTGCCCTGTGGAACCTTTAGGAGTCACAGGACCCGGAGGGTTAACCTTTTATCACCAAACATTGTCACCAGCAGAACCAGGACAGCTAACAGCGATCCACAGCCAATTTATGACAATTAAAGCCCCCCTCCCCATCATCCAGAAGCTTCCAAGGGCTTCCCTGAGGCAAAAGGGAGCATTTAGGAGCCTTAGAATTTAAAACAGGGGAGAGAGGCATTTAATTAATTTCAATTAAAATTTACTAACAGAAGCAAATTATCTCATCAACTTCTACCATGTAAAGTTATGCAAACGGGATTCTGGCCAGTATTTTTCTTTCTACTGAAGATAATTTTTGGTGGGGTTGTCCACATATTTTTATTTTAAATTTTCTGCACTATACAAATTTAGCATTAAATAAAATTTAAAAAAAATTTAAAAAGTAAAATGCATGAATTTAAGTTGCAACTCATACCTTTCTAATCTTTTGGAAGTAAAGTTCTGGCAGTGCATGAAGCCAATAGGCAATCTGGCAGATATAGAAGAATTTAACCTGAAAACTAGAAGTCAAAGAACAAAAGCCATTAACATACTTGTCTTTAAGTACTTGTTTTGTTCAGGCATAACATTCAACAACTACAACTTGCCATGTAAACTATGATGAGCATGAAGAATAAGCAGCAGAGCAGAGCAGATTGTCTCATTAACTTCACAGTAATCCCCACCACTTCCCCAGCTCCAAGGATGGATGATAGCAGTTCAAGCCAGAAACATCTAGCTCCCTTCTGTTCCAAAGCAAATAAAGTCCAATAGGAGCTTCTTGGTTGATGCTCATCAATCCCTTCAGTGCTTCTGCCTAACATCAAATACAGCCTGCATACTTGCTGCCCCCACTTCCAAAGAAAACAAGAGCAGGAACATACTTGTTTAGCTGTTTGCCAAGGATGGCTAAAGCCTGCATTCTCCCTGTCTCTTTCCTGCCTGACAGAGATGCTGAAAGGAGGCAACTTCAGCTCTGGCTCCAAGAAAGACCTCTAAGCTTCTTCAAAGAACATCGACAATGGACAAGGAACTTGGGGACCTTGATTTCTGACAGTAAAGTAAAGCTTGTCAACAGATGTAAACTGCTATGAACACATTTATGAATGTAAACTTCTATGAATACATTTTACAGTACTTGATCTGGAACATCTTTGACATTCATGGTTCTGATGTATACTGACTGCCCATAATTAGAACATCGTAATACTTTAGTTTAATTGATGCCAAACAAATTAGTGTAAGGAAGCTGAGGATCCACTCCACCATATATTGTAGCCTGTAGGCAGTATCTGGTGAGCAAAATCTTTCAAAAGTTCCAAAGAAGGCATAGGATCTATTCCAGTGGTTTCCAACCTTGGGTGTTCTTGTACTGCAATACCCAGAAGCCTTCACCACCAGCTTTGCTGGTCAGGGTTTCTGGGAGCTGCTCTATGCTCATATGGTAAAGAAGTTGGTCAGAGAGTGGGGAGAAAAGGTCAGGAATGAGGGTGTAGTTGTTACAGTGTTGACAGTGGATATCAGTAGGACTTTTGACTGCTGGCTTTAAATCTTTTCATCTGTGTGACCGTGTGCACTTGATAGGCTTTTGGGCTGATTCTGAAAAACAATACTTATATTCAAAACTTACTTGTATGCTACCAAGAGATAGCTCCTTAAACATTACACACACCTTGAAAATCCTATTAGGGTTAAGGCAAGTCATATGCAACTTGATGGCATATACCCACATAAATCAAGAAATGAGGGTGAAGAATCATGAAATAGTGAGGACAAAAACTGTAAGCTACTGTAAGAGCTGCAAGCTGAAAAACCATTAAATAGTTCTGAGGGGTACACAGTAGTGTACACCTGCACTATAACCCTATCTCTATCTATCTTAACTGGATCTGAATCCATTTCTACCAGGAAAGACCTTGGAGTTATAGCAGAAGATTGAATGAAAAGGAACCCTAATCATCAAGTCAAATACATTAATATTAGCATGTAGTCAGGCAAACAACACGTCAAAGGACAGGTAAGGGAATAGGAACATAGTTTGTGCTGGATGGAGTTACATTCTCTCTGAATACTCAACTGGGGAGTGATCCTGTATTAATCTGAACTTTGCCATGACTAGTAGTGTTTTGCACATTTAAAACTAGTGAATCAGTTACACCCATTCCTGGACATGTCTGATCTGACCCAGTGACACATAACTTAGTTACAACCTGCTTGAATTACTGTAAAGCACTCTACATTGGTTTGCGTTTGGAAAAAGTTCAGAAACTTAATGAGGGCAATATGCAGCCTGATTACTGACTAGAAGTGGTTATAAGGAGAACTTAAGTGTCTTGTTACAATAGCTTTGTTTGCTACCAGTCTGTTTCCAGATACAATTCAAAGTGCTGATAATGAACTATAAAGTCCTAAACAGCTTGAGTCCAGGCTAACTTTATGCCTTCTTTCATGGTACTATAGATGAAAACAAAGTAAAAGTAAAAAGTAAAAAAAGACAAACACATGGTGGTACTTTAAAGACTAACTTTTATATATTTTTGATGTGAGCCTTCATAGACAAGCCCACTTCATCTGATGTAAGGGAATGAAATATAACCTCCACTTATCTCTGATGAAGTGGACTTGTCCATTTAAGTTCACATAAAAAAAGATAAAAGTCTTAAAGGTACATTTTTGTCTTATTTAATTTTTATTTTGTTTTCACCTATAATGCTGGCACTGACTAACACAGACACATCTTAGGAGGCCATGAAAGAGCTTATTTACAGTGGCTGCCCTGAGACTGTGGAACTTTCTCTCAAAGGAGGCCAAGATCCTGGCTGTGCCTCTGCTAGCAGGTGAAGATGTTTCAGGCAGACTTTTGGCAAATAACTGGCTGTCCAGGAAGGGGTTTCAACTGGTGAATCTCATACTTAGAACCTTTTAAAATAATTTAAAATAGCTTTATATTATTTTATTATTGTTTTTATTTGATATACATTTTGTTCCATTTTATACTGCAACTGAACAATTATTCTCTATTTGAAATACTCATAATAGTTACAGAAATCTCCAACATCTCCTCATATCACTTTCTCTCTCTCCAGAAGCTGGAGTATGAATGTTCATCCTGGTGTGAATGTGTGTTCATTCTATATTTTTACAATAATTGTATTAATTCATTTAATTCACTTATTAATGTGCCACATTTCTCTTATTTATGGACTCAAGGCATCCTGTAAAATGTTCGAAAGGTAAATATGCTCAAAATCCAATAATTCTGAGACAACAAAACTTAGAGAGCTCATAAAGTGAGAAGCAGCACATCTAAGAGAAATACACTTCACACATTTGTCATCCAGTAAAACCCACTGCCCCATGAATTCTGAGAAGTAATATAAATACATAATTACTACTAATACTTGGAAATCTCTGTCATCCCTCTATGAACTCCCTGAAACATCTTTCTACCCATTACTGTTGAGGACAAGATGGGCTAACAAAGCCCAACAATTCTTGTAAATTGATTACAACCTTTTTCATTGTACAGTAGAAAATGTAAGAAATGGATTATTTATAATCAGTTATTTAAATTTACTTAAATAAAATGGTTCTCAAGAATATCAGAAATTTAACTGAACAAATAAAAAAACAAGGATGACACATCAAACAGAGAAAGGAGCAAAAGAGAGAGGCTTACAACATGTGAGAATGAGGGTAATCTTCCCACAATAAAGTTGGGTTTGTTGTGAATTCTTCCTAAGGATAGAATATGTAAAGTTAAAAGGCTTGATGATAACTTTTGGGAGAATTAACATTTAAATTGAATTCAAGAAAAATAATTTGACTTACTTACTGCAGACAAAATACTTGCTCCCCAGACAAATGAAAACAAGTAGAAAAATGCTAGTTGCCCTGATTCGTTGAATTTGCTATGCTTTGTTTTTGACAAATGAAGTCGTCTATTAATTTTCTAGAAAAGTAAAAAAAAAAAAGAGTACTAATTTATATAATTAAGAAACCAATGTTTTAATGTATTAACTACGGTATATTATCTGTCCAAGTAAATAATCTAATACTCCCAAAATGCCAATGTATGTTCATCTTCACCATGTATATTCCAAATCTTCAGACTTAACTTTCAACCTTAGTTTTTGCTATTAGCCTAGTTATCACACAGTGCATGATCCATAATGAAACCACTTTATCAAGTTAACCAGGTAGCGAGCTTTTAGTAGCTGCTGCTCAGGTATCCAGGAAAATGTGATACACAACATCTTTAACACAGTGGCCTCTGAACTTCACGCACTGTAGATCCTAAGGATGCAGAGTCGCTGAAATATTGTTCTGCAATTTACAATGCAATTCTCAGAAGTAAAAGATTTCCAAATCCTCCCTCAAGAAGTCTGCACGATCCCTCTTCTGCTCATGCCCCATGCTTTATTTCTTATTTTTCCCCCTACAACTTTAGGACTTTGAGCTATTTCTCATATGAAATGCCCACTGCTTAGATTTCAAAGAGAAAGTCATGTTAGTCTGTTTCTGCATGTATAATAATAATAAAAAAGGGAAACAAGGGGGGGGGGGAGAATTGTGGTACTTTACAGATTTATTTCAGTTTGACATTTTGTGGAGGACAGAGTGCCATCTCTTTTGGTTCCCCATCTTTATACAGTGCTGCCTCGCATAGCGAGGTTAATCCGTTCCGGATTAACCTTCGCTATAGCAAAACATCGCTAAACGGAAATAAAAAAGCCATAGAAACGCATTGAACTTTGTTCAATGCGTTCCTATGGCTTTAAAACTCACCGTTAAGCGATCTTCCTCCATAGCGCTGCCATTTTCGCGCCCTCGGTAAGCGAGGGCAGGGCGCGAAAATGCAGCGCGGACCTTCCGGTGGCCATTTTGGAACCGCCGATCAGCTGTTCTCCCCCGCTTCGTTATGCGATATTCGCTAAGCGAATCGCTTATCGAATATCGCAAAGCGAAAAAACGCCATGGGGCCATCGCTGAGCGAATGCTCCAGCGATGGCCCAGAGCCCCTCGTTAAGCGATTTAATCGCTCAGCGGGGTGCTCGTTAAGCGAGGCACCACTGTACCATGTTCTCTGTCTATATAAACCTATGGCTTAATTATTATGCTCCATGTATCTGAGAAAGTGGACTGTAATTCATGAAAGCTTGAACTAAACTTAATATGTGAGATTTAAAGTGCATATGGAGAAAGGCCTTTTAAGATTTGAACTGCTGAACAAGTTCATATTGGAGGATACAATCCTTTCATTTCATTACTTTATCAGCATTCTGTCACATTACATTTGGGAACATGGAGCACTCTTATCAAGTACTGCTGCTGTGTAAGGTTTCTTCATTTCATAAAGGCTTCACAGGTGCCCTCAAATTCAACTGAGATTGCAGTCTACCAAAGAATAGTGGTGCATCATTCCTTAATTAAGTTTTCATAGACATCTATTCTTGAAATCCAGTTTATCAGGGATTCTACATGCTAGGTATTGTAATGTGCACCTTAGCAGAGCTATTTCAATCACTATGCTGACTAGAGCTGATGAAAATTGTGGTCCAGTATCATCTTAAGGAACACAAATTGCTTTATAAATGGAAGCACAAGCCCACAATGAAGTAAAAGACCAAGGAAGAAAAAAAATCAATAACTGGATATCTGAGGGACCTTCTTATCTATAGAAGGATACTTTTCACCAACTTCCTCAGTAGAAGGCTAAAGATATAAGCACTGAATACCCTGGCTCCCAGTGCAAAAGTACCTATACCCTTCTGGAGGAGGAGGAGGAGACATACAAGAGCAATATATCTCATTATCTGGGGGTAGGCTCTCTTTCACATGTCATGCACTTTCACCATGCATAAATTTGGTTGCTGGCAATGCAAATGTTTTAGCAGCATTTTCACATCAAATATTAGATGCTTTTAATAAGAAAACAATTACAGAAAACAAAGAATTCAGCAAATCCAACATATGCACATATCCAATGTATCCACCTACTTAATAATTGTGAACTTACATCTAGTATGTATTCCTGAATCACTGCATGCAGAATAATGGCTATAAGCATGTAGAAAAAGATGGTGGCCACGTCTTTAGGCCCATATTCATAGAAATAAACTGGCTCAGGTCTGTCATCTGAAATGCACAATATCTTATTATTACTATAACAATATTTGGGTTTGTAATGTCTATTTGAGAATCATATTACACAACTGGAAACCACACAGAATGATGGTTTTCAGCCACGTTGCTTTTTGATATGTTAGCAATAAAGAATTCTGAAGAAATAACAGGAAAACTATTCATGTCTTACAATATGCATTGTCCGATATTGAAAATATTGAAAATTCAGAAGGAACACTTTTCTTGCCTCTGGTCATCAGGCAATGTTTGTTTTTTTCAACAGCCCAACTCAACTTTAGAAGAATCAGGATCAGGATATACTACAGGCATGCTTTATAGCAGGGGTCTCCAAACTTTTCACACAGAGGGCCACATAATATCTTTTCGATATTTTCAAGGGCCGAAGGAACACACGCCCGCTTGCACTCCTGCCCACCCACCCACCTGCTTGCACTCACGCCTGCCCATCCGCGCACCTGTCCACCCAGGCCAGATAAAAAGGCCTGGTAGTCCGGATGTGGCCTGTGGGCTGCACTTTGGAGACCCCTGCTTTATAGGGACTAAGCTTCATTAAGCTGGACAGGCCATACTTTTAAGTACTCTTGTAATGCTGAACTAGGCAAAACTCTTCTTAGATGTATCCACAGGTGTAACACTACTAGAGTAAATCTCACTGGTGGATTACTGCAAATTAAGACATTAGTGTAGGCATAAAAACAAATACTTATGCTAACCTATTAATTTGGAGCAATTTGCCAGTGAGATTTATGCCAACAGCATTATACAAGAGAGCATATCTATTAGGATTTTACATACTGTAAATCACTGGTAAAAATATTTGGATTTTTTTTTAAACAAAAAGGTGAAAACCAGACTTGCAGCAGATTTTATATTATTCTTACCTGTGGTATATGTAACATTGTATTGAACAGTAATAAATATGATGGCATTTTTGGCTGTAACCTAAAATTTAAAACATAAAAGATGAGTTAGCCAGGTCTCGTGTCACATACATTCTGCTAAACTTCTCATGTTGTTTTCTAACTCACTCTTAAGAATAATCTCAACTTAACCTCAGGATAGAGAAAATGCCTAAGCCTAAGTAAATCCAGCTCGAAAGTGTTGTGAACATGGAATTACACCACCTGTTACAAATACCATAACTACCATATCCCCGAAAATAAGACCTAATATGAAAATAAACCCTAGTATGATATTTAAGGATGCTCGTAAAATAAGCCCTACCCCAAAAATAAACCCCAGTTAACTTAAATCCTGCCCTCCACCATTGTGCAGCAACCAGATGACATGATTGTATTTGAATGAGAGTACAGTAGATTGTTGTACATGAAAAAAATTATAACATCCCCTGAAAATAAGCCCTAATGCATTTTTGGATCAAAATTAATATAAGACCCTGTCTTACTTTCGGGGAAACACAGTATGCTTAAATGTGAATGTTAAAATCTGCATCACAAAGAGGCACATAGATATAAATTGCAAGTGCTGGCTATTTACTTTACTTTGTTTACTTTACTACAAAGCCAGATATATTACATTCAAGCCTACATATCTTGACTTACACAGACACAGCTCTTCTTCAGAATTTATTTCAAAAAGCAGAGAAGTGAGGCAAAAGCAACACAGATTACATTGTGTTCTTTCATGTGTTGCCAGACAATTCTCAAGCTATACTACAACATCCTTCTTTGTATAGGCCATACTTTTGATTGTCCTGGATTGTACCAGTGTGGAATATATTGCACATAAGATGGTACAATACTTCAGTTTGCACATCTTGCAGCTTGTCAGCAGGCAGAATATATATAAAAAGAGATCTCAGTATATATTCTGTAAAGGCTGAATAGGAATTTCATGTTCTGTACAGCAAGCTTCCCTGTTTCGCGTCATCCAGATACCTCCCCCATTACAATTCTCATTATTCCTCATCACTGTAGTTGGCTAAGGCCAATAGGAACTTTAGTTTAAAATACTGAGAGGCACTAACTTGGGAGGGCTTATTGAGTAATTAACCCTCTATGGCTATCATTCATGCAGTTAAGTGTCTTAATTCATCAAAGTCAAAGGCTCCCAAAGCAACTACTAAACAGCTATTTGTAGTTGGGCAGTCATATGATTTTTGCCACTACACAAGCTTATATCATTAGCAGGGCAGAAACTCTGCAATATTATACAGCAAGAATGAAAAAGTATTTCCATGTACACAGTAAAAGATATGAAAGGAATATCTGGTGGCCCAATCTGAACTGCAGAGGCCCTTCACTGAGCCCTGCAGCCTCCTGGCTTGCAGGGAGAGGAGTTCCCATTATTTCCAATCAGGATAGATTTGTTTTGAAACAAATTGATTTAAATTATTATTTAAATTTTAAAAATTGGATTTTTAATTATTTAAATTAAAACATCTATTTTATTTAATTCATTATTTAAAGCAATTTTATTAAAAATTCATTTTTAACAACCCTGTCTCCAATTATTTTTTTCTACACTTTCAGCTGCCACTTGCAGGAAATGGCCAGCTATGTCCCAATCTCAAGATTCTATATTCAAGATAAATAAAGATGTCCATGCCTTGCCTTCCTCCAAGACAGTAAGAGATGCCTGTGCACCAAACACCACAGAAGCTGTGGAAAGGATCCTTGTACAATAATACAGGGTATAACGTATCTACCAAAATATCATGCTCATGATCTCTGCACATATTTAACTTCTATCTTTAGCAGGAATGAAAAAATAATATTCAACCAAATTGGAATAATACTTCTGGTACTGCAAATCCAAGAGCAAGTTCTATCAAGTACAGTGGTGCCCCGCATAGCGACGATAATCCGTTCCGAAAAAATTGTCACTATGTGGATTCGTCGCTATGCGGGGCAAAAAAGCCCATAAGAACGCATTAAAACACGTTTAATGCGTTCCTATGGGCAAAAAACTCACAGTTATGCGGAAATCCTCCATGCTGCTGCCATTTTCGCTGCCCGGTAAGCGAGGAAAGGGCGTGAAAACACAGCAGACGGCCATTTTCTTCACCCGGCGGCCATTTTGGAACCGCCGATCAGCTGTTGGAAAAACATCGTTATGCGATAATCGGTAAGTGAAACAGCTTACTGATCATCAAAAAGCGATGTTTTCCCATTTAAAACATCGTTATGTGATTGCTTTTGCGATCGCAAAAACTCAATCGCTATGCGGATTCATTGTTAAACGAAGAGCTGGTTATGCAGGGCACCACTGTATACACTCCAATTCCAAAACCAAGCATTCTGTTATCCATCTCTAGCCTATTGTCACTGGTCACAAACTTTAACCAGTATTGTACACATTTACATGTGGGTTTAGTCGTTTAGTCGTGTCTGACTCTTCATGACTCCATGGACCAGAGCACGCCAGGCTCTCCTATCTTCCACTGCCTCGCAGAGTTGTGTCAAATTCATGTTGGTTGCTTCGCAGACACTGTCCAGCCATCTCATCCTCTGTCGTCCCCTTCTCCTCTTGCCGTCACACTTTCCTAACATCAAGGTCTTTCCCAAGGAGTCTTCTCTTCTCATGAGATGGCCAAAGTATCGGAGCCTCAGCTTCAGGCTCTGCCCTTCCAGTGAGCACTCAAGGTTGATTTCCTTTAGAATGGATAGGTTTGTTCTCCTTGCAGTCCAGGGGACTCTCAAGAGTCTCCTCCAGCATCACAATTCAAAAGCATCAATTCTTCGGTGGTCAGCTTTCTTTATTGTCCAGCTCTCACTTCCATAAATCACTACAGGGAAAACCATAGCTTTGACTATGTGGACTTTTGTTGGCAATGTGATGTCCCTGCTTTTTAA
Organism: Pogona vitticeps; assembly: GCF_051106095.1. Taxonomy (NCBI): domain Eukaryota; kingdom Metazoa; phylum Chordata; class Lepidosauria; order Squamata; family Agamidae; genus Pogona; species Pogona vitticeps. The sequence goes on from NC_135786.1 coordinate 23,826,513, forward strand.
GATGCCATCAAGGTTTGTGATCGCTTTCCTCCCAAGAAGCAGGCATATTTTAATTTCATGGCTGTCTCCATCTGCAGTGATCATGGAGCCCAAGAAAGTAAAATCTGTCACTGCCTCCTTATCTTCCTCCTCTATTTGCCAGGAGGTGATGGGACCAGTGGCCATGATCTTAGTTTTTTTGATGTTGAGCTTCAGACCATTTTTTGCACTCTCCTCTTTCACCCTCATTAAGACGTTCTATAATTCCTCCTCCCTTTCTGCCATCAGAGTGGTATCATCTGCATATCGGAGGTTGTTGATGTTTCTTCTGGCAATCTTACTTCCGGCTTGGGTTTCCTCCAGTCCAGCCTTTCTCGTGATGAATTCTGCATATAAGTTGAATAAGCAGCGAGACAATATACAGCCTTGTCATACTCCTTTCCCAATTTTGAATCAATCAGTTGTTCCATATCTAGTTCTAACTTTTGCTTCCCATCCCACATATAGATTTCTCAGGAGACAGATAAGGTGGTCAGGCATTCCCATTTCTTTAAGGACTTGCCATAGTTTGCTGTGGTCTATACAGTCAAACGCTTTTGCATAGTCAATGAAGCAGAAGAAGATATTTTTCTGGAACTCTCTGGCTTTCTCTATAATCCAGCGCATGTTAGCAATTTGGTCTCTAGTTCCTCTGCCCCTTCAAAATACAGCTTGTACTTCTGGGAATTCTTGGTCCACATACTGCTGAAGCCTACCTTGGAGGATTTTGAGCATAATCTTGCTAGTGTGTGAAATGAGTGCAATTGTATGGTAGTTGGAGCATTCTTTGGCACTGCCCTTCTTTGGGATTGGGATGTAGACTGAACTTTTCCAATCCTTTGGACACTGTTGAGTTTTCCAAACTTGCTGGCATATTGAATGTGGCACCTTAACAGCATAATCTTTCAAGACTTTAAATAGTTCAACTGGAATGCCATCACCTCCACTGGCCTTGTTGTTAGCTATGCTTTCTAAGGCCCACTTGACTTCACTCTCCAGGATGTCTGGTTCAAGCTCAGCAACCACATTATCTGGGTTGTCTGGCATATCCAAATCTTTCTGGTATAATTCCTCTGTGTATTCTTGCCACCTCTTCTTGATGTCTTCTGCTTCTGTTAGGTTCCTCCCATTTTTGTCCTTTATCATGTCCATCTTTGCACAAAATATTCCTCTAAAATCTCCAATTTTCCTGAACAGATCTCTGTTTTTTATTATTTTCCCCTTTTTATTATTTTCCTCTTCCCCCCCCCTTTTTATTATTTTCCTCTATTTCTTTACATTGTTCATTCAAGAAGGCCCTCTTGTCTCTCCTTGCTATTATTTGGAAGTCTGCATTCAATTTTCTGTAAGTTTCCCTATCTCCCTTGCATTTGGTTTCTCTTCTCCTCTCTGCTATTTCTAAGGCCTCGTTGGACAGCCACTTTGCTTTCTTGCATTTCCTTTTTCTTTGGGATGGTTTTTGTTGCTGCCTCCTGTACAATGTTACGAGCCTCCATCCATAGTTCTTCTGGCACTCTGTCCACCAAATCGAGTTCCTTAAATCTGTTCTTCACTTCCACTGTGTATTCATAAGGGATTTGGTTCAGATTATACCTGACTAGCCCAGTGGTTTTTCCTACTCTCTTCAGTTTAAGCTTGAATTTTGCTATGAGAAGCTGATCATCAGAGCCACAATCAGCTCCAGGTCTTGTTTTTGCTGACTGTATTGAGCTTCTCCATCTTTGGCTGCAGAGAATATAATCAATCTGATTTCGGTATTGCCCATCTGGTGATGTCCATGTGTAGAGTTGCCTCTTGTGTTGTTGGAAAAGAGTGTTTGTGATGACCAGCTTGTTCTCTTGACAAAACTCTATTAGCCTTTGTCCTGCTTTGTTTTGAACTCCAAGGTCAAACTTCCCTGTTGTTCCTTTTATCTCTCGACTCCCTACTTTAGCATTCTAATCCCCTAGAATGAGAAGAACATCTTTCTTTGGTGTCAGTTCTAGAAGGTGTTGTAAATCTTTATAAAAGTGTTCAATTTCAGTCTCCTCAGCATTGGTGGTTGGTGCATAAACTTGGATTACTGTGATGTTGAAAGGTCTGCCTTAGATACATAAACTTGGATTACTGTGATGTTGAAAGGTCTGCCTTTTTCCTTACGATGCTGCCATTTACTTACGATGCTGCAAATCCACCAGGATATCGAAAATGTAATCTCTTTCAAGTATTCTGATTCCAGTATTGTACAGAATTAGACAACATTCTATGCAAAATGTATGCAGAATTTATGCAAAATTATATGGCTGTATCTTAATTTAAGATTGATACAAGCAGGTTGCTGGATGAAGACGGAGTTTGTATCCAAAACCTTAACTTTCATGGTTACATTTGATATAACTGAAAGTAGCTAAAATATCTTTGCACCAGTCTGTCTTTTCAACATTAGCTCAAGCAACATCCCATTTGTGTATCATGCACTATCATTAGGGGAAGGAATGGAATCAACAGTCCTGCTAATAGAAAAGCTAATATCCAGGTCTATGATTGTGGGTTTTTGTACCTTTCCAGATACAGTGGTGCCTCGCTTGACGACATTAATTTGTTCCAGCAAAATCACTGTAGAGCGAAATCATCGTCAAGCGAAATAAAAAAACCATTAAAATGCATTGAAAACTGTTCAGTGCATTCCAATGGGCGAAATACCTGCTCATCCAGTGAAGATCCACCATACGGCAGCCATTTTCTGGTGCATGTAATGCGAGGAATCCATCTGTAACACAGCGGGGAGCCATTTTCTACAACTGGTGGCCATTTTGAAACCCGAGTATCAGCTGTTTGCTAATTGTCGTAAAGCGAAAAATTGGTTCCCGAAGCAGGGAACCGATCAATGTTAAGCAAAATTTCCCCATCTAAACATCATTTTGCAATCGCAAAAGCGATCGCAAAAACTTCAACGTTAAGCGGATTCGTCATCAAGTGGGGTAATCGTCCAGCAAGACATTATTGTAACATTATTGCACTAGTTGGGGAATTCACTCAAATCATTTCCCCCTTTTGATTCCATCTTCAGCCCTGACTGACCTTCCTGTGAACACCTCCTTTCTCCCTCAACTTCTCAGCAACCACACAGTATGTATCTTTTTCACTATCCCCTTTTGCAGATTTACTACGTACCCCACATTTCTGTGGGGTAGGCAGTAAATCTGCACTCTTGGACTTTGCCAAAGATCCAGGTTTTTACTTCAAAAATTAAGTTAATTTAGACTAATTTCTTTCCTGGCTTCAACATTTAGCATTAAGACTTCGCCTCCAATTAACCTACCAGTATAAGCTAGCACCAGATTCTTTATATAGCAACAACTGATATATACACAACAGTGAGCTCATACTTCTGATTCTATAGAGGGAGTATTTAGTCTCTGCTATATAAAAAAGACCCTTGATCTGTCTTCCAGACCTTCACTCAACATTGCAAACATCAGAAATTCAATAGTCTGAACTACATCAAGCAGAATACAGGCATGGATTTGCACACATAGAATGCCCATATCCCACGTCCATTACAATGGTTCAGATGTTTTGAGAGAATAGAACTGCAATGGCAGATATCAAGAAAAGAACCTTAATTGCAAGAATGTATCCTTAGAGACCAAGGCTTTCATCTACACTGTGGCATTTCTGGTTACTATGTATGGGTATGAAAGCTATACAATGAAGAAAGCTGTTAGGAAAAAAAATTCATTAAAAATGTAGTGTTAATAGAGAGCTTTAAGGATACCATATACTAACATAAAGGGGGAGAAACAGGTGGGTTCTAGTTCAACCCAAGAGTGAATTCTCACATGAAGCTCACATGCGTAAATTGAGGGTATTATACTGTAAATGTACCATGAGAAGACAAAACACAGTGAAAAAGACAACCACAGTAGGACAAGCAAAAGGAAGTAGGAAAAAAGACCTAGTGTGAAATGAATTGATTCAATAAAGGAAGTCATGGTCTCTAAAAGGAAGCCAAGACCTAAACAGAATTGTTAATGAAAAGACATTCTGAAGATAATTAATTTCTCAGGGTTGCCAAAAGTCCCTCTCAGTTCAGGAAATCTGCTGCTACAGCATCTCTGAGCAGTGGTCACCCAACCTCTTCCTAAAAACATTTAATGAAATAAAGTTCACTACCACCAAAGGTACACAATAGATCTATATCAGGAAGCTGTTTAATTGAAAAATCCTTCCATGTAATTTAAATTCCATCTATTTGGGTTCAACATCTTGAGGAACAAAGAACAAGTTTGCTTCATCAACAACACACACAAAAATTCAAATATCTAAAAGATGAGTATAATTTTTTTTTTACTTATATACCGCCCCATAGCACTACAAGCACTCTCTGGGCGGTTTACAATTTAATTATACAGGCTACATATTGCCCCCCCCCCCCAGCAAGCTGGGTACTCATTTTACCCACCTCGGAAGGATGGAAGGCTGAGTCAACCTTGAGCCGGCTACCTGGGATTTGAACCCCAGGTCGTGAGCAGTTTTAGCTGCAGTACAGCGTTTTAACCACTGCGCCATGAGGCTCCATAATCTCTTCCCCAGGCTAAACATACTCAACTCTAGAAGTGTAGTTATTTTCACCTATAGTCTCTACAGCAAAACACACAGATGTGTGGCACCTTTAAGATTGAGAAGTTTTACTGGGTATAAATATTTATGGACTTAGTCTGTTCTTCAAATATGTTTCTAAGGAAGTGGCTTGAAATCCATGGAAGTTCAGACTGAGATAAAACTTTTAAAGGTAGCAAAACAATTTCCTTTTTTCTTATCATGTATGCTGAAACCAACTAACATGGATACTTTTTCAAAAATTAACAAATAAAATTTGCCACTCTTTCAGGTGCCACAGAATTCTTTGTTGCTTTCCCCACAACACTCAACTTCTTCAACATTTCCTCACAGGACTTTGTCTCCTGCCCTATTTTTGTCAATGTTCTCTATGCTTGTCCCAGTTTCCCAATTCACCACCACCACCACAGTAAGCAGAACAAGATCTACAGTTATACTTTTAGTAAACAGAACAAGATCAGGACAATATCAGAAGAAAACAAGCAAACAAAACAAAACTCCACCTCAAAAGAGTTACGATATGTGATTGTTATGTGCTGTCAAGTTACCTCCAATTTATGGTAATCCTATGAATAAGCAACCTCCAAACTGACACAGGAGACTGAAAATGCCCAATACATTTTGTTTTATACCCTCCCCAGAAAAAAAGGATAAATTCAGGGATCATGACCGGAATGAAGTTTTCAACAAGTTATGTTATTTCCCCCAAGAAACCTCTAAAACACAGCATGGTCAGAATTTTTTGTTCCTAATTAAAATTTCCTGTACATCTCAGCAGTATTTTGAGACACTGTTCCTTTACTTTTAATTAAGCCACTTAACATGGTTATCTTTCTTTTTAGAGACATCTCAGAAGACACCAAGTTATCATAACTATCATACAATCAGTTCATACTGAACCTGATTGCAGATCTAATTCCGATTCTTGTTTTCATGAGTTCGATTTTGTGGACTGATGAGTCAGGTAATGAATATGTTGATGTAAATCTGAAAACTTGTGAGACTTGGCTGTTTATTAGCCTGTTATCAGTAAGACAGGCAAAGTTGTTTGTGCTTCCCATCTGGGATGCTCTTAAAAAAACATATATTGTGCCTTGTCACGAAAATTAGTACCTGGTGTGGAACAGAGCCAGGAGGATGTTTCTGTACTCAGATCGACATAACTGTCTATAGGCCTCAGAGTACGAAAAAGTACTGAAAACCTTTACTTATATCCTTTCTTTGGGACAAATATGGACAGAACTCGGCTGCAATCCCAAATGATCCAATTAACCACATAATGTTTTCAGTGTAGCATTGGAAAACCAGCTTATAATCACTGTTAGTTAACCAATGCTATAGCAATTAATAGTACTGTATACCTGAAGCTACTTTACTGTTGGTCCATATAAACTTTAAAAGCAAAGATACCTCCTTTGTTCTACAAGTTTGTGATCAAGGCTTCAAAGTTTAAACATCTCTGGAAAGCTTTTAATAGGAAAGCAGATTTTGGGTTGCAGCTTTCAGTGGCTGAGGATCTACAAACTCCTTTCACCAAACTCCGATGCTTGGGACACCTTGTAATTACTTGAGGAGAAAATGTTCTGAACCTTCTCAGGCGGCTTATTCTTGCTTTCTATAGTCCAGGACAGAACTTCAGCACTGAAAAGAGATGCCACAACCGAGCCCTTGCATTAGGACCACTTTCGGAGAGCAACGTGTAGTCCTTGAAATTCGAATGTGCCCTCCCCCTTTCAGGAAGTGTATGGGCCGGGGACAAAACCTTTGCAAAGAAAACAATTTACAAGAAGTTCGGTTTCCACTTCTTAATTAAGAAAAGTTCATTAAAGTATCGCACCGCTCAACGGACCCACCGAGGGTCCCGAGAGTGTTCCGTCCCTCCCCCCCAAAAAAGGAATGTGGTAGACCTCTTGGCTGGCTTACACCTGTCTGGTGTTTCCAGAGTGGTCGGGCTGGTCAAGGGAGAGGCAGCGTCTACCGAAGAGTCAGCGGGAGCAGGCCACCATCCTGCTAGGCTCAAGACTTTTATCTCGCGCCCGAGCGGCGTGTGAGCCTGCGCACGTACAAAAGGGGGCGTGCGACGATGGGCACGAAAGGGAGCGACCACGGAGACGGCGAGAGGCGGAAGCCCAGGGCAAGGGTGGGGCCGCGCGCGAAGGTGGCCGAGGAGGTGGAGGAGGAGGAGGAGAGGGGGGAGCATAAAGGGGCGTGTCCCGGCCGGGGAGCCCTCGCGCACCCTGCTTGCGACCCCTCCCCCCTTTCGCCCCTTTTTTCTGCCCTCGGCGCAGCAACGATACCTCGAACATGAGTCCCAGAAGGAGGCCCATGGCCAGGCAGGACACAGCGTCGGTGTGGTTTTGGATAACGAACTCATGGCTCAAGACTGGCGGGCTCTTGTTCTTCTTCCGGAGCCCCATAATGGCCGGGGGGGGGGGAGAGACGAGAAGACCCCGAGCCCCAAGCGGAGTAGGGCTAAAAAAAAAAAAGGCTCAGGAAGACCCGCCGTTCTTTTTACTCCCCAACAATTCGCTTCCCCTCACGCCCAGTAAACACCAGCAGCTTTCGCCCCCCCGCCTCCCCTGTACAACTCGTGCCCGCCTTTTTTTCTCTAGAGTCGCCAATCGTAGGAAAGGATGGGAGTGATTGACGGCCTCCCCGCCGAATTGCTGGGTTGGGCTGGAGGCCAGCTTTCCAGGGGCGGGGACTCCTCTGAGAGAGATTCAGGCTGGTCAACGCTCGAAACGGATGTTTGTAGGGGGAAGGGTGCTTCTGAGTGGCAGGGGACCTGGCCATTCAGCGGCGGGCAAGGGCGGGAACTTGTCGGAGTTCCTCGGCTTGTATTATCTGCCTCTTGTGCCTGTACTGAAGTCATCTTCAGAGGACTGTGAGCTAGGAAGAACGAGCATCAGGTATTTAGCCAAGGGTGCTTTTCTGTATTTTTTTTTAACTCTTTATAACAAGTATGCTTCTCAACTATACTATGTTGCCTCTCTTTTTTTAATTCATGGGGCGAGCTTCCCATTAAAAAAATTGGGGGGATTTGCAAGGGAGGGGACGGAAGCATGGTTTCCTCAAAAATGCCTCAGTGGACTTTGTGGGCTCCTTACTTAAAGTTAGAAATGAATAGTGAGGCTGCTTCAATTTAATTTTCTTTGCTTTCTCAAAAAAAAAAAAAAAGGAAGGAAGGAAGGAAGGAAGGCGACGCGAATTACGTTCAAACAGCTTGGAAAAGTTACATCACAATTTCTATAATCTCTCAGACACCATAATTTGTAGTCCAAGGAAGTTCTGGATGAATCCGTAGTTCAGCACAAGAAGAGCACGTGCTTTGATTCGGAAAGTAAGTTCCGGGTTAAATTCTCCCAAACACATTGAGCATTTTAAACATTGAATGCTGTGTTTAATGCAACAAGGAGAATACATTTTCTTCATAAATTCTGTATATTTCACACTATTTTGTTTTTAAATTAATATCCAAAGCAGCTTTCAGGACAACAAAAATAACTTCGGAAAAAAATATATTTCCCTGCAGTTTCCGAATTGCATGGTGGGACTTGGAATAAAATAAGAGAAGAATACTCCTGCTGGGAGTGTTGGCCAGACAGCACCATGTTCTCTTTTAGGCTACTCCACTGTTTCCCTTTTCATCTCCTGATTTTCTGTCCCCTTAAGAATTGGTCAACGTTTTGTCTCCTGTGAACATTCTCAGTCATTTTGGAGTCCTCTCTCAAGATTGTACTTCTGTAGACTGTGGATCTTTAATGTTGCAACCTTGTATCTGGCAGAAAGTTCTGAGAAAAGGACGTGTTCATAGAGGAGGAAAGTTAATAGTTAGAATACAGTGTAACAATGGGGAATAAATCTGCCCTGAATACTTTGAGGCGTAAAACCAAGTTACAGTAATACAATTAAAAAAGATGTTAACAGGTAACAATAAGACATTATTAGGTTCTCCCAACAAGGGTGTGTGTGTTGGGGGAAGGGACAGTCCAGTGAAAGAGGAGCTCTGATATTTATTTTGTTCACTGTTTTCACTCCCATCTCCTTCCCGGGTTGCTTAAAGAAAGTCCCAGGTTTAGTGTCAGGCATATTAACCTATCTCCCCCATCTAAGGTAATCAAGGTGAGAACCTTTGTTTGAGAAGTTGAAGAAACATTGCTAATTATAGTGATTAGAACATACTGGGTTAGCTGAAACAGATGAAGGTAGATAACAGACTATGATAACTCTTTAGCATTTAGAAATTCCTTCACTCATATTATTTTGGTAACATGTTGCATGTTGATCAGTATTATTGCATCCATATTGCAACTGAGGCATAGAGCTAGAAGTCAGACACCAATTGGGAGAAATAGCTGCTTTCTGAAAGCGGGGATGGTGTAGCAAAGAGTTGCATTATAATGATGATATAAGATATCAGTATGCTGGCTGAAGAGTTCAGTGGTTTAGGTATCTGGTATCTTGATTTCCCACTGTGCCTCCTGGGGAAAAAACCTCCCTGTGTAGTCATAGGCAAATTGTACAGTTTCAGGGTGCCCCCCCCCAAAGAAGGAAACAGTAAACTTCTTTTGAGTATTCTCTACCTGGAAAACCCTGGAAAAGGGTATCCGTAAGTTGACTTGATGGTATACATAAGGTATCAGTATGATAGTTTATACTATTATTCTGTATTTTATTGAGTTGGGCTGAATGGAGAGGGGCTTTTTTCTCAATAATCATACTATGGATTCCATACTTTGGCTCAGGAAGTCTCACTCCAACTATGAATTTAGTATGTGATTTGAGGCTGTTAAGTTGGTTTACCATGTATAACAAGGGCCAAGTATTCTCTGAGAGATCTGTTAAGAAATGCATTGTGCTAATAATTTGTTAATGGAGGAGGGTTTGGATCCTCAAGAAGCTTACTCACATTATACTTGTAAGAATAAGCCCAATAAGGGTTATGTGTGTAAGCAGGAATAAGCCCTTATTGTAGTGGGGCTTCATTATAATAACTCGGTTTAAGTCTGTATCCTCAAGGTATATCTCTTCACTGCAGTGATCATATCTTGATCACATACAGTGGTGCCTCGCAAGACGATGTTAATTCATTCTCCAAAAAACGCTGTTAAGTGAAAACATAGTATTGCAAAACACGTTTTCCCATTGAAATGCATTGAAAACCTGATAATCCGTTACAATGGGAACGAATTGTCATCGTAAAGCGAAAATTGCCATAGGAAACATCATTAAGCGAAATGCAGTTCCCAAGCAAATACAGCCATCTAATGAAACAGAGACCATTAAAAGACTCATATAGCGAAGCAAGACCAAGCTGTCAAAAACATTGTAAAGCGAAAAACAGAGACCTAAAATTTAACCGTCTTGCGAGGCAAGGTCCCTAACATCATAAAGCGAAAATCGCCCATAGGAAACATCGTTAAACAAAGCGCAAGATCGCTCCAAAAACCTCATCGTAAAGCGAATTCATCGTCATGCAAAGCAATCGTCTTGCGAGGCACCACTGTAGTTGTAATAGCTCTCAATAGTATACATATCTAGGTGCATAGCCCAGTGCTCTTATTTTGCTGTCCTAAGTCCTGAAAAGAGCTACATTCATGAACTTAGTTCATAATTTGCTAAATCTTGCATCTAGTCTATAATAACTGATAGTAAAGAACCCCAACAGTACAGTGTAATCTGTATTATCTGAAATCACCGAAATTCTTCTATGAATGTTTGCTCCTCCTCCACCTCAATCTAATTCAGCTTTCTGTATGACATATTTTGCATATAAATTGAACAGGCATGCAGAGAAAATACACCCTTATCCAAAGATGCATTTTCCAGATGAAAATAATTCTATTTCTCTGCATTCTGTTCTAATGTTAGTTGTTTTTCCACAGTGTAGGCTTCTTATCAGAACAATGAAATGTTGCATATTCATTTCTTTTAGAATGCTGCATAGATTTTCATTTTCTACTCAGTCAAAGGCTCTGCTGAAATACTTCGGTACTTTTTAGTACCTAGTATGTACTGTGTTTTCACTGTTATCTCCCATGCATTTTTCTTTCTGAGGCAAGCTTGAACATCTGACATTTCTTTTTCTATATTTGGTATAGTCTTTGGTGTGAAATCTTGAGCCCAACTTTATTTGCATGGAAAATCAATGCACTTCTACTATAGTCACTGTGTTCTCTAGTATTTTCTTTCTTTGGAATTGGAATGATATTGTTTGTTTCTAGTCATGGGCTGTAGTTCTGTTTTCTAAATTTATTGGCATATTCTGTTGATACATACATTCAGTGCCTGTACCTTGAAATTGTTCTTATGATACCCCATATCTTCCTCATGATTTATTTGTTCTAATTCACTTCACTTTCTAAAACTGCAAGTTCTCAGAATTTTTCTCCCAAGGAATCTATAATCCTTGCAACTCTTGTTTGTAGTTCTTTAATATACTGTTTCCTTCTTTATTTTATCCTGATAAGATAGTGTATTTCTCTACTGATTTTTTCTTTTTGATATCTCTCAATTTAGTTTAAGTTTCCCTTTGATTGGTTGTTGTGAGTTTTTCGGGTTCTTTGGCCGTGTTCTGAAGGTTGATCTTCCTGACATTTCGCCAGTCTCTGTGGCCGGCATCTTCGGAGAACTGGAGTAGGAACTCTGTCCATGCTCTATTGCTGTTTGTTGGATAGTTATTTATAGCTGTTGGAACAACTTTTGTCTTTTTTCAGGAGATAGGGTGATCAGCATGTTTTTGTTGTGATAAGGGAGGGGGAAGGGAGAGATTATCTGTCACTGTGATTGATGGGTGTCCTTAGCTGTTCTTTTTTGTGCAATGATCCTTGGCCCTTGTGGCTGGGTAGAGTTCATTGACCTTTTGCAAGTTGTATTTTTCAGAATGAGGTGCCAGGCTGTGTTTAGTTTTAGGCCTTCTTCTTTCCTGTTGAAGTTCTGTTTATGTTTATAGATTTCAATGGCTTTCCTGTGCAATCCAACATACAGATTGCTGGTGTTGTCCAGTACGTCAGTATTTTGAAATAGAATTTGATGTCCAGCTTGTTTTAGGGCATGTTCAGCTACTGCTGATTTTTCCCGTTGTTTTAATCTGGCTGGGTAGAATTCATTGACCTTTTACAGGCTGTATTTTTCAATATTGGGAGCCAGACCGCGTTTAATTTTAGGCCTCCTTTCTTTTTGTTGATTTCTTGCATCTTTTGGAAGATGCCTCTTGTTTTATCTCTCTTTTTTATTCTCTTGTGTTTGTACTGGTTATTCTACTTTGTTTCTACATGAAAAGCTGCATTTACAATTCTGAACTTCTCTACTTTTTAGTTTGTTTCACATGTGCCTTAAGCTATTTTAAGAATTCCATCAGTCATCCAACAGGAATTACCTTTTTGTTTGTTTGTTTTCATTTTTCCTTTATAAGATCTCTACTTTCAATCCACAATTCTTCTGGTTCATGGTCATTTGAGTTTAATAATGTACACCCTTTCTTTAAAGTGACTTTAAATTAATCAGAAATGTAATCACAAATGAAATCTAACATCAAACTTATTTTGGTCTGTCTTTCAGAGCTGCAAAGAGTGTCACACAAGAACTTCATTGCCATGATGGGGTAAGTACAGTCCAAAACAGCCAGATCTAATAGTTAAGTAAGTGTAACTGAAGGGCATGACAGTTAAGCTGAAGTGTTTCAGAAACTTTGATTGCTGTTAGGTTGCTAACTGATGTGGGAGAGGGCAGCAGTAGGGGGAACCAATCTGGTTGTGGTTGCTATTAACAGAAACTTGGTCTATAGAAATAAGGAGGTGAAGCTTTTTCTTAGCATAATGATAGACATAATCATTTGCTGATGTTTGCAGATCAAGATGTTGTTAAAAGGCAGAAACTAAAAAGAAGTAGACAACCTCTTTTTGGAGCCACAAAGGATCTGCCAAATAATTTTCTTCAGATGAGTGCAACTGTTATGCCTTTAGGAGTTTGCATAAGTTAAAATACTTGCTATATTAACATTGCAAAAACTCTGAAGAGAGACTGTTCATGCATTGAGGAACTGTGGTTGTGTGAGGCAAAGAGTCACCTCAACCAGAATCAGGAGAGTGTACTGTCCGACTCTCAAACAAAGAAAGAAGAGCAAGAGACAGGAGTTATAGAAAGGGAATTAAATAAATTAGAAGAGACTGAAGGGGGTGCAAATCAGGTGGGAAAAGAGGAAGATAAAAAGGGGGAAGAAGGAGGGGTGAGGTAGAAGCAAGTTGGGGAAGAGAAGAGAAAATAGAGAAAAAAGAAGAGCTTGTAGAGTTGAATCAAGAAGACCCTTGGACAGGAGAGTGGGTGGAATTCAAATTGTCCTGTGAGTACACTGAAAGGGAATGGAGACAACGGATTTATAGAAAGCCACCTTACTGGGGGGAGACAGAGGAAAGAAAGCAAAAGAAAGAGTAGAAAGTGTGTGTAAAGAGGGAAGAACAGAGAAGAGAAAAGCAGAGATGTATAGTAAGTCCAGAGACAACTCGTGGGTCCCGGCCCCTTCGGACCCCGACGGAGAACAGTTCATGGCTTGATAAAGGGGGAACACCAAGAAGGTTCGATGTTCAATCCACAAAATTGAAGTGGGCAGAGAGCATGTCAGAATTGATGGGTGCCAAACCCAAGTGGTCTCACAATGTTGCTAGTTATTCCCCGTTGTCATACCATGAAGTGATACCTAGTTTTAATAACGTTAAGACTTATGATTTTTTGTTGAATTCGGACGATGATAAACAAGACACAAAAATTGATGAAGGCATGTTAAATAATAAACAATTTTATTAGAAGAATTGAGTGTGACAACTGCTTCTTTGGACAATGTTAAGAAAAAGGAGGTAAGAAGGGGAAATGAAACCTACTAAAGTACAATCACTACTTTGGAACCTCCGTGCATATAGAAATTGAAATATTACTCTATTGTCTTTAGTGTCATTTAGCAATAGAGGTAACAGTTCAGAAGAGTGATGTCCCAGGCAATTCAAAAAACTTTCTTAATTTGTTTTGGACACCTGCAACTACAGTCTGTTCCACATTACTTAGATATAGTGAAAAGGGTGGAAATGTGCCTGTGATTGTTGAACCCATAAAAGATTTCATCTGTTGTACAATCGCTATAATTGGCTTTTGTAGTAAGTACAGTGCAGTATGAAATTCATTCGGACAACTTGTAATGTGCAACAGTTCCAAACAAAAACTGCATGGTTCCGAAATGTAACATCATAAGAAGATTAAGTTTTGCATCTTTTAAATTCTGTTCTTTTGGTACTGCCACAGATAATATTTGAGACTTCTTCAATATTTTTGTGGACATGTATTAGACATGTTCTACTGCAGTGATCCCCAACGTTTTTCCATCTGCGGACTGGCTGGTGAAGGTGGGGCACCCCCTGCGGACCGGCTGGTGAAGGCAGGGCACCCCCGTGCTTGGGCACATGCGCAAACAGCAGCACAGCACGGCGCTTGTGCAATTTAGGAGCGTGCAAGCCATGCAAGAAGCCCAGCGCAACCCTCGTCTCCTAGAGCTTCCCATGCAGGTGATCCGAGCCAAGCAGCCTTTCTGCCGGCTGTCCCCTTGCCCTGCAGCATTTTTCATAAAAGGAGACGGGCTGCCTCTGGCCTCACCACAGGACGCGGAAAGGGGGCTCCGCCTCTCCCACCCAGCAGGGAGGCTTGCACAGCGTGCGTGCGTGCTCTCCCACTGAGCAGTCCATCTCTCCCCCCATCCCTTTGCCCCTCGCCACACACACACACACTCCTCCCGATCCCCTCAGCGACCCTGCTCTTGCTGATGGCGGTGGCGCTGGTGTGGAGCTGCTGGCAAGGGAGGGCAGAGGGAGGGAGGGAGGGGAGCAGAGAGGAGGGAAGGCGAGACGAGAAGAGCGGCGGCGGCAAGAGGTGGCCCAGGGCAAGTGCACAACTGCTGCTGCAGCCCGGAGCCTAAATATACTGTACATGCAAGCTGGCAGCAGTCAGCCCCCACTCCACCCACCAGGAAGCAGCTTCTCCCTGAACCAAAAACACATAAGCAACAGCAGCAAAGACTGGGGAGGAGAGGGGAAGGGTATCATGCCACGTTGTTTCCTCCATCAGGCTGCTCCTTCCCCTGCCACGACACTTTCTTCCCCCTCCCCTCACGGGCCACTATATCAAAAGGGGCTTGCTTTTCCCCAGGATGAGGAAAACCAACCCACCTGCCCCCAAAAACATTTAATGCATGGGGGGAGGCGGGAAAACAACCCCCTGAAAGGGGCAAGGGTAAGAGGTCTTCTCCACCTGCACCCTCGTCCTCGCCAAGCCAGCAGAGCTTAACCACCTATTTCCTCTGGCAGTGGGGCTGGGTGGGGGTGGGGAAAGGAAGGAAAGCAGAGTGGTGCTGCTGGCGATGGTGGTGTTTTTTTTTTTTTTTTTTTTTTTTTTTTTTTTTTTTTGCTTGTTTGCCTGCTTTTGGCGTGAATCCCGGTGCCCCACAGGAGGGGAGGAGAGAAACAGACTCATTCTCTTTGGTCCTGTCTGTGGTCTCGTGGCTTGTTCGCCCACCCCCAGGTTAGGGCTCTAGCAGAAGCTGGAAGTAGCCCCTTTCCTGCCTGTTTTTCTCCCCTCTCCTCCCCTCCTGGGGGGGGCACCCGGATTCCCACCAGGTAGCCGCCCCCACACAGCAGCCCTTAGCTCTTCCCCACCACTGGGCTGGCCAGAAGGGCGGGGCAGCGAGCCCTCCTGGTGCACAGCATTGCCTTCTTGGGAAACTTTTGGCCAGTGGGGGGGGAAGGGGGGAAGCCAAGGGCTGCTGGGTGGAGGCGGCTAAGGGCTCCTACCTGGTGGGAGTCTGGGTGCCTCAAAGAAGGGGAGGAGAGAAACAGGCAAGCCAAGACGAGCCAAGAAAGGGAAAAGGAAGTGGGGCTCAGGCAGCAGGGGATGCTTTCCCTGCTGGAGAAGGAGGAGGCAAGGGCTGCCGTGAGCGACGGAGCCGCCACTGCAAGGGTGGGAGCGAGGCTCTGATTGGAGGCCCTGGAAGGTGAGCCGCACTAGGAGGATGCAGCGGCCACGGGGAAGCCGCCCTCCTGGAGCCTCGGAAGCAGGCGAGCAGCAGCGTGCAGCCTGGCCTGGCCCACCTTTCCCGCCTGGAAAGAGTCAGCCGGGCAGGAAACAGCAGGAATGCGCGTGCGTGTTCCACCCCCCTGCCGCTCGCCCTGGGTGGGGCGGCCCCGAGCCTGGTGGCTGGCTGTTGGTGTTCCCAGGCGGCCTGCCGCGCAGCAGCTTCCCCATAGGGAAGGGTCGCTGCGGGAACAGTTAGGAGCACTACACTCCCTGGGGCAGCGGGGGGAGACTTATGTCCACGGCCCGGTTCCAGCAAGCCCGCGGACCGTGGGTTGGGGACCCCTGTTCTACTGCATACTCTGTCGATACCCAGTGTGGTGCAGTGGGTAGAGTGGCAGACTAAGACTCTGAAGACCAGGGTTTGAATACCCAATCAGCCGTAGAAACTGACTAGGGGAGTGTAACTGGTAAAACTACTCCTTATATATCTCACTTACTGTAGCTTGAAAGCCTATTGGGGTTGCTATAAGTTGATTCCAGTTTGATAACATATAACAACAAACTGCATACAGTACTTTGCAACATGCTGGATAGGTGGCTGGGATATTTCCTAGTTAGCTATGGCCACACACTGCTTCAAATTGTTTTGGTGAGGTGATTAGTGCTTACTGTATTACATCAATTGCAACAGAAAACAAAGGGAAAATATACCCTCTACAATAATAAACTCTGTGGATGTATTGTGAATTTATAGTAATATGTAATAGGATCCTTATGATAACCTGTAAGAAATTTGTTTCTTCACAGATCAGTTATTTATGATATATCATAGTTTATTCCAGCAAGTAAGGATTAATATGAGCTTGCATTTATCAGCACTTCTTGGAGAAACTGTTTCTATTTCTTTTCTCAGCTAGCCACCATCTCTTCAGTTGATGTTTTTTTTCTTTTTAAGTGAAATACTGTATGCAACTTTTAAAATCAAAACCAAAATATTTAATTTCTCTACAACAATAATCATGTACGTATGCACGCTTGCTGCTTTCAATAGCGTGATTCTAATTGGGGTTGTTTTCAGATAACTCCAGCTGGAACAATATTATATTTTTTGCTTTTTTAAAATGTCACAGATCTCATTTAAAGAATATGTGAAACCAACAGTGGACTATATTATTAGGCCACCTTGCCACCTGCACTATGTCACTTTTTAAATCAGATGCTAAAGGTGTTTTCTTGGGATGTCGGTTCCATTGACATGAGTGGGACTTGTTTCCTAACAACAGTGCTTAAGTATTCAACTTCTTTCCTCTTATGGCATTTGTATTTAGAGGTAGGGAAAAAGAAATGCAGCCAGATGCACAGCTGGTGTTCTTGTAGGATATTTTCTGGCTCCATCTGGAGATGCTGGTGACTGAACCTTAGACCATGTCCTACTAACCAGCTACTGCCTCTTCCTTGTGGTCTCCCATTCAGATACCACTAAGGCCCAATACTGTTTAGGTAAGACCAGCATTTTGTCACTAGTATTGGTAGGTTCTTAAGACAAGCATGGATATACGCCTTAAGGCTTTGCCCCAAAGCTACCCCGTCCTTGGAAATCTTTGTCTTCAGACTGGTGAATTAAACCACAAGCAAATACCACTCCTGGCTTTAAAATAATTGTGCAATTCTGTAGTTATTTCTTCCCTAGGAGTTACTACTTTGTTTAGTTCCATGTGGATTGAATACATAAACTTATTATTAAGTTTGAATCTTACCAGTTCTAGAATGGAATTGGTATATGCTTTGAAGTGATCACTTGTATAAACTGTAACAGAATCTGAGCAGATGAATTTTCAGTGTGATATAGTGGACAGAATGGAGTGCCGCTGGCTACTAAATACCTAACTTGGCCATGGAAACTCACTGAAGAAGCAGAAATGGTAAAACCACTCTTTAAATATCTTAATTATCTTGAAAGGCCTATTAGGATCACTATAAATTAGTTCAGACTTGATGGCACAGAACAAAGACACAAACATGCAAGGAGCAGGACAACCGCATTTGCTTCCATCAGAATCATTCCTTCTTTCCTTTATTACACTTTTAAACATACTCTATGTGTGGCTGCCAATAAAAAGTGTCAGGAAACTTTGTCTAAAATGCAGCAGCCAGATTGCTCACTGGCATTGGTTACAGGGATCACATAACCCTACTCTTACTGCAGCTCCATTGACTGTCAATCAGTTTCTGGGCACAATTCAAAGTGCTGGTTTTAACCTATAAAGCCCTAGATGGCCTGGGTCTAAGCTATATCACGGTATCTCCCATTACGAGTTGGCTCAGGTTTAACATCATCAGGAGAGGTCTTTCTTTCAGTCCCACCACCTTCACAGGTGCTTCTGATGGAGACACAGGAGAGAGCCTTCTCTGTTGCTACTCCCAGACTTTGGAACACCCTCCCACAGGAGGCCATACTGGCCCCATCTTTACTGTCCTTCCATAGGCAAGCAAAGACCTTTCTCTTCAGGCAAGCCTTCCCTCAGTAATGAGCTGGATATTTAGTACTACTTGTGCTTCTCATTTTTGGGTTTTCCATTTCTCAGAGTGGCAGTTTTATTTTTAAAATATTTGTATACTTACTATTCTTAGCTTCAATATCGCCTTTTAATGATGTTAACCACTGTTGTATGCTCACTGTTTTCAATTTTAAATATTGTCTTCCAATACTACAAATTGCCTTGGGTCTTTTTCAAGGAGATAGGCAGGGATAAATAAATGAACAAACAACAAACAAACTGCCCATCTGACCAATGGTCTCTCTAGGTGCTGTATAAGAGAGAATAGTAAAACATGGAACAAGCAGATCAGCAATGCAACAAATATAATTTTTTTAAAGCCTTAAATTTACAATTAAAATTAAATTAAGATCAGGCAGTGGCAATAGATGTTAGATATATAGATTCAGCAAACTGTTAAGGTGGTGTACTTTGGAAACCCTTCCAAAATCAAAGGATTTTCAGGGATTTCTTAAAGGTTTCTAGAGCAGGGGCCAGACAAATTCATGGCAGTGGGTAATTTCATAGTAGAGGAGCAACCAAGGAGAAGGCCAGGCTTCTTTAGAAGATAATTAAAGTTGCAGCAAGATTTTTTTTTCTGATGTATGTTGTGAGGCTGGATGGTTAAATAGGAGAGGATTAGTGAGCAAAATAACAGTTCCGCCATGTCTTGCCTGGGGCACCTTTTTTGGTTAACTGAAGTTGACATGTCCCTCTGGGTACTAAATACTTAGCAATTGCTTTTTGATACAGGCTGTTTTTCGTCCCATTCAGAATATTTTTAAAACAATCAAGTTGGAACCTTTCCCCTTCCCAGTAAAGTATGAGATAATCCAGATACCTTTGTGTGAGAAGAAATATTTCAAGACAGAGAAGGGTCCTTCTAAAAGAGAACCAGACCTGAGTCACCCCTTGGATTTTTACAGTTTGGAGAGCGGTTCATTTAGCAGTATTTTTAACAGGGTTTTGCTGATTATTGGTCTCTTCCAGCTTTTTATTGTACGTTGCCCAGAGCCCTATTACAAATGTATGCTGGTGTGCATATAGTTGTGTAAATCATGAAAGCAAGTTGACACAAATTAACAAGTTGCCACTTCCATTTGCGGTTGTGTGCCCAGCAATGCAAATAACAAGAAACCAAGGTGATTGACTCAATTACACTTCTACCAGCATAAATCCCCAATAGAACATTGGGATTTATTAAACAGCTATCCCACATTTCCAGTAAAAAAGTGTTGAAGTCAGTTAACAATAGTATAAAATTATAAATAATTAAACACATAAATTAAAAAATCATTAAAATACATTAATTAAATCAAATACATATTCAGTACTTATTGTGTACAAAAATAATTGATTTTAAGTACTGTATGTGTGGCAGTACATCTTGTTAGAAATATCGCCCTTGCTGTTGTTTAATTAAGCATGTGCTGGACTTCACATTGAGGGAACACTAGGGGGTGCTATCTTTCTATTATGATAATTGTAGAAAGCAAATCGAGTGATTAACACTCTGCAATATTCTTCTCATCCACATGGACCAGCTTTCCCCCTTTCTTAAATCAGTGAGTGATATACTAGCTCATGGAGAACAAGAAGTTAGGCAAGTAAAGGGCAACAGTCTCATGAATATCTACAGCACAAGTGTCCATGTTTGGGCATGGTTTCGGACTAAGCTAAGCTTCAATTTAATCCAACAACATCTGCTGTAAATTTTAAAGGTCCAATCAGGAGGAATTGATGACAAGAATGTGCTTGTCAATTGCCTGACTAATATTGCATGATCAGCAACTTAAACATCAGTCTTATGGATACTTCCCTGGAAATAAATTCATTTTAATTCAGTGAAACTTACTCTAGACTTTACCTACAATAGTTTGCAGACTGAAAGTTTTTCTGAAACTTTCCAAGATTTAATCTGCTGCTACTTACTGGTTTACCTGGAAGGCTAGCTAATAGTAACCATGGTGTATTGTCCCTGATTTTTGACGGTGAGATTTAGTGTAGGAGACAAGGAGAAACCTGAAGCTGAAGGGAATGCAGTTGTTAATATCTACCACGTTTCCCTGAAAATAAGACCTAACCTGAAAATAAGCCCTATTATGATAGTATGATGGATATGGAACAACTGATTGGGAAAGGCTGTATATTGTATATTGTCCCCCGGCTTATTTAATTTATATGCAGAATACATCATGCGGAAGGCTGGACTGGAGGAATCCCAAACTGGAATTAAGATTGCCGGAAGAAATATCAACAACCTCCAATATGCAGATGATACCACTCTGATGGAAGAAAGTGAGGAGGAACTAAAGAACCTTGTAATGAGGGTGAAAGAGGAGAGTGCAAAAAACAGTCTGAAACTCAACATCAAAAAAACTAAGATCATGGCCACTGGCCCCATCACGTCCTGGCAAATAGAAGGGGAAGATATGGAGGCAGTGACAGATTTTGCTTTCTTGGGCTCCATAATCACTGCAGTTGGTGACAGCAGCCACGAAATTAAAAGAGGCCTGCTTCTTGGGAGGAAAGTGATGACAAACCTTGACAGCATCTTAAAAAGCAGAGATATCACCTTGCCAACAAACGTCCGAATAGTCAAAGCTATGGTTTTTCCTGTAGTGATGTATGGAAGTGAGAGCTGGACCATAAAGAAAGCTGACCACCGAAGAACTGATGCCTTTGAATTGTGATGCTGGAGGAGGCTCTTGAGGGTCCCCTGGACTGCAAGGAGAACAAACCTATCAATTCTAAAGGAAATCAACCCTGAGTGCTCACTGGAAGGACAGATCCTGAAGCTGAGGCTCCAATACTTTGGCCATCTCATGAGAAGAGAGGACTCCCTGGAAAAAACCTTAATGTTGGGAAAGTGTGAAGGCAAGAGGAGAAGGAGACGACAGAGGATGAGATGGTTGGACAGTGTCACCGAAGCAACCAACATGAATCTGACCCACCTCTGGGAGGCAGTGGAAGATAGGAGGGCCTGGCGTGCTCTGATCCATGGGGTCACAAAGAGTCGGACATGACTAAACGAAACGATGATAATGTGATAGTCAGCCATCTAGCCTGTATGTTTCTGTGTCCTGCAGGGTAGCGTGAGCATTGGACTTTGCAGTTTTTTTAAGTTAGAACTGTAAGTATCACAATACCAGCATACTGTTGCAAGGATCCATTAATTTATGCAGTAACCTCAAACCCATGAAGATGGCAAATATATTTTCTTCCTTTTCAAGGCTCAAACGGTTGATTTGTTTTGACAATGGTTGATTTAACATCTCTCCTCTTAGTTTTTATAAGCCAGCTGTGGAGAAACTGCTGCATCCAACTGATATCACTGTTCTGATAGACTTAGAAGCTTCTTTCAATGAGACAGGGATTTTCACTAGTTCACCCATCTTGTTACCATTTTCATACACCACCTCTTGCTCTATTTTGAGGGATCCTTCAACCATCCAAACTTGATATTGGGAGAAAGGACTGCACTACGTAGAACAGAAGGGAGTTGCCCAAAATTAAAGAAATATCTTTTGGCTGACACAACTCAAAATTGTGAGCCTTATTCAGTTCTGTGGCTTGGTAGGAGTTGCAAATAAATTAGCATACCTCTGCATTATGTTTCACCTCCCCCTTTAGCTATTTGAAGAGAATTAATCTCATGAATGAACTTTTTCCTTTTCTTGTTTTGGCATTTCACCTGAGGACAAGCAATAACAGTGTAACAGTGTAGCCAAAATAAGTATGTGTGCTTAAATGGATATGTTTGAGCCACCAGATAAATAACAAGCAGTTTGCTGTGTGGGCCAATTGGTGCTAAATTTCTTTCTGCTAGTACTTGGCTAGTATTTTTATTTTGGCAGTGGCAACAGGAGGTATCTGTTAGCAGAACAGTTACAACATTTAATTGCTTGCAAATACCTAGGAAACTCTCCTGCCAACATTAAAAATGAGATCTTTTCACTTAAATTGGTCAAGACTCAATGATGTTTAGCTGTAGCCTAGTGTCTAGAGGCTGATGGGGAGCAATTTGAACAGGTAATAAAGGGCAGCTGAACACATGCACTTTTTGTTTCCCTGTAATCTCTCCTAAATTTAGTTTCCTTGTAGCTGGGCTTATTTCTTTGATTGGAACCACCTGTAACAATTGTTTACTAACTGGAAGGCTCAGCATGTTGGAGTTCCTGGTTGAAGAGATGGGCTTGGAAGTTTTCCCACTGTGCCTCCCAGGAGAAAAGGAATCCTGTGCAGCCTTGGGCAAACTGCATAGTTCTGGAATGCTACCAGAAGAAGGGAATTGTAAACCACTTTTTAGTACTTTATACCTAGGAAATTTTGGCACTGTAAGTCCAAATTGGCTTGATGGTACATTATCATGGTTGTTAATGTTATTATTACAATGTTGAGGGAAGAAGTGAGCAAATAGACAGGGAAAATGATTGGCATGGTGCTTTTGGAATATAAGCAGTTACTCCTCTCAGCATTTTACAACTACATAGCATGTCCTGCATTTTAAGACACAAATTAGCACTGATATATGAACTTCAATACCTATTCAGTGGGATCATGGATAGTTGAGTGATAAAGGAATTGAGTCCATCAAAGCCTGCCATCCTTTATTTATTAAAAGACTCAAGTCACAATCTGATATTTGAAGGACAGTTTTAAATTTGAAAACCCTCAGGAACCTGTCAATGTCCCACATATCACATCACACACATTAGCCCAGTTTCCACAACACTGTATTCCAGGTGTGTTGCTGCCTGAGAAGTCTGGTATATTTGGAGAACATTGGCTTGCGGAAGCTGCTTTAGCCTGCTTCAATCCTCTTAGCGCCACCTCCCCTTGCGGCCGTATGTCTTTTTGGAATTATCATGCTCAAATTATGCTCAATAGCCTTTCCAATCCCAACAGTGTCCAAAGACTCTGCCTTCTGTAGGTAAATGAATATTTCTGTTTACCCAGAAGATGTTCATTGGTGAAACTCTTCATACTACACTGTCTTCTGTAAAGGTGGTTCAGAATATAATATAACCATAGATCTGCAGAGCTGGAAGGGGCCCTATGGATCATAGAGTCCAGCCCCTGTCAAGCCGGCACAGGGGGAGAATCAAACCCCATCCTCTTACTCCACAGCCAGATGTCTAAGCTACTGAGCTATTCAGCAGTTCTTTGACTGAGATTAGAAATATTGTTTTTTTCTGCTTGCAAACACTGATCAGTAAAATCCGGAAGGTGTTTAGTGGGGAAACTGCTTCCAAATGTAGCATTTGCTGTTCTACTTATTTCTAGAACAATATTAATTTATAAAACACATTCCTGCATGTCATGCAGAGTACTGCAAAAACAAACAAACAAACAAACAAATAAACAAACAAAACTTAGAGTAAATCAAGTGAAATTGATACGGTACCATTTTCAGAGAATCCATTCCTACAAACAATATGGATATACTGGACAAGACATCAAGGTCTGAGCACACCTTTATCTCATCAGGCATATCTTTTCAGCAAATTATGGTGCTAAAGTTAACAAGTCTCCTCTGAAAGAAGAGCTTACGAACGCTTGCTTTCTCCATCCTAGCAAGATGAGAAGTGAACATGCATTGCTAGAACAAACAAGCTATAAGAATGACACAAATATTGTTTTGGATAGATAATGCTTACATTTGACCTTCAACTTCCATGTGTGCTAGAAAAACTGGTTCATCTCAATCATGTGATTCAGGCTGCATGAGCTGTAGATAAAAATATCTGTCTTTTCAGGCAGGGTTAATAGTCTGATGTCTGGGAACAGTTCCAGAAATGCAAAAGCTCTGGCCAAGCCATTGATCTCTTTGAAACATGAGAACTAGTGGGTGGAGTCTAGTCAGATTATGGGATTGTCTGCTGTAGATTGCAGGGCAACTGTTTAGCAGTCTGAGGGCAGCTACAGCAAACATTGCAACCAAAGTTAATTAAAATGGAAGTGGAGGGAGCTTGAGAGCTCAGCCAGAATAAGATCAATAAGTACTAAGAATTCAAAATAAACAAGAACTTTCAGACCCCTCACATAAGGGAACAATAATGATTTTCAAACTGGGGTTGGGTGCTAGAGAAACGTGGGCTCAGGATTAAGGATGTCAAGTCAAGAGAGAGTTGAGAAACTAACATAAGAAAGTTGCTAGTTGTAACCAAAAACCTGTGTAGTACAGCCATATCCTATTCCTAGATTGGCCAGCTAAATGTCTCTGGAAAGCCCACAAGCTGTATCTAGTATTTAGAGGCATGCAAGAAATTTAGAGCACAAAATAATTTTGTTACAGCTAAGCAAGTTCTATTTTCCATGAGTTTTCATTGAGTGCAGCCTGATTCAGCATGAAGTGAGTTTCGGTGCACAAAATATATACAAATGGATTTTATTTGTCTTTAATGTGTTGCATGACTCCTAATTATTAAAGGCATACAGATTACTTAGTAGCTGTCTTTGATCCTGGAGGCAGTATGTTACCGTCATCACCAACAGGCACCCATATCCTGACCCTTCATAAATGTGTCTAGCATCCTTTTGTAGCTGTCTAGGTCTGTGGTAATCACCACAAATTCTGTAATTAGAATATGTTTTTGATACAGTGTACATTTTCTACCATTTTTATTGGATAACACCAAGTTCTAGTATTAGAAAGAGAGGAAATGTTAAGGTAAACAGAATGTCCATAATGAAATATCTCCATTTACTGGTTTTGAATTGCTTGGACGATTGCAATCTGATTGCCCCACCATCAGTTGTAATATGAGAAGAAAAGAGATCATGATGAACAGATCCTTTCCCTCCACTTTTTTTTTGCTTTCTATTAATGCATCCTGTTTGTATGACATCATTCCCATTAATGGTGAGATAAGATTGTTGATTGCTTATTATTGCTTATTCAAGTGAAAGTGCAGTGAGGCCACCTACTATAAGATAGTGGTTTATAAATACTTTAGAAACTCCCAAGGTTTGAAAATCAGGAGAAAAGTGAGGGTGGGGAGGCCTGAAAACACCCTGTGAGTCTCCAGGGCAAACAAAGGTGACAGGTGTCAGTTAAATGGAGGATGAAAAGAAACTAGGTGGTTGCCTGTAGCAGTGAGATGATGGAATAGGCCTGCTCAAGCTCCTTAAAGTAAATATATGGAGGATGGGAATTAAACCTGTGTTTAGAGATCATGCTGGCTTTTCTGTTTCATTAATCAGTTCATTTGCTAAACGATTCTTTTCTTTACCAAACAACAATTTGGCCCTTGTATGCAAAACAGCAAATAGTAAAGATGCAAATTAACACAAAAATTCAATAACAAAATGCTTTTTAACAGCATGTGTACATAAGTGATACATAGAAACAGTTTTGTTTAAAGAAACTCTTATTGTTCCCAGTTCATAGAGGTCTTTAAGGAAACAAACAAACAAAAAAAATCATACCTCTGCAAACACTCACTGAACCCGAAATTTAAGCTATTTACATCACTGTTGGTAGCTGGGAGGGGGGAGTATCCTTTTTTTCCTCCATGCCTTGTTACTATCTTGTTACTGCCCAACCCCTTGAACAGAACACACTTCTAGTTGTAGGGGTTTGTCTCTTTGATTAGAGTATCAGATTATTTACTACTGCAATACTGGATCGTCTTACACAGCAACAGTCCTTATGCATATCATTGTATGCAGTAATCTCTTCATATGCACCTGTGGAACAGGAAACACATGGATAGTCCATGGATGGAGCAAGCTTAAGGAACTTGCTTTTGTTGTAGTTCTGATTCAGGTTGTTAAATCAATAAACAGTAACAGTATTC
The DNA here is from genome assembly GCF_051106095.1 of Pogona vitticeps. NCBI lineage: Eukaryota > Metazoa > Chordata > Lepidosauria > Squamata > Agamidae > Pogona > Pogona vitticeps. The sequence goes on from NC_135786.1 coordinate 23,852,524, forward strand.
CTGTGAGCTTTTTTCAACCCATCTGTAGTTGGTTGGATAGTTGGAAATGTGTGTGTGTTTGTGTGTACACACATACACACAAACAAACAAACACACACACACACACACACACACACACACACACAGACATATACATTTAGCATCAAATAAGCTGGAAAGATCATTCTTCCTGGAAGTCACAGTAGTCAGATTTGTGAATATCTGATATTTTGCAGAAGGGAAACCAGAAACAAAACATGTGACATATCAGTTTCCTCTACTATTAAAAACTCCTGCTTTAAAATTTCTGAGCTTATACATCCCCTAATAATTTTGAAATACCTTAGTGTGTGAGTAAAGTATTATTTGAAAACTCATACATCAGTTAATACTTTTCATGTTTTCTAACCTTGCCAGTGCAGGCAAACATTTTCCTTTTCTACTTGATTTTGAAAGGGAGTCTTCTGTCAACATTGGCTGCATATCCTATTCGTCCAGCAGACTCCATGACACACCAGGCTCTCATTTGGCACTGTGAACCATCTGCAGCAGCTCTATGACTCATTTGTAGAATGCATATTTGAGCAGGCCACTGCATGGCTGATGTTGCTTGTTTACTCAGCGCTTCTGCATTTTTTCCATTCTACCTGAAGGTGTCTCTGCAAATAACAGCTCTTGACTTCTCAGAAAACTATAGTCTTGACTGTATCAATTGGGGTAGGTGCCCTGTGGGGAGACCTCTAATTTGTGTCTTGTGAGGAGAGTTTGAAAAAAATAGTTTTTTGGATTCCAGCTTCCAGCATCTGACAGTGAATGTAGTCAGTGGGGTTTCCCAAGATTTGGCTGCAAGTTATAAGTAGTCTGTCTCTGTGTGTGTGTCATTTTCTGTGAACTGTTCTCACTTTTCTGCGATAGGCAGAAGGTGTTGTCTTTGGAGCTCTCTGTAAAAAAAAGGAGTGAGTGAGCATTGTTCTAGAGCTGTCTGATGACTTGTGTTTGATTTTGACCTATTCTTCTACATCCTTCTCAAGCCCCCTCTTTTCACTATTTTACTTCTTCCAAGCATTGATGATTAACATCTGTGACTTCAGCCCTTTATTTCTGCTTTCCTTCCTGTCCTCACCACTTTTCATTGTGTTTCTTTCACTTCCCCCACCTAAATGGCCACACCCCAGAATAGCAATTGGTTAAGGCCAAGCTTTTTATTGCAGGATAATAGAGCTTAATTCTCAGATTGCAGCAGGGGTTTCTTTCAGCTTCCTTAGCCTGAAGTTTGAAAATTTGCTTGCTTTCAGCCAAATAAATTGCTCCGATAAAATTATTGTTTTGCTTCTCATTTTATGGGGGCACAATACACAGAATCATTCTAACTTTGGTGATCAAACTCCATATTTCCTTCCCCCTTCCCTATTTAAAATGCTTAAGCAACATGTTTACCATAGTGAGGTGACTTTGTGATCAAAACAATATGAGCTACCTGAGAGGAGTCCCAATTAGTCTGTGTTTTTACTGGCACCCGAAGAGCCTTTGCTTCTACACAGCAAACCATTTTGTTGGGTTAGATTAGAAGAGCAGAACATGAGGCCTCAACTAGCAATTGCTGCTATTAAATTACTGTGTGATATGTGACCATATCCTCCCTCCAGGGACCTGAATGTGTACCTTTGGCTATATGCCCAGCCACTGTCAGTGCCACTGCAGTCCCAATGCCAGGACATGTTTTACCCAGAGAAGCAACTACACTCTGGTTTTATTTGTTTGAGAATGTTGCTCTTGGTATGAATAAAGATTTGCAACATGAGATGAAGTCACATGGGCAGCCTTTGACAGTGGACTTTGTCTCACTTTGTGCTTCAGAATCAATCTGAGGGTGAGAGTTAACGTGCAGTTTTTGTATTGTTCCTCTTGATTAGACTGGGTGATATTTTCCACATGTTATGAACACTACAGTATAGTACAAATCCTGTTATTGGGAGTTGTTTTGGTGGTGATGTGAATGCGTGGTCTTCTGGGTACAGCTGTTGGCGCCCAGATCTATCTAGCCAAGTACAGTCCAAGTGTAGTTAAAGTTAAGAAATGATGGCAGAAGTTTAATATATAAAGTAGCCTCCCATCAGCCCAAGCCAGGGTGACCAATGTTCAGAAATAATGGGAGCTGTAGTCTAAACCAATGTGAGAAATTTACTTCCCTTCACTCACTCTTATTTGTTCAATTTTTCCATCTGCCATTTTATAATGTGTGGGTTTTTTTGTTAGTTTGTTTGTTTCATTTTCTGTACGCCAACCCCGTTGCCCACCATTACATTCATCTATGGTTACCTCCTAATAGAAAGATGCCTGAGATCTGTGTTCACAGTCTCTTTGTTGTTTGAATGGAATGCTGCTGTTCTCTTCCTGCAAAAGGATGAATTATAGATGCAGACACTTGAACATACAGCAGAAGCTGATTGTGGAAGGAGGTTGGACACGGGTTGTGTGCGTTGTGATTTTCACAATCCCAAACTCCTCCATGCTTGCTTCCTTGTCAGCAAAGGGAGGTGGGATGAAGCTTGTTCTTTCATGAAGCTAGCTGTGGGCCTTTATTGCATTCTGAGTAATCTGAGGAGAGGGTTGCTGTGTGAAGTGGCAAACCGCAATGAAGAACCAGTGTGCTGTAGCAGAGAATTATAATGTAGAGTTGGTACAGTTTCCTGCTTCAGCAGGAAGGAACCTACCCTCCCTCAACCAGGATTCTTAGGCAAAGAGAGAGAGATTTACTTCCATATAAGCTATCTTGAATTCCTTTGAGAAAGTTGTCATAGCTTCTCTCCTAAGAGTCAGCATACGAAAATTTATATTGTGTCAGTGATTTATCTCATGATGCCTTTTAACCATTTTGTAGTAAACGCAATGGTGGTCAAAGAAGGAGGGAATCAAAGGCTGGCTTTTCTCCAGTCTTTCAGTGCTTTTGGTATAAGTGCAGATTTTTATTTGGTAATGGTCATGGTGGTTATGAAGTCCAACAATTGATAAGGACATTAATTATCATGGAACACAGTGAGTTATCTTGTGTGATGTAAATGGAGTGTTTTTTTTCCAGAAATGAAAAATACATGGAGACAGGGATAAGTATTTCAAACAGTCTTTTACTAAAGAGTTTTGATTTAAAATAGTGTGCTTGCAGTATCATTTTATTAGCTGTTACAGTCTCCTGTTAGTCTACACAGTGATCTGATAATTTTTTGTTTCCAGTGGTTTTTAGAATCCAAGTTGAGAGAATGGTCTGTTTATTTTACTATTCAGTAGCCTCTGCTGCAGAAAAATATCTCATTGATAAACAATGCTTGTCTAGTTCTTTTTCGCTGCTGTTGGAATTGCAACATAGCTTCTGTACACTGAGATAAACACTCTCAATCTTAAAGAGAAATGCGCATAGAAGGGCCTCAGTTCATACAAAGAATGTTTTTGTTCTGTTTTTATTTTCTGGGAAATTTATATTTAATTCCTCAGTCTGTAGGCTACCTTTCTAGTTTTACCATTCTTCAGCTTTCAGTGTGCTGCTTTAAGTGGCATATATGTATGCGATTAATTACAGTGTTCTGTTTCTGCAGTGTTTAAAAAGGAGCAAGCCAGGTTTTGCTGCTGTCTGTGCTAGAGAAATGTGTCTAGATTTTGAAAGACAAAATGTTCCTCTTAGGAAAAACTACAGAATTGTGTTCAAAGTCAGTGATACTTAATCACTGGTGCAGAGGTGGGGGGAGGGAGAGGGGAGCTTTTTGCTGGAAGCATACTGCTTCTTAGTAGCATGAGAGTTATTGTGAAGTGTGAGGGTGGTTGTTATTATAAGAAGACTTAACCACAGCATGAGGCATGGTAGTGTAGGATTATTGATTTATTAGATTATGCATTTAGATTATGCATATGGGATCCACAACCAAAAGGTTTGTTTGTGTTATTCGTGTGTTCATGGCTTGAATTAGATTGTTTACTGTTGAGATTTCAGGGAAATTATCATTTTAGTTGGCTTTCATTTAACATAACTTTTAAATCAATGTATTTAAGAAAACAATTTAAGAAATAGGTTGTGTTTGGTTGCTGGCCTTCGAAAGACCTTTCCATGGTCGAAAGTGCTTTCCATGGTGGATGTGCCATTGCCTGTTTATATACTATGCTTGTTTACTAAGCCCTTCCCTCCCTCAGCATTATAAGGCTAATTGACTGTTTCATTGTACTATCAGAGATTCGTACTCAGAGCTTAATTTCTTTTTACTGTCTCCTTCCACAGAGGTATTGTCTTATATTTGAAAGCTTCTGGTTGCCTTTAATTGGTATTCTATTCTGTTTGCAGACACATATTTATGTGCTCAGTAATATGTAGATGAAACTAGGATTTTTCTTGTTTAGCTGCCTTGTTTGTGAATACAGAGAAAGGTCAGTACTATATGTATGTAGGCATAAATGGAGGGTGTGTGAAAATCTGTTCTTTGATATGTTTCCTCTAGAAATGTTTCCCTTCCCACAACACAGCAATCTTTCAGCCTGTAATAATAGAAGTGAAACACAAGCTGTTTTAGAGAAGACGGAAAGCTAACTCCTTCATATGGACTGTGCTCAAAAACTGGCCCCGAATCAAACTGGTTGTTTGATTAATTATGTTTTAACTCTAACATAATCTCCCCCCTTTTACCCCACCACCAGCTTTTTCAGACTTTAAGAAGTTGAGATGAAATTTGCTGAATTTAGAGTGGACTCCTGTTGTCTCTCCTTGGGCTGAAAGCAGCTCTGGTATTTTTCCACACACTCAAACGAAGCTCTTCACAAGGCCTGTGCCTTAAAAAGAGCCGGATGGGATAGAGTTAATCGACAGGAAGCTGCAGCTGCAGCACACTAATAGGCAAGTCAGATTTTTGTTTAACTGACAACTTTAGAAGGCCTTAGGGGTGAGGGAAGGGCAGTTCTTTAAAAAACAGCATCTAGTACAGTTCCTGAAAAACAGCATTTTTCTGCATCCTCTATATTTAATTAGGAAAAAAGCATTGCAAGTGATTAAGAAGCCAGCCTCCTGCTTTATAATCCAATTTATGTTGTGTACATTGATAAGAACAACAACTACTACTCCACAATGTGAGTTCTTATAGCTCACTTAAGTCTTATTAAATTAATGTTTGTGGAAGAATCCTGTTTGCTTTTTGAGCTATGTAGATGTTATATAACAGATGAACCAGACTGCTTGGCCTTGATCCCTTAGTACAACTTTCATTATGTGTGTTGTTGCTGCTGCTGTGTGTATCTCTGTGTGTGTGCGCGCGCTGCTTCCACGTGCTGTTCTTCTTTTGCGTGTGTGGCCGCATCAGAATTGTTGTTCTCTCTGTGAAGGAAAAACAGCTTTTGTGACCCGAGAAAGCCTAGAGGTTTTAAAAACCTCAAGCAGAAGCAGTAGATGTGGTCTGAGAAATATTTCATTTAGGCTGGCATGTGGTGCTCAGTTTGTTCTGCTTGAAAATCTGCTTTCTGCAAGAGGTTTGCATCTGTGTGGTTCTCCTTTTAAGTTTCTTTTGCTGAAACAGGCCTAGTTTAGCCTGTCTTCTCTGTGCACAGGATGGCTCCTGCTTGCCAGAGCTGCACAAAGATAATCGCTCAGGAAGTGTTTCAGCCAATCCCCTGAAGCTTTACATTCAGATTTTCCAAAGTAGCCAATCCAGGATTAGCTTTTATTAGGAAGACAGATCATCAAGCTGAAGTGCCAAGCCCTTTCTGTCTGAGTACTGAGAGCCTGTCCTCCATGTTTTATAAGTATTGACATAACACTGTGTTAACAATGCATCCACAGAGGTAAGCTTTACTTTTTTACATTTTTTTCTCTGAAACCTATGAGTTGTGGTTTAACAGTGTGATTCTCTGTGATCTGTCGCGCAAAACTCACCCCACAGCACTTCATTAAGTTGAAAATGTTTAAATTTGCTTTCTTGGGTCACATGGTTTAGTAGCCATTAGCCATAGCTTTATTTTACAGACTGGCAAAACGTTTGCATACATACTTCTTCACAAGGAGATGGTGGTTTTTCGAGCTTGTCAAGATACTGTTCTTCCAAAGCAGCTTTCTGTGTCTGAGCAGTTTGCCTGCACTATTGTCTGTTGTGTCACATGCCTGCTGAAGAGAAAATGGAAGCTAGGGAGCAGATGCATTTAACTGCCCTACAGGGAGACAAGCAGGGATAATGGCAGGCAGCAACACAGGCAAGTTTACCTTTTCAAACCCTGAAAAGAAGAGCTAAGCTAAGTTATCCCTGATAAAATATGGGATTTTTAGCCATCTGGACTGCAATAGATAGTGCTAATGGGAGATTGAAGATACTGGGCCTAAGTGGTGGGGTGCTATTGCATCATGTTTTAATGCAATTTTGCCTTAAGTTAAAATGGATATTTCACTTTTTCCTTACAGGATCCATAGAAGCACTCTCTGTGTGTGTGTTTGTGTGGTTTTTTTATTTTCCTTTTCCTAGAGAGTTTTATATTGCTTAAAAGCTGTCTCTTTAAAAATGACTTTCTTGCTGTAGGTTTTAGGACTAGGTCTGAAACATCGGGCATAGCTGTGCATCTGTTTCAGTGCTTTAACTATATAAAGAGAATATATTTTGAACTATGACATACCTTCTATTATTTAGTACATATAAAACTGATGTACCTCTTAACAGTGCTTCCCCCCCCCCCCTTTTGCAATGGACTAGGCACAGCTCTCTGAGGTGGAGTGATATTAAATCATGTGTGGTTCATGAGAGTATTACATGTTCATTTTTTTCGTCCTTTTTGAGATTTTCTGGGTTTTGGCATGATGCTACGTAATTATTTAAAATTTTTCTTTTTGATCAAATCCCAAATCTGCCAGCTTGTTGTATCATATTTACTGGGGGAAATGAGATGGTTGCTTGAACACTTGGTAAGTAACTTGTCTGCTATTCTCTGATATTTTAAATAGTTTTTAATCCTTTGCTTTTAACAGGGCAGACTTAATCCAGCCAGAGAATTTCTGTGGATCGCTAGTTAAGGGAAACTAAATTTTATGTGTTCACTATTCTGTTCATACAGACTGTGTGCCAATTTTTTTTCACAGTCTTCTGCCACACTTGGAATATATACTTCCTGATTTACATTGAAAGCAAACATTTGCTTATTCTTTATTCCTAGATCCTTTTAATTAATGCATTTTAAAGGGTAAAGCTCAATTCAGACTTTCTTCAGGCTTTTGAAGTGTGGTGACTGTGGCAGTTCTTTTTAAAATAACCTTGCTACATTGTTACAATACTATCCCAAAGTAACCCTATGCTTTTGTTATCTGTGATATATCATCCAGCATGAAATTTGATTTTAGAACCACTTTTGAGTTACTTATGCTTTTTAAAATAACCTTGAACTGAGACTTCTGTAAGCATGTCTCAACAAGCTGTTTTTTCAGTGGACATTTTTTCACATTATTACAGAGACTCTACTGTGTGTTCTATTACCACACAGTTTTGTAGCAATCCAGGTCAACATATAATGCAAATATGTATTGAGAAATAATACTTTGTTACAATTTATGCAAGACTCCCATGGACTTGATAAACTGTTGCCTAGTATTCTTTTTACTCTAGTTTCCTCCCTGAACAAGATATTTTCCTTTTTTTTTTTTTAAAAAAAGAGAAAACTAAAGTAGGTACAGTACCATACAAAATGCCTAATGCAGATGGATTCTCTTTTCTCCTCCTCCCTAAAGTGGCTCCCTGTTTCTAAAGTTCACTATCAGGCTTTTATACTGTTTAAGGACTTCCTGATTTACAAAAGTGATACTGAGGTATTGCTGAGCAATAGATTGTACTTCTTCAGGTGTCAAAATGGAGTTCAGACATATTTTTCTTGCACAAACTTACTGCATATTAGCAACTGGGTGTGAGATCTTAACATTATAGAGCATTATCTTATGAAGAAACAGGAGCAAATGAGGTGTACTTGGAATGCTTGAATTAAAATGGCTCCCATAGGTTTTGTTGAAGAAGGATATGTCTCAAATCTTTACCTCCAGAGGTACTGCTGACAGAGAGAAGCATATTTGCATGGACTGCCCTTGTGCAGATAATGAAACACAGCGTCATAAGTCCCCTGAAGTTCACCCTTTTAAACTGTTCAAATGCTAATTCTTTCATAGTTCACAAAATATAAATGTCTGCATTGCAGCAAGATGTCTGAAGCAAAGAGAGACAGCATTGTTGTTCCCAGATCAGTCCAATCATGCTGCTCTGTCGAGAGCCTGAGCCAATAGGAACAGAGAATAGGTTAAAGATTGACAAATACTGTAGCAAGGCTGAGAAAGGCCTTCTGGAAAATTCTCCCATCTTTGTTCCAATTTAGTTAAAGAGAATTCAGTCAACCTGAAGAATTCTGTAAATTTTTTAATGCTTTGACATGCATTATCAATTACTTTTATGGATGGCATGCACAGAATCACAGTGTGCTCTTTTGGTCCTTCCAAAAATCAAATAATATAAGTGGTCTTTGAACACCAAAGTGTGGGTAAACACTTATTCTTCCTGCCCAAACAGAACTTAGCTTTGTAGATTTTCATATTAAATGTGGTTTATCTTAAACCTTTCTGAGAAGTGTTTTTCTGACAAAAAGCAACCATTTTGTCATAAAGAAGACTTATGGTGTCATTTTTCTTTGTTTGACAATTAGATAGTTATTTAAGATTGGCCAAGATGAATATACTTAAGTATTATTTAGATCACTGGTTCTTAACCTTGGGTTACTCAGGAGTTTTGGACTGCAACTCCCAGAAGGCTTCACCACCTGCTGTGCTGACGGGTTTCTGGGAGTTGCAGTTCAAAAGCATCTGAGTAACAAAGGTTAAGAACCACTGGTTTAGATCATAATTTGGTTACTTTTGTAATTAACTCTGCAGACTTAGAAAAAGAAAGAAAGTTTCTTCTTTATTAAACAGAATGGAAATTTTGAGCTCAAAAAAACAGATAAAGAAAAAGAAGCCCGCAGTTTCAGACTGAGTATTCAAGCTGTTTTGTTTGGGAACTAAATAAAAATCGGTAAAAATGACTGAAGTTTTTGCAGCTTATTGACAGCATTCAGGAATGTTCATGAAAATGGTAATGGTAGGTGTCCTAAACAAATGTCCTTTCCCCTCCCTCCATACCAGTGGAACTGCACATAAAATGGCGCCATGCTTCTTTTCTGAAAAAAAATTGTTTGTTAATTTAACACCAGTGCATTTGACCTTCATCTTGTATTTATTTGTTCTCTTTTATTGTAAACTTCCCCCAGAATTTTAATTAACAGGTTCTGCTTGGCAGGGGGGGGGGGGGAGATTTTTTTTGTTGTTTTAGTTTTTGTTTTGTTTTTTGGTCGTCTCTCTACTATGGAATGCCATTTTGCTCCTCCCTGATATGGTAAGATGGTCATGTATGCTATATACCAGACAAAGAATAATGTCTCAGTCACCCCAAGACAGTTGCTCCTGGGTTGTCAAGTTCAGCAGTGACAAGGTTCAATGACAGCTATGCTCTAGATTCTCTTTGAGCCAAGAGTATCAAGTTAAAGAAACTGGATGGCATTCTGGGAAATATGCTCAGGCCACATTTTCCACAAGGCAGTGCAAGATATGTTCGTTGGGCCATCGGGTTGGTGTTCAGTAGGCCATCAGGTTGAAAACTAAGGGCCATGAGGTTTTTTATCTGTTTCACAGTAATTGCAAAATATGAAATGAATTTGACACACTTCACTGCAGTTAAACTTGTTTTCCTCTTTAGTGATAACAATGTATTGCCAGAGCCCATGGCATTTTGCATCTGTTGAATGATTTAAAGCATGAGAAAAAGCTGTGTCCTGGCAGCAGTAACCTAGTGTTGATTATAAAGTAGACTATTTTCCTCAACTACGATTCCATATTGAGACATGCAGGTAGGTGCTATGAAATCCATTCTCATCTGCAGGGCATCCTCCCTGAAGACTGAGCTCTAGAATAATATGGATCCTGTTTATGCTCCATTACTCTTAATACAGTTGCTTGCTTAGGAACATTTTTGCAATTTTCTCAAGCCTTCTATCAAAAAGTACATTCAAATGAACATTTTTCTTTTGTTTTTAAGGCTTTTGCTCTTAAAATTGGCTTCTACATATAATCAGCTTTGATATTTTTATTTAATCTTGATGCCCATTACGTTTTTGCAGGATATTTGAAGGGACAGGACCATTCCTTGTATATTCAAGCTGAAGACAGCATCTAAAATGGAAGGATTTTCTTAGTAACCTGTCACTTTACAAAGCTAACTGTCTGGTGCATTTTAGTTAAATGTTAGGATGTTGGGTATTAGTGTGTCATCTTTTCCCATTTTCCTGCTACTTAGATGATTGCTTCAAATATAATACTGCTATTTAAACAAGGGACATTGTTATTGAATAAATTGCTACCATTTTAGCTACAGTAGAGGAATGAGGCAATGCAGTGCTACCAGACGCCATTTTAAGAATCCTGCATAAATAGCATAGCTACCGATGAGTAAGAGACTGTTATAGGTGAGTGCTTATACACAGATGCTGTTTATTCAGTTATGGCATGCAAAATACTATCTCCATTTTAAAAAAATTATTATTAAATTCAGTTTTGGACATTTTATTGCTTGTTATTCAAAGTCTAGGAGCAGCAGTAATTAATTTGAAGGGGGAAATGGATTCTATTGCTTATGATGTTAAATATTGTTTTTAATTTGAAGAAAATTAGCTTCCTAGATATAAGGCTCTTGAGATTTAAGTTGCTGTAATTTCCATAATGGAGAATAATATATATGTGAACAATATTTTCTAAGTAGTTTTCCATATCAATTTTTCCAGTTAAATGTCAAGGTGCAGCAGTTCATCTGCAACTTTTGATTACTCTCTGTAGTTAGTCTACATTAAATGGATGTGTAGATGTTTCTACATTTTTATATTAAGGTCACAGTAAAAGAATGGTCTTCTCTGTAGAATACATAGCACCTTATTTTTATAAAAGAAAAAGCTTTTTAAAGTAAGCACAGCTCAGTGTGGGGACTAATGAAAAATATGATATTTTAATTCATGAGAAATAGCACAGATCAGTAAATAAATTAGTACTCACTTGTAACCTTTGTAAAAAAAACCTCTCATTTCCCACCTCTCCTGTTAAAATAAAAGTGGAAGAAGCCTCCATTTGCAAATCTTTGTCATGCAAGTTAAAAATTACTTGTGAAGTAGTTTTGTTTTAAACATTTAGGACAGCATGGAGTATGTTGCTGAGCCTTCTCAGTAGATAATATAATTCTAATGAGTTAGTTATTTGGCAAAGATGTTTATCCTTTTTTCCTCAAGGAAATAATTCATTCTCAGAATAAGTAAGATAAATGTTTTTGTAGAGTTAGAAACTTTGAGAGCATGTGACTATTATTTCTGATAGAAATGCACTTGATGCACTTTCAGAAGAAGCAGACATCAGATTACTAAAATGGACTGGATGAATACTTGATTTCTATGGTATATACTGTTTTTTTCTCATTTTAAAAAGGGATGAGATGGGAGAGAAAGCAAAGAAAAGATATTGCAAAGATTGGGAAATATTCTATTTGATTTATTATAAAGTTGTTGGTAAGATGACAAACTCATGTTTAAGTAGCTTGATGGGGTGTGTGTCATCTGCCATTTTATATAAAAAGTTTTTCCTAGAATTTTCACCTGTATATAGATACTGAAGTTTGTTTATTTACTTTATTACATTTTATGTCAACTTTATCTCACATTAGCACCAGTGCATGAGTCAATCACTGTGTGTATTGCAGTAGCCTTAGCAATACAAAATGAGGTAGCATTAATGCCTCTGAATTTATGAAATCCTTAAGAACTTAACTTAGGTGATCACCTTTCAAAACGTTATCTGTTGTTTTTTTTAAAGATGGCTGCATCTCATAAAAAAACAACCCAACAGGGACAGGTGATATATCCCAGTAATTCTGCTCCATATTTCATTTTGAACTTTACAGGAACTATCCAAGGTGCTGAACCTATTTTTGGAGATGGAGGTCAGTGCCATGTTTAGCTCCCATAAAGTTCAGACTAAAACCCATAGTCTATGCATGTTCCTCTGCCCAAATCAGAACCACCACCTAACACTACGCCACATTGAATTATAATCAGGAAGGTTGCTTTGTATTTATGAAACCATGTTTGCCATACAGCTGAGTCTTCATAAATTCAGAGGCATTCATGTGAGAGTTTCAGATTAGAGCCTTTATTTTAAAATCTTTAACACATTGGAAGCTGAGAAAAGTAAACTGTGTATGTTATAATTGAAAACTAGAGTGGAAGCTTGTTCCCTGTGTATTAGTTTTATATAAATTGACTCCTGTAATCACTAGAAGAATGAATGAAAACCTGAGCCTTCACAAATGCACATTTCATCTGCATTCACAATTGAAAGTAGTAATCAAATATCTGCCTAACATATAGTTCATTGTGAGATGAGAGATTTGGAGGAAGCAGGTTAGATTCTAGAGTTCTGGCTTGAAGCAGCAACATTTTCATATGTGCAAATTCCTTCTCCTGTATCCTACAGATTTCCCCGTCCCATTTTCTTTTTCCTGTATCCAACCACCATCTTGGATATATATCGGATATATGTGAAACTGTGAACAGCTTAGGATGAAGGTCCTGAGTTTTGATAGTTCAGAATCAGTGTTCCCTGCAAGCTGTGTGGGTGTATGAGACTGTGCAACACTGCATCAGAGCTGTGCACCTGCAGCCAGTGTTGCCACAGATTTGTTTCCAGTCATGGTTGGAACCTTGTATGAGTGGGGTGCCCCCCCCAGCACTGGCAGAAACTTAGAGAGAACCTTGTTCAGAATGGAATAAAACAGTTATGTCATGTTAAAGATGGACAGCTTGTGACCTTGCATATGTTGCTGGATTGCAGTTCTCAGTCAGCATACACATACTTTTTGACAAAATGGCATTATGCTCGGGCAGAAATAATATACTGTGCATTTCTGTAATGAATGTAAAGAAAACCTTCACTGATCTTTTAGGATTATTTGCATAGGAATAGAAACTGGCTGAAGACATACAATGTACTTCATGGCTCCGAAAGGCTAGAAGATTATGGTATCATATGGCTCCTAAGTTGTAGTTGGTCCTCAAAAAACAAGTTACTCTAGAGAGGAATGGTGGGCTTTCCCAAGGACTGGTATAATTTAATAATAATAAATATGTGCCGTCAGCATTTCCAAGGTAAAGAGTGCCAAGAAGTGGTTTACTATTCTCTTCTTTTGTAGGCATCCTGGAACTGTGCAGCTTGCCCAAGGCCACATAGGCTGGTTCTTCTCCCAGGAGGCACAGTGAAGAATTGAACTCCCAGCCTCTAACTACATAGCCAGATACCTAAGCCACTGAGCTATCCAGCCAGATTTAATTAAATTTATCTATTAATGAGCTAGTCCACAATGAAAAATAGTATAGGCAAGTTTGCAAATGACTCAAAGTTATTCAGGAGACTGTGAGACCCGAGACAAGAGCATAGACACTCTCGTTGTTTCTGTTCTTATTGCAATGGGACACCCAAGATGAGGAGGTTAAGGAGACAATGGTAAAATGGCCAAAATATTTTGGATATAGTATAGAACTTGAGAAATGGCAACAAATGTAGACTAAAAAATTTAAATTAACATTAGCAATGTCTTATAAGGAAAATCAGTATAAAATGTTTTATAGATGGCATCTCCCTCCATCCAGACTTGCAAAAATTTCTGCTAATATTTCGAATAAGTGCTGGAAATGTAAAAACCAAGAAGGAACCTATTACCACACATGATGGACATGTGATATTGCAAAGAAATATTGGGTCAAGCTGTATACATGGATTAAACAAATTAAGCAAGAAATACAATTTAAACCAGAAACTTTTTTATTGGGACTAATACCAAATAATATAAATAAGCAAAGTTATTACTTAATATCACATGTCCTTACAGCTGCTAGATTAGCATGGGCACAAGTATGGAAAGAGGGAGACCCACCAAAAGACGAATTGTTTATCAAAAAAATACTAGAGTGTGCAGAAATTGATAGACTTACAAAGAGACTAAAAGGGCAAGAAAAATCAACCTACTATGAAAGCTGGAACATGTTGTATGAATGGTGGAAAACAAAAACTTTGTAATAAATAGAAAATAAGTAACCAAAACGAATAATGAGGAGAAGACACTGTTGTAAGAAATGTGTTATTATACAAAAGGCTTGTAGGCTAAGCTTTACAGTATGTATTGTTTGTAGATAGAGATTTAGGCATACGTGTGTGTATATATGTCTATGTATGTGTATGGATATGCGTATATATATTTAAAAAATGAAAAAAAAAAGGATTAATCAGGAGATTCAGACTAGCCCACCTCCATCACCCAGAAAGATTGTCCAACGGGGAATTGACACCCGTGAACTGGAAGAGGGATTATTGAAAGTAACTGTTGCTACACAGACTGAGCGAGAGTGGGTGGGAAAAGAAGAAAAGGGGTGGTCCATGGTAGAGGTGGGAATGGGGGAAATAAAAAGGGAAGAAGACCCAATACCAGGGGGTTGGGAACTCATCTGGGTAGAGGATCTCTGGACAGGCAAGAGGGAGAAAGTGAGTACCCGGAGAGGAGGCAGATTACCACCGGAGACAAGGATTACCCCAAATACCATCATATTGGGGTGAGTTGGAGGCTCGCGAGTGGCGGCAATGCCTTAGGGAGGAGAAGGAGACTGTATCCCATTAAAGACAAGAGCGTCTGGCATGGCGTTTGGAGGAAGCCCGGAGGAAGCAATACCTCCAGGACCCCGGCACCCCTGTGTGTGTGAGAGAGAGGATCCCTCTGGGGTGAGACCCGAGATGAGACTTTCCCATTATTAGGAACTGAAGAAAAGGAACTCCTTTATGAAGACGTGGACCCCTTTTTATAGGGACCTTGGGAGAACAAATCCTTAAACCCATTTGAGACAGATGTATGGTTGTCCTTGCATCGCCTGTTGGCGGCAAGAGAGATGTTGCATAGTAATTTTATTTATTTATTCATTTATTTATTTTATTTTATTTTATTTTATTTATATCCCGCCATCTGATAAATCTATACCACTCTGAGCGGCCACTTTGAATGAAGAGTTAAGGTTAAACGATTCAATACATCCAAATTATGGTTTACACCTACAAGTGACTCCTGCTTTATTTGGAAAGAAGGAGATTCTAGGCGAACCTTCACAGACAGTAAAACTGAAAACAAATATAAGATTTTCCAAAAGAACTTCTGAAGTGTGGGTCTGGGGAACAGGTACAAAATGCAATATTAGGAACAGCATACATACTGCATAGATATTTGATGAATACTTTGGTTTTTGGTTAGAACTTGTATCTGTTATATAATGCCATTCGATGTTTTTATAATTTTAATTCACTGTGCCTGGTATTTTTGAACAACAACAGCAACATAGCAAAGCAGCAACAATTAATAATTATGTGCTGTCAGCTCAATTCTGATTTATGGCAACTCCTTTTTAGAATCTTCTAGGTAGAGAATAAGCAGAAGTAGTTCACCATTGTGGGGTTAGCCTGAGACTGTGCAGTTTGCCTAAGGCCACCCAGGCTGACTCTACTTGGCTGCACAGTGGGGAACTGAACTCCCAGCCTCTGACCCTGCAGCCAGACATCTAACTCATTGAGCAATCCAGCCATTAGGGGAAATTTATTAATGTCCAGAATAATTTTAGACTCTGTACAAAGCATGGGGCAGTAGTGAATGCTTACCAAAACGATTGGTAGAGTAATGCTTTTGTGGTCTATCAGATGCATGAAATGTTATCTGTGCTTCTCCAAAACAATGCATGTTATCTATGGTATATTATTTGTTTCTTTGAGCTCTGAAACATGTTTTGAAAGCAGCTGAAAATAAAATTGAAAATATTATCATTATTGCAAATACATAAATAAAAGTGATGCCCGTATTTAGACTCAAATGTTTCAATTTTCTAAAAAATCAAGTAGGCCTGTCTCCACTTAAGAAGGTATATAAGGATCTTGCAAATAAGAGTTTTTCTTGTGAGGGCAGCTTAAAGTGAATGGTGGGGGAAATAGGGGCAGACTAGAGGTTTGCAAAATTGATAACATTGTGGAGAGAATTGGAGCCAGGGTGAGGAGTGGGGAGAGGCCATTAAATTCCTGGAAGATAAATCTATTGATAGTCACTAGCCATGCCAGTTAAAAATAGGAACTCAGGAATCATAGACAGTATAACTTGGCTTACCAAATACAAGAGTTAATCAAGGGTTTATTATGCTCTCAGTGGTTAGGTTGGAATATTTTTCCAGTGTTTCATAGCCTGATAATTAGGATAGCAAAAAGTTAGAGAAGTTTTAGAAGTCAGCCGCACACACACACACAAGGCTGTCTGCCAGCAGTGCTCCTGATGGGCAACTAGAAGAAAAAGACCTTTTTATGCCTCCAGGAGGATTCTCTTTTATTAACCTTACAAGCTCACAGATAGTTGACAGTATACAGATAGTTGACAGAGTTCAGATAGGACAATGGTTACATAATGCTATTAGCATTGGCCCAAAGAAAGGCTTTGAAGTTAGCTCCCTATCACTATGAGAAAGAGGATGAATGGTTTGTAGCTCCTCCTCTCAGAAGCAGCTATGACATCATCCAGGAGAGTTTGCTCTACACTGAAGAATCAGCCAACAGTTTAGCAACTTTGGGGAGAAGCGTTCCCCCACAAAATTTAATCCCATGTGTTTGGGATTTGCCAAAACAGTTCTATCTTGATGAATGAGTAGTACTTTTATCTGAAGTTGTGTTCACAATCTGGTTTTATAATGCCCAAACTTTGAGAAACACATAAGAACATAAGAGTCCTGCTGGATCAGGCCAAGGGCCCATCTAATCCAGCTTCCTGTATCTCACAGTGGCCCCACCAGATGCCTCTGGGAGCACATGAGAAAACTAGATACAATACCTGTCTCCTGATGCCCCTCCCCTGCATCTGACATTTTGAAGTACCTTCCTTTGAAGCCTGGGGATTAGACATCCCCACCATGGCTTGTGTAAACTGTGATGGAGTTTTCCTCCAGAAATATGTCCAGTCCCCTTTTAAAGGCATGTAGGCCAGATGTCATCACCACATCCTGTGGCAAGGAGTTCCACAGACATTTATTTATTTTAAATCCCGCCTATCTACGACCACTCTAGGTGGCTTCCAAATACATACATAAAACGACATATAAATATAACAGAAAATTATTACATCATCTAACAGATTCTTCAAGATGGAAAAAAGAAAGTAAAAAATAAATAAAGAAGAAAAAAGCAAATATTAACTGGAGGGAAGGCCTGCGTGAACATCCATGTTTTTAATGATACCCAGCGAAGGGGCTGCACGCATCTCCGGAGGAAGATTGTTCCAGAGGCGAGGAGCTACCGCCAAGAAGGCCTGGTTTCTTGTTTTTTCCTTCCGGGCCTCCCTCGGCGACAAGCCCCTCAGCCTCACCTCCTGATTCGCTTAGGTGATATGGGTAGATATTGGTGGGAGTAGACGTTCCACCAAATATCGAGGCCCTAAAACGTTTAGGGCTTTATAGGTAAGTATTAAGACTTTGAAGTCAATGCAGAACCGAATGGGCAGCCAGTGCAATGTGGCCAGAATAGGAGAAATATGATGGTATTTTCTCACTCCACTAAGGAGTCTGGCTGCCGCATTCTGCACCACTTGGAGTTTCCGCATCAACTTCAAAGGCAGCCCCACACAGAGTGCATTACAGTGGTCTAATCTTGAGATTACAAGCTCATGTACCAGGGTAGTGAGCACCCCCATATTGAGATAGGGTCGCAGCTGGGCTAACTGCCAAAGATGAAAAAAGGTGGTATGGACCATCGACGCCACCTGCGTTTCCATTGTGAGCGCCGGGTCTAGATGGATCCCCAAGCTGCGAACCCCACTCTTTGATGAATGAGTAGTACTTTTATTAAGCCATACATACATCTTTAATTAAGCCATACAGCAGTTCCTATGTCTTCCCTGCTTTCTACTAAATCTTGTGTGTTAAAAGTGGCAAACTTTATTTATACTAGTGAACAGGTTTGTAGGCAGTTTACCCTACAGTCTACAGGCCTGCTGCACCCAAAATCTTAGATCCAGTCTAAATTGTTTAGCCAGTAATTTGAAAAACTCTGTTTTGCTCACACAGTGGTCCATTGCACAGACAGCTAGACTCTTTCTGAGCTTATGCCAGGAAGTATGCATTACCTCATTGTGTGAGCCTCATTTGCTTTAGCAAAGTGATTTCCATCTTGCACATTGGCAAGCTCAAGATCGCAGAGAAGAGTATTAATGCTCCGTGGTGTCAAACTGTACCTTCAGTGTTTCTTAAAAAAAACTTCACCACCTCTCAGAACTAAATGTTTCAGAATACAAGCAACAGGTTGTGTAGAGATGAAGTAACTTCATATCTTAATTCATCTCATAAATCTGTCCCTCTCTCCAAAAACTTGGTATTACCATTGGACAGAACTTAGAAAGGTTGGAGGTGAAATTAGAGATTGGTGTATAGTTGGTGTTCATGTGGAATGTATTGCAAATGGTTAACGCTGCCACTTACAACAGCACAAGAAAATATGATAAGGGGCTGCTGCAATCTGTAAATTGCCATGTGAACATAATTTTGTAAATATGTGTTTATTCTCATAGCTTGGCTGAAGAAGAAATAAAGGCAGAGCAGGAGGTGGTGGAAGGGATGGATATCTCCACTCGATCCAAAGGTGAGTGCCCTTATTAATTAACTACAATATCTGTGTCACTCAGGTCATAAGAGGCAATGTAGTGCCATTGTTTCAGCTTTTGCCTATGTGAAAATATGAAGTGTATTTCCTAGGATCTTTTAGCAGCTATTTGAGCTTACGCCTGCACTTCTGTGAGGACTATGGTGTAATTTTTCCACAAGTTCCTTTCTTTTGATTGCTGTTAATTTGGTTATACAATTTTATTAGGCCACTCTGTCTAAGAGAACAAGAAATATTAATAAAGTTTCCACACATCCTAAGACAGTTTTATCTTTGCTTCACATGTCTATTCTCATGGGCAGTATGTTGGGCAGGCCCGTTCCAACTCCATTTTCTATGATTCTGTGATGATGTTACTTCCTTCACTACCTCAAATCCTGCTCTTCTTCTCTTGTCTCCTCATCTAAAGTTCTGATCATATCCTGCTAGGCTGCATGGGAGGCTTGAGAAAGAAAGAATCATTGAGAAACTAACCTGCCCTAACAGTTGTAGCCTTCTCTTTGTGTCTAAAATGTCCTTCCATCTGAGACCCATGCCAAAATCATATTCCAATCTAGGTCTTCAGGCCAGATCTTTTATTGGTTTCTCATTCCTTTGCAGATGCTTTGAAGATGATTTTTTCTTGCCCTTTCAAGTTCTGTAATGTCTCCCCCATCCATATTTTTGCTCTCATATCACAAGAGATGATGTTCACTAGTCCTGTGTAGTAAATCACAACTATAGTAGGTGCATTTGAATCGGTGGAACTTACAGAGGAGTTACCTCATCAAATCTCCACTGATTCATGGCCCTATTCAAATTGTGACATACTACACACTAAGCAATAGCATTTCAAGGTATATATTGTCCATTCATGATTCTTAGCTAGATCTTCCAGAACCTTTATTTAGTGTTGCATATCTGATGTAAAACCTGAGTTCTTTCATGAAGCCTTTCATTTGTAATCGAAACAAAGCCCAAGGGCCCTTTTCTGTTATTGCTCATGTGTAACCTTTGCCCTTCTACCTTTCTCCATTCTGTCATCTTCCCCACCCCCACCCCCCACCCCAATTCTAAATCTGGAATGTGAATTAATCAGAGAGGAACCTGTGTTTTGTAAGGTATTGTTAGTCTGTAAAGCACTAGTTACACTAATAGTTCTGTGGTGGTGGTTGGCAGGGGTGGTAATGATGGTGATAATGATGATAAATAATAAGAGACAGAAACTGAATGGTAAACTGAGTCTATTAATAGATTTTCTGTTCCTTTCTGGTAGAGGAGAAAAAACATCCATCTGGTATTCCTCTTAGTTCTCTGGTTAGCCCTGTCACTCTCTCCTTTATGGCCCCAGAGATCATGACTATATGACTGACACTGCCAAAAATAAACTGCTTTGTTTTTAATCCTTTAGAAGTCAGTGTTTTGTTCATCCTTTGCACAGGAAAGTAGAATTTTTTCATAATTTAAAAACTGAGCTTGCATCATAGAGAAGCTATTGTTTTAATTCAGTACTTTAAAAAATGAGAGAAGGGGCATCTAAAACCCCACTATCTAAAAGATTAAAGTGTTCTTTACAACAGCTCTGAAAGTAGACTAGAATTACCTTCTTTGTCAGATGGGATCCTGGGGCTCACTTGGAAACACACAATGGGTTTATAGCCAAGGAGATTTAAACTAGAAATTTTGTGGCTTACACTATTGGCCAATATGTTGCACCATACAGCTTTTTGTTGGCAATGCACCCTGGTTAAAATGGCAATCTTCTGAGGTTTAAGTAGTTCCAAAACAACAAATTTTGAGTGATGACTTTAACAGATTATAGTCAGAATAAGAAAGTAGAATGTGCAAAATATCTGTAAAATGTATTTCTTTTGAATTTCCATTTTCTGAGTTACTCATAATTTTTGTGCAAGAAAAGATAATGCTGAAGTGTTAGGAGGGGGTTGCTTACACTCTGCTACAAGCAGATTGTTTAGGTGGAATCCAAGGTCACAGATGATGGATTTGGATAAATGAGCAGTGGCACTACAAAGAGACTTGCCTCTCATTTCTGTTGTTTATTTAGGCCATTATTTTACATAATGAAAAAAAAAAACATGAACCCTGTTCTGAAAACACATTAGAAACACAATGGATATGGCAAACAGGAAATTAACAGATAAGGTAAAAGAGACTGAAGAGGACTTACCAGGAATAAACTGTTCAGTACTTGCATGTTACCTTCTTGATATTCACAGTAAGAGAAGGTACAGTTGCCTATAATACGCTTCCTGGGATCTAGTTCATATCCTCTTGGATGCTCATATCTGATTGTCCATATTTTTGTTTTTAGAAGAACATTTGTGCTGAGACTAGTTTCCTGGACTGCTTTTTGCAGAATTAACTGGCCAAAAGTTGTGTGGATGGCCCATTCCTGATACTAAAATTTGAATTTTTGGGTGGGTTCTGAGACTGGACCTCCTTGCCAAAGGAAGCTAGGTTCACCAGCACCCTGAACTTCCTATGACATGTGAAAACCTTATTTCCTGAAGCCTTCACAGTGGTCTGTCTGGTAGGGACAGGAGCTTTAAAGCGTGTGCTGGACTTTTCTGTTGTTAATTGAAACTACTATTTCTTAACATATATTTTAAACTGTTATTTAGCTGCATTCTGTTTTATTATGGTAACTGAATTAATTGTATTTTCATGTTTATTATATAAATATATATAAAAGTTATATTTCCTTTTAAATTATATTATAAGCTAGTGTGAATCTCAGTTTTGGGGGAGAATAATGAGAGAGATCAACTAAATAAATGACTAACTTTAATATGTTAATAAGTACATACATGCACTGAATATGCTATATAAGTGCTGCATTCTGTTACCAAGGGGCTTATAGTTCAGATTCACAAGATGTTAAGTAGAGGGGGAAATGCTGGATGGAGAGTAAGGGTGGCATGGTATGAGGAAAAGGGAAATGCTGCAATGCTTTGGGAAAAGTTTTGCTGAAGAAGCAAGTGTTATGGATAGTGGCAAGGGAAAAGGCATGATAAATAGAAAGGAAGAGACTAGTATATGTATAGAAGACTGTATGGGACATAAGGCTGAATAGACTGTTTTTCATCAGTGTTGGTTTAATGTATATTCAGTTATAGGTCTGTTCCATCTCATTTCTGCATTAATATTTGTTTCTAAATGCTCATTGGCCATGCTAACTGATGGGAATTACAGTCCCCAGAATCTAAAATATGTAAGATTGTGGGATGTAGACCTAAAGAATCCCTAATGGTGAATATAATAGACATGGTTTATGTAAAAGATGTGTAGATGTATAGTTAGATCAATGTATAAAGAGAGCAAGAGGAAAGAGAGAAAGAAATTCTTGAGAATGAATACTGAAAGAATTAATTTTAATAATGCAGTATCACATATCACTTACATTGATGCAGAACATTATGTGTCCTAACTTGCCACATATTTGATGGATGGAAATCACGAGAAAGTATAATTTGTGCAAAATCCCCAATACTTGTTAATAAGGTGGACCTGGGTCTCCTTCCCTGAATTTTTCATGTTATAACAAAGGAGAGGGCATTACTGTGGGAACCCTTGGAGTTTCTAAACTCTGCCATCAGAGTGCTGAATTGTGCTAGAAATAAGAGATCATAATTCCTTTTGCATCTGTTGTCAGCAGGTCAAAGGGGCATCTGTGTGCCTCTGTTCAGCAGGAGCAGAAATGGTGATCCTTCTGTTCCACTACAGCCTTCCTCTAAGAATGGTGGAAGCAAAAACAGACCTGTATGTGCTCATTTTTTTGCAACTACATTTTCATGTCTTGAACCCTGATTTACAATCTACAGGCCTGAAAACTGCACAGCTTCTCTCTCAGCTGTAGGTGTGATAACAATGCAGCAGGTTATCCATTCCCTACAGAGCCAGGAGAGAATCTTGGAGACACAGCTGAAATTTACTGCCCTTCCAGATTTTGCTGCGGGCATGAACTGTTCTATTCACTTGGAGTGTTTTCGATAATTTTTCCCCCTGTAAGCACACTTGACTGTCTATGAAACTATTGTAGACACCATCCTAAAAGAACAAGTCCCATCTATAAGGCAGAGGTTAAGACCGATGCCCAAATGGGAACCATGTTTTGACTCTACGTAACACAACACAATATCCATTTCACAGAAGCAAGCCAAATAATTACTTCAACATTGCCTTTAGATATATATGCAAGATGACTCATTGCACTGAACCAGGAGGTTGTGGAAAGAGTAAACATAGTTTAATAAGTGTAGCAAAATAATAATAATGTAAGTGCCTTTGTAAATCAAGTAAAGTGAGGAAAGTATAATACTGAATATGTGCCATTTGAACATTACATCAAAGATATGGAGACTAAAAGCAGGTCATAGTTGTGTTAACCCCATCATGCATTGAATAAACCTAGTTGTCTCGAAATTTCCCCTTGTTTCTCCTTAGATAGTCCTTGTGGTGTTGAGTTTGTTGCTCCTACTCTAGAATATGTGTCTGAAGTTAACATTTGGTTGGTTTAATGGTGCTTTAATGTTTTTATTGAGATTGTGACATGCCTGAAGTCTTTGCACTGAATGTGCTATGATGTAAATAATAAATATTTAATGGAACATAACTATGAGTCTGTAAAAATTTGCACATGTGTGCAAAATGTCTTCTTGTATTATTGAAATAGATTACATAATTTGGTTCATTCTGAAAGGGGAAGTGACTGTTACTAATCTAACTTCAGGCTGTGTTGGCAAACAATGCAGTTGGAGCTTAAAACAACAAAGAATCTTAAGGCTAACAAGTCTTATTTGGTATGAGCTTTCATGGTCATAACCCACTTCCTGAAATGCAGGAAACACCATATTCAAACCACTGGTTCTACTTATAGGGATGGGACAGAATGAAGTGAGATTCAGAAAATAATAACACTATTATGAATGCTGGTTATAAAGTTTCAAAGGGCCCCTTAACAATAACGTCCTAGCAGTTACACAAGTCAATTACATTTTGAGGCATAGTAAGGCAGTAATATAGATAACCATGCATGGACAAGCTGATTAATTTATACTATAAGATGAACATCTCCTATCTTTGTTTATAAGATATCCAATGTGATCTCTCTTGTTTTATTCTTCTTAAGCAGTTTCTTTTTCTGAAATCTTGTTTTGGAAGATCTTTTGTTCAAGGATAGATCGTCCTACCTCAGTTACTCAGAAACAGGGTATCAAGGGGAACTGGCGTGTTTTGCTGATTTTCCAAATCAATATGACAGAAATGGCATACAGTATCTCATTCAAAGATTAGGAGGTGTATGGATGCCTGATGTTGTAGATCAGTGGTTTCCAACTTTAGGTAACCAGGTATTCTTGAACTACAATTTCCAGAAGCCTTCACCACTAGCTCCTCTGGCTGGGATTTCTGGGAGTTGCAGTCCAAGAGCACCTGGGTTACACAAGATTAAGAACCACAGTTGCATATTATAGTTTTACATTCTTTTATAGTTTCTGTGTAGATTTGGGGACAAAGAAACTTGTGTCTGGGTCTACAACAGGCTCTGCTTCCTGGGTCAGTGTCTTTGTTACAATATCTATTTTTGCTAGTGAATAGAGATGGGCATGAATTGCTGATTTGTTTAGTGGCTGAACAGGTTTTTGGTGTTTCAAAGCTCCACCTCCTCTGGCAGATGTCCACTCAGAGGCAGTGCCCAGAGGACACAGGGCAGGGGAGCCAAGCCTCTAGCTCTGAGTGAGTGCCCACTGGAGGAGAGGGGCTTTGAAGTGCTGAACATATATTTGGCCAACAAACAAACCAGCACAAACTACTGAACTGGTAGTTTGTGCCCATCTCTACTAGTGAGTAATCTTTTATGTTTGGGTGGCTGTTTGTATGGAATTATAGGCTTCCTACCCAGAGAGCCAAAGAGCTGTCATTGTCCAGAATGGACTACGCATCACTAATGGTGCATTTGAGTGGATTAATCTGGGAACTGTCGGTTATAATAAGTGGTATTTGTTGTTATCTAGTCTGAGTTAGTACAGTGGTGCCTCGCTTGACGAGGATAATCAGTTCCAACAAAATCACTGTAGAGCGAAATCCTCATTAAGCGAAATAAAAAAGCCCATTGAAATGCATTGAAAACAGTTCAGTGCGTTCCAATGGGCGAAATACCTGCTCGTCCAGCGAAGATCCTCCATAGGGCGGCCATTTTCAGGTGCCTGTGCAGTGAAAAATGCCTCCTAAAAACATTTTAAGCAGCCGGCGGCCATTTTGAAAACCTGACGATCAGCTGTTTTGATCATCGTAATGCGAAGAATCGGTTCCCGAAGCAGGGAACCGATCGTTAGGAAGCAAAAAAAGGCCATTAAAACATTGTTTTGCGATCGCAATTGCGACCACAAAAACATCGTCGTGAAGCGGATTCGTCAGCAAGTGGGGTAATCATTAAGCAGGGCACCACTGTACTTGTATGGCCCAGTTGTTTGGGGATCCCAGTCTGAGAACTAACCTGTATCTGAACAGATCTTGTTGTATCACATGGCTGAGACAATGAACTTTGTAGTGTTCTGGGTACATGTAAATATGACTAGCTGTCTATTGGTTTTTGGTATAAAGTTGTGCTTGCCTGTCCATTGTTTGCCTGCCCATTGCTCAGTGGTGTCTAGAAAGTGGACCAATTCTGCAGAATGGTCTAGATGGAGGTTGATGTGGTTGGTGTCAATACACAAGGATCTGCAATAAGACTAGATTTTCCTTATGCTCAGAATTTACAGTGCTTCAGTTTCTTAGACTCCTAATCTATTCTGGAAATTCAAAAATGGCAGTGCAATCCCAAATGTCATTAGTGCGATACGAGAATTTTGTTTCTGCTTTAAATGTTTTGCTAGCAGTTCATACTTGGATGTAAGTGTGATTGAGTCACCTCTAATTATATACATTGTCATACTATGTAATGGTCTTGCAAGCTTTATTTATTACATTTCTATCCTGCCTTTCTCCCAGTAAGCTGGAATTGGCACCCATGGATCCCCTTCTCCCTACTTGGTTTTTACAATAGCCCTGTGAAGCAGGGCAGGCAGAGAAAAGGTGTCTGGCCCAAGGTCACTTACTGAGTTTCACTGTGTCTGTGTCACAGAGAAAATCGTAGTATATCTGTATTCCCATGTTTACTTACAAAATCAGTATGATGAATGAAAAGTAAAATGAACTTGATAAAATGTAAGTAAGCTGATTGCCTTGTATATTTTGCATATTTTGAAACAATTCCTAAGAGCTCTTTTAATACTGCATCAGCATTACAGAGCTATATAAATATTGCTTAGAAAATATACAGTGAAATAATAAATTTCTAAATACCTTCTCGATTTTTTTATACATTGGAGAACATGTAGAAATATACTTTCATACATATTTTAAGAAAGAAAGCCTTCTACTTTTGGTTGCTGGTTTTTCATGGGTTTGATTTGGGGAATCTTGGTTGTATTTTATGCATCACAGTAAGTTTTCTGGGACATATTTTGAGTTCTTGTCAAGTGAGTCATGAAAAAAAGTTCTAGAACAGAAAGTACACTTAGCTCTGGGCATTTTAGATGCTGTCCTGTGATGTCAACTACCTTTTATGAAGAACCAGATTGGTTCCGAATCTTCTTTCTCCTTTTTATTAATAATGTCACCTGTCGGTTGCAGAAGATGGTAAGACTTTAAAAAATGTGTTTCTTCAATTGCACTGAAAAAAAAAGGGAAGCTATCCCATGCCCTCTAGTGGATTATTTTTGCAGATGTATATGTTTTGTAGCAAAAGAACAGTGGGAATTATTTTTTTGTCCAAGACAGCAGAACAAGGCTGCTGTGAACCTCTTACATTTGCTTCATGTTGTAGAAACACTCCAGCAGATAATACCATGACATTTTAAAACAGTACATAAGCAAATTCCTCTGGGAAAAGATTCTAGATAAAGCTTGAAAAGCTCCATATGAATGTTGTAAGAATTCTACTTAGAAGTTAATTTCTCTCTCCTTATTCACCACTGTTTTTGATCAGATGCTTGGTTAGTTCATCTGAATTGAATATCCCTGTGGCAAGTGAGTCACATGAGCATGGTCAACAAGAGCAGAAGCCATTGTCAAGCAGTCAAATTATGAACACATTATTTATTGATTCTTCTTGTGCCTACAGTAAAATTAAGCACACGTGTCTATCATGTTTGGTGTTGAAGATATAAGTGCTTTTCCTTATAAATCAGTGTTATAACTGAAATGATTATGTAGGGATGAATTTTTAGAAGTGTAGACCAGCTACTTGTCTGGCTATATTTAGGGCTGCTGAGTACTCTCACCGTCTCACAAGTTTTGCATTCCACACTGGTTTAATAATTGGCACATTTTTTCCTGGACATTCAAATATTATGCAATCTTAACATTCATTTCAGTGCCAGACATACTTTGTTTTGGAATTACGACCCTTGCTAGACTACTTCCTCGTCATGCTTTATAAGCAATATAGGGTCATTTCATCTTGCTCAGTACTTAAATTAAGCTGTTGGTTTTTCACTATTGTAACCAGCAGAGATAAGATAAGTGACCAAAAATATTGTTATATGAGGAACAGTCTAAAACTTCCTCTGTAATATATGTCTGCTTCCCTTTCATATTTTCTTGGCCTATCTGATTCTTGTGGCTTGATAGTGACAGTTAAGTAGACAATAAAAAACAGAGTGAGATGCTGAGTTTCAAACTTGTTTGAATATAGGACTTGATACTTTCTGTAGGCAAGAGGAAACATATAATTTTTGTAATAAAAATATTATTATTGAGTGTCAACAAAATGTGTTATCTGTCTTTATTGGATTGTATCTGTATCATTAGAATTCATTTATTGAAATACTAAAAACTTACTGAACATTAGTAGAATGGTATAGATTCTTAAAGCTGATACAACTTTTTGTTGTTTTTTTAAGATCCTGGCTCTGCTGAACGTACAGCACAAAAAAGGAAGTTTCCAAGCCCTCCACATTCTTCCAATGGTCATTCCCCAGAAGACTCATCAACAAGTCCTATTAAAAAGAAAAAGAAACCTGGCTTATTGAATAGTAATAATAAGGAGCAGGTAACAGAAGTCGTGGATCTGATACAGTGTTATTCATGAAACCAATGGTGATAATTAGGTTCTTTGCTCTTTCTTGGATTCAATATCCCTGCTTGTGGCAATGATTCTCTCTTGGATCTAAAAGTTGCTGGATATGATTATTAAACCTTTAGGGCTCTGTAGGTTGGACTGTGAAACTCAGAAGTGATGGGAGTTCTGCTTTTTTTGAATAAGTAAACAGAACTTTGTTCAAAGAGACATTTAATGTCAAGGCACATGTAGCGTTCCTTACATTTAACAGATTCCCCTTTCTTTGAACTTGAACAAAGAGAGAGAGAGAGCACCCAGAAGCTTGAAAAGAGAACATAAAGGTCATAGTTGTCTCTCATCTAGTTTCCAAGCAACTGGTATGCAAAGACATAGAGCAGTGGTTCCCAAACTTGGGTAATGAAAGTGTTCTTGGACTGCAATTCTCAGAAGCCTTCACCAGCAGCTGTGCTGTGCTGGCCAGGGTTTCTGGGTAGTAGTGCTGGCCAGGGTTTCTGGCTGTAGTCCAAGAACACTTGGGTTACCCAAGGTTGCAGATCACTGGTACAGAGGATATCCCCTTATGAAACAGGACTGATATTGCTCTGTTTGCCCTCACACCCATTTTACTGTTGCTGTATTTATATTTTTTCACTGTACATGGTGAGAGTCTTATTACACTTGACATCATGCCACTCCTGAAGGCATTCTTCCTGGACGTGATGCTGATAGGTTGATTAGGTCTTTCTTAGGAAGCGACTGGGAAGTTGTGGAACAATATGTCCCTGTAAAGCTTTGCTCACCTTGGGTTGCCAGAAGATGTTATCTAAATATTATTTTTCTTGATCAGGGTCCATAATGGCAAGGCATTTTCTACACCAGTGATTCTTAACCTTTGTTACTCAGATGTTTTTGAACTGCAACTCCCAGAAACCCCAGCCAGCACAGTTGGTGGTGAAGGTTTCTGGGAGTTGCAGTCCAAAACTCCTGAGTAACCCAGGGTTAAGAACCAGTGTTCTACACCACTACTCTAATTTTTATTACTAAATTGGGTGTATCTAATGAATGAACTAGATTTAGTGGAACTAAATTTGGTGTACAGAGTACCTGAAGAACTATGGATGGAGGTTTGTAACATTGTACAGGAGGCAACAAGAAAAACCATCCCAAAGAAAAGGAAATGCAAGAAAGCAAAGCCACTGTCCAACAAGGCCTTACAAATAGTAGAGAAGGGAAACAAAATGAAAGGGAGATAGGGAAAGATACAGAAAATTGAATGCAGACTTCCAAAGAATAGAAAAGAGAGACAAGAGGGCCTTCTTAAATGAACAGTGCAAAGAAATAGAGGAAAATAATAGGAAGGGAGAAACCAGAGATCTGTTCAAGAAAATTGGAGATGTTAAAGGAACCTTTTGTGCAAAGATGGACATGATAAAGGACACAAATGGTAGGGACCTAGCAGAAGCAGAAGGTATCAAGAAGAGGTGGCAAGAATACACAATTATATCAGAAAGATCTGGATGTCCCGGACAACCCAGATAGTGTGGTTGCTGACCTTGAGCCAGACATCCTGGAGAGTGAAGTCAAATGGGCCTTAGAATGCCTGGCTAACAACAAGGCCAGTAGAGGTGATGGCATTCCAGCTCAATTGTTTAAAATAAAGATGACGCTGTTAAGGTGCTACACTCAATATGCCAGCAAGTTTGGAAAACTCAGCAGTGGCCAGAGGATTGGAAAAGATCAGTGTACATCCCAATCCCAAAGGACAGTGCCAAAGAATGCTCCAAGTACCGTAGAATTGCACTCATTTCACACGCTGGCAAGGTTATTTTCAAAATTCTTCAAGGTAGGCTTTAGCAGTATGTGGACAGAGAACTCCCAGAAGTACGAGCTGGATTTCAAAAGGGCACAGGAATTAGAGACCAAATTGCTAACATGCGCTGGATTATGGAGAAAGCCAGAGAGTTCCAGAAAAATATCTATTTCTGCTTCATTGACTACACAAAAGCTTTTGAGTGTGCTGACTGCAGCAAACTATGGCAAGTTCTTAAAGAAATGAGAGTGCCTGACCACCTTATCTGTCTCCTGAGAAACCTATATGTGGGACAGGAAGCAACAGTTAGAACTGGATGTGGAACAACTGATTGGTTCAAAATTGGGAAATGAGTATGAAAAGGCTGTATATTATCCCCCTGCTTATTTAACTTATATGCAGAATACATCATGCTAAAGGCTGGACTGGAGGAAGCCCAAACCGGAATTAAGATTGCCGGAAGAAATATCAACAACGTCCGATATGCAGACGATATCACTCTGATGGCAGAAAGTGAGGAGGAATTAAAGAACCTCTTAATGAGGGTGAAAGAGGAGAGCGCAAAAAATGGTCTGAAGCTCAACATCAAAACTAAGATCATGGCCACTGGTCCCATCACCTCCTAGCAAATAGAAGGGGAAGATATGGAGGCATTGACAGATTTTACTTTCCTGTGCTCCATGATCACTGCAGATGGTGACAGCAACCACGAAATTAAAAGACTTCTGCTTCTTGGGAGGAAAGTGATGACAAACCTAGACAACATCTTAAAAAGCAGAGACACCACCTTGCCGACAAAGGTCCGCATCGTCAAATCTATGGTTTTTTCAGTAGCGATGTATGAAAGTGAGAGCTAGACCATAAAAAGGCTGACAACCAAAGAATTGGTGTTTTTGAATAGTGATGCTGAAGGAGACTCTTGAGAGTCCCCTGGACTGCAAGGAGATCAAATATATCAATCAACCCTGAGTGCTCATTGGAAGGACAGATCCTGAAGCTGAGGCTCCAATACTTTGGCCATCTCATGAGAAGAGAAGACTCCCTGGAAAAGACCCTGATGTTGGGAAAGTGTGAAGGCAAGAGGAGAAGGGGACGTCAGAGGACGAGATGGTTGGACAGTGTCATTGAAACTACCAAGATGAATTTGACGAAAATCCAGGAGGCAGTGGAAGACAGGAGAGCCTGGCATGCTTTGGTCCATGGGGTTAGGAAGAGTCAGATACGACTTAATGACTAAACAACAACAAATGCATGTCACCAGTTATGTAAGGAGTATGTTTAGCAAGAGGCTTCTAATGGTTTTGGAATCTGGTAGTTAGCTAGGAAAATAATAATGAAATGAGGAAGAATTTGCACATTACCATAACATAAATTTGTAATTGTTGACCAGAATCTGGGTGATAGCATACTGTCTGAATTAAAAATTGTGCAAGCAGTTTCCACAATCTTGTTGGCTGTACTCATGGCCAGATGTGTACCTAGGCACATGACAGATGGCTCTCAATCTGAAAAGCACTTTTGCATTTGCCATTATGTGTATATGGTATATCTTCAGTGAATAGAAATGGTGGAGCTTTTTTGTTTATAGGACCTAGATTAATTTTCAAAACCAGATCTAATTAAGCAACAGTTCTTTTAGTGTGCACAGAATATCTACCATAAATTTTATCATTAAAGAACCTCTTAATGAGGGTTGATCATTGAACAGTTTTGTATTAGCTGCTCAACCAAACAAAAACTGTTTTCTTTTGTGGAGAGGGACAGATATCTTATGGTTTAAATTGCCAATTTTCTCTATACATATCTCCCAATCTGTCTTTCTACACACATTTGAGTGGTATTTATTACCCTTCAGTGTTCATATAATCTTAGCTGCCAGTTGAAAATGTTGAGGGCCTTATTGCAGTGCTGCCGACATTTTCCATTTGGAAATTATTTCCAGTGAATATTTATTACTGGTTTATTTCAGAGCATTTCTATAGTTCTTTCTGCTCTAGAAGTTTCAGAGGCTTGCAATAAAAAGAAATACAATAAATGCAAATAGATGAAAAGAATGAAATAATACCACAATATTTTACTTCATATGTGATTGCTGCCTTTAGATGACCACATGCAATGAACTTCATTTGGATCTTGTGTTCATAATAAATTTGAGGTTGAAGCCACAACCGTTGAAGATGCTCTTTTGTAATATAGCTATAAATGGGCCTTGTTTATTTCTAGCTAGACTTACTGCTGGCAAAATAAAAGTGATTAGACATACCTTGGAAAGTATCACTTCCTTAGCAAAATCCTTAAGCCTAGATTTTTACTTCTGATTTTTGAAGTTTTCAGAGGTTTTATTTTCCATTCACTGTTCTAACCACTTGCCTGTCATCTTCAATCAACCAGAGAGCACTTTAAAAAAAAAGCAGATGTGAGGTTATTCTAAAATATTACAACCACATTTGTGATATCAATGTTCCAATTTTTATTATCCTTATGACTTCCCCAAAGGGACTCTTGAAAGACATTAGGTGCTGTAGATTTTTTTTTTTTTTTTGGTGGCAGAGAGGGACATTTACTGCTGGATGTCTCCCCATTTTCTCTGTGGAAACTGCACTGCCATCACTGGGCCATTTTCCACTCTCCACAGTGGGTCAAAAATAAATTCCAGGGTTGTAATAGGGACTCACTCCCCTAATTCCCCACCCATGTCACCTGTAAAGGTCGGAAGGTCCACCAACTATTTCTGGCACATTTCTCATTAATTTAAATGGGAAGGACATTATGCTACCCATGCCTTGTCCAGCATGGAGCAGGAGGGCTTAGGCTGTGAGCCCATGACTTCTGCTTCACCATGCATCCAACTGCCATGTAAGAATTATTCTGCCTGTGATTATGACATGCATAAGAACATAGTTCCTCTGATGTTCCTCATCACTGTCTTCTTTCATATGGGTAAATACTGATTGTTGATTGCATATGGTTTGGCATACTTTTTTGTAAGTATTATTGCTGCTTATGCAACAATAGCAGTAAGCATATTTTGATCCTTATAACAGTCAAGCAAAATTTATTACAGGAGCACTCTCCACAATAGCTACAGCTATTTTGTTTGTTTATTAAGTTTCCCATCTTTCCATGAATTGTCCACAAAGCAGTTTCAAATAAATGTGAAAAACCCACCAAACCAAAAATTGCTTGAAGAACAGAGGAAATGACAGAAACAAGCTGAGACAAGGAAAAGAAGCCATGCAAGGTAGTACATAAAAACAGCAGATAAAATATTAGTAAGGCAACGTAAGAGTAGTGAGAGGAGCATGTTGGTAAGAATAAAAACTAGTAAATTTGCATGCCAGAGGCTTGCTGAAATGAGTATTTTCAAAGAATAACAAAGAGCCATCAATGAGAAATGAGATTAATCTTTGTAAGAATTGCTTATCTGACCAACCACAGAACACTCACTTTCATTCCTTTAATGTTTGAAGAACACATAAAGTAGCCCCTCTGGAAGATGGAAACAATCAGCCAGGGTTACATGGAAGCAGACAGACCCTCAAGTATCCTCCTCCTAATCTATTTAGGACTTTAAAGGTTATGCCAGTTACACCATGGCAACATAGTCTTAGATAGTATGGCAATCAAATAAAAAACCACTGCAATGTTCAGCAGAACTCTCAGGGACGCAGTCCTGTTATCTTACATTTCCAACTTAGTTCATCTTCTAGACTGAACAAGAATTGCTCCTATTTCATATTGGTTGGAAATCATCCAGCATGGTGGGGTTCATGGAGATTGTTCTGAGAAAGACTTTAATTGTCATCTCCTTAAGACGATATAAGGAGGTATACATCACTCTTCAGACCCAGTAGCTGAGCAGATTTAATAAGCTAGCAAATTTAATAAGCCAGGGTGGAAGGGGACCAAGCAGATATGCTACTGGCTTTATGCCACTCAGTAATCCTGAAGTATTCATAATAGTGGTTACCAAGGGCACATCCTGTTTTGTGGACCATCCCCTCTGTCTTTGATGTGGAGATCAGAGTGGATCTGAGCAGCTTTATCTTTAAAGCTATCAATAAACGATCAAACCTATTCCCATGTTAACTGTTTTTAGCCATGTTAACTGTTTCTAAGCTAAAACTGCAGATCGTGCGCCTGTCTTATGGCCTTCAGACAGTTATTATTGAAATAGATTTGTACATGTAAAGTTTTGAAGCTGGGTGTCACTTAACATCCAGTGTCCAGAAGGACCTGAAGAACAGGCTAGGTGCGGAGTGTTTACATTGGTTTAAGTAGGATGTGTTTCAGTTAGAAAGCATGTTAAAAATAGTGAGTTTAAAATTAATAGTGAATTTAAGGCAAAAGCAAAAGAAAAAATAAAGAAGACAAAAATGTTGTGGCACCTTAAAGAATAGCGGCTCTATTTTAATGTGAACTTTCGTAGACAAGTCCACTTCCTCAGACAGCAAATTTAAAAGTATCACCTGAAAATAGAGTAATTTCAAGTTGTACTCCTCGACAACAAGGTTCCATTTGAGGTGTGTGCTTGTGTGTGCACGACGCTGCCTCCCTATGTGCAGTGTTCCTCCTCCACGCACCCATAGCGATCTTTTTCAATCCCTTTGGTTCCAGTTGCAGGGCTGAAAATTAGAGGGAATGTTGCTCAACCATAGTTCTCTGGAATCACAATCAGCTTGTTTTATTCCAACTTAGAACCCTATGAATTACTTTTTTACACATAACACTAGCAATGGGGAAATAGCATATGTGGTCTCTTGAACCAACCCAATGGTAAACAGTTAAATCCACATTCTCCAAAGTCAATCTGAATATATTTCAGGCTTGAGTTGGATAAATGAGGTAGGAAACTGCAGTAATACAATTAGTTATCTGGAAGTTGAGTCATGACAACTGGACTTCTTTCTTATTAAGTTAAAACAATTTGCTACTCATCCAAGTAGCTTCTTCAGTCTGAAGAGAATTGGTAGGATCTTGACTAGTTATTCTCACTTGTGTTTTAAAAGTTTGCAAATTCACATTTCTTGTGTTTATCTCTCTTGTTCTTCAAGTTTGAAAGTACCGAGAACTGAATTGTAAAGTGTGCCTGTTTGTTTCACTAAGCATGGAATGTGCATGAGGAGCATTCTCAAGCTTCAAGCCTAGTCCATGCTAGAGAATTGCTTCTAGAGAATTGGAGCAGTAGGATCATTTTAGTTTTAATACAAACCCAGCACCTTTGCTTCCTTTGTCAAGTAATATCACACTCAGGACTCTTAGACTGCACCATTGTTACTCATGCTACATTGCATTTTTGTGTTTACTCTAGCATTTTTTTAAAAATTGCATCTTAGTGTGGGAAATGGCGGTAGTTCACGAAGTCTTAGATAGTTAGATAATGCATGCAAACATCCATAGTAATGTCTTCTATATACTTAATTAAAATTAATACCATAATACTAGTGGAGAGACAGTGTGGTTTGGTGACTAGAATGCTGGACTTGAGAGATGAAGTTTAAGTTCTCACTCAACCGTGAAACTTGCAAGGTACTCTTGGGGCTTCTTGTTTAATCTTTCCTTTCTCTATGCGCCTTGCTCTCTTTCTGTGGCTCTAGCTTACCTCACAAGGATTAATTTGAGAATAAAGTGGGTGGAATACCAATGTGTCCTTCCTTGAGAAAGAGAAGATTTATAAATGTGACAAATGAATAAATAGTGTGTACTATAATCTTGTGCAGAAGTCTGCAAGCAACTTGTCTGCACCCCCTAGGCACAGTGATTCCTAATCCTGAGTCCCCAAATGTTCATAGATGGGAACTTCCAGAAGCCTTCCTCATTAGCAGTGCTTGCCATGATTTCTGGGAATCGTAGTCCGGATAAAAGTGAGGCAAATGTATTGCTTTTACTGACAGCTCAGTCATCCAGGGCTTTCCAGTCATACTGCTTTTGGGAAGGATACTTGAAAGAATATAATATGTGGTGCTTGCACATGCCTTTTAATGTGCAGTCAATTGCAGACTTATTTAGGACTAAATTCACTTGAATGCAGCGTTTTGTTTTGTTTTACTTCAGAGTAGGCAGGCATAGGATTACATTGCTAAAAATGCTTCAGAGTGTTGTGAAGTTAACTGGTAGTTTATGCTTGTGGAACTTAAACCATTTTCATTTTCAAACCAATACTTTCCTAAAATCTAGTTTCTAGCTGCTGCTGCTGCTTTTTTAAACTGCTCATGCTATTGCTATTTTTTGTCTTGAAGTCTAATTTCTGTTTCTAGTTATAAATTTCACCTGCCAGTCAACTCTGCCCACATTTTTATTCTAGTAGTAGAAATAGATTTGATTTGTACACGATGTATAGCTTTGTGTATACTATTGAATTGGTGTCTGCCTATGGTTTGTAATGTGTAACAGTCTTGTTCATTTATTTCCCCTCATATGATTTCAAAAGTATTTGATCTCAGTCCTCTTCATGTATTTGACATCAAGTGATTTGGGCTTTCCCCGGAAAAAAAAATTGAATTAAATACATATTCTAGAAAATTTACCAATGCCCTGAATAGATTGTGTGCTGATTTAATATTTACACAAGTACGCGGATATACTGTACATGTTCATGTTTCAGTAAGTGTGTCACTCCTTCAAGAAGGAAGCAGCAGTGTGACCAAAAGGCAGTTTCTGAGAAGGGTGGATGAGAGAGTGTGAATGTATGTGTGAGAGAGAAGCTGTTGCGTTTTCTCCTGCACCACTGTAGCACTGTTTTCATTCATCATAACTTGCTTATTCTTTCGGCAGCAGAGAAATAGGGTGTCCTTTTAAAAACATGCACACAGGTGTCCTACATTTGCAACATTTGTCCACTTGGTCAGAACATATGTTGAGCGTCATTTTTGAATTCTAGTTATGAAGGAGACATACTAAACTTTGAAGAATAAAACAAATCTATACTTTGGACAATGTATTCCCTATTGAAGCAAGTGCTTGTCCGAAATGATTTTGAATCAATTCTTTTTTCTGTGGACACATCTACTAAGTGTGTTCTGGCTATTATTTGAGCCTTTTAGTCAAGTGGAATTTAGGAATCTAACATAATTATCTTGGGTTTTAATGAGATGTTGCTAAGAATTAATCTATTTCTTAGGCAGTTCCTTAGGATTTGAAATGCGTCTTAAAATAAGGTGAAATGTGGAGAGTTACTGAAATCTGGTATTTACCAGAGCAAAACACTGCTTCAGTTGACACTGATGCACTTGCTGAGATGAACAGAAGAAAAATCCTATTCATGACTAGATGAGCTACCCATCAGTTATCTTTTGTAATAACATAATTTTGAGCATCTTTCTCCAGAATAGACAAATGCCACTCAAATAATGCACAATTTAAAAAATTAAATAATAGGAACTATGGCCTAAAAGCAAAAGGACCTTTCTGCAGTCCTGATCTGGAATGCTCAGGTACATGCACATGCGCATACATACGCACACACTTTGGCTGATTTTTATTGAAAGAGAAGCGTTCATCATAGTCAATATAAGTGTCCCTCTCAGTGCAAATATCAGCCTGGATGGGAGTGTGGGAGTCTGATCCAGATTGGAACTGCAGTGGGGCAGATGGTTAAATCCTCCATTCCTCCTCTTCTAGCTATTTGCTATTTAATTTTTTTAAAAGTCACAACATTACTAATTGCACGAATAATATCTATCACATGTGATTTGGCCTTAATTAAGGAGCTTCAGAACATCTGAGGCAGGGCAGTGACAAAGACCTTAGGGATAAATATGTGGCTCTGTTTTCCAATGTTCATTGTTTGCTGAATGAGAGGGTGGAACTGCATAAATGCTAGTTGGAATCTGTCAGATGCGCGGGGGGGGGGGCTGGCTGGTGATGTTTGATTACTTTTTAATTTAAAAATGCAAATTTGTTTTGAAACCAAACCTGTCTTTCTTGCCTACATTTCAGTCAGAACTAAGACATGGTCCGTTTTACTATATGAAGCAGCCACTCACCACAGACCCTGTTGATGTTGTACCGCAGGATGGACGGAATGATTTCTATTGCTGGGTTTGTCATCGGGAAGGCCAAGTCCTCTGCTGTGAACTCTGCCCTCGGGTTTATCATGCTAAGTGTCTGAAACTGACAGCGGAGCCAGAGGGGGATTGGTTTTGCCCCGAATGTGAGGTCAGTTCAATAGAAGGTCTATGTTTATCTCATTGTCACTGATTTTTCACCTCTCCAAACATGGCTCTTTTCCCATCCAGGTTGACTGCCTGATATTTTATTGGAAACAGAACAGGCTGTCTAATGACATGTTTTTAAAAAAGGCTTCTGTCAGTATATAACAGTAATTTACCAATATTTGCCAAAGTTCTGGTTCCTTCCTTCTTTCCTTCCTTCCTTCCTCCATCCCTCCATCCCTCCCTCCATCTTCTGTATCATCTGTGTTGACTTTCTCAGTCTCCATGGGGGGCAGAAGTTCAGCAGCAAAATGTACATAGAGAGGGATTTATTCACACTTCCTTCCACTGAACTAAAACTACTTTCCCTATGGCATCTTCCTCATAGCACTCCATTAGGAATTTGAATACCAAGCACAAGAGCCGGTTGTGTAATTTCCTTCTGTCTTAATGCCTTCTGGGTAGACTTGGTACTGCCCATCTGTTCTAGAATTTTACTGGTTAATGTAGAAAGACTTCATAGGACATCTGCTTCTAGTCCATCAGCAGGAAGTGTGAGGTACAGCGGTAGTCCTGGCAGCTATCAGGATAAACGAAAAAGTAGACACAAAGATGATAGATACGGCATCACTGTAGTTACAGTACCACACCTTTTAGAGAGAGCATAGTTTCAGTTCAGTAACCAGTTTCAGTTTTATTGCTTGGAAAATTTAGGGGGCCCTACTTAATAATGTCTCCTTTCTTGGAGGATGGTATTGTGACCCAACACATTTTGCCTGATGGTACCCAGGCTCTTGTGTGCTAGACAAGCAGTGCAAAAAGCTGTGCTCTTTGGTCGGAATGAAGAAAGAATTCAAGATTTAGGCAAGAAGACAGAAAGCAGCCACCCTGCAGAAGGGATACAATAAACACCTGGTATTTTAGGGTGCCTTTGGGGATTTTATCCCTCTTGAATAGCATCAGACAGTTGAAGTGCCCATTTCACCATGAAATGAAAACCAAACATCAATATTTATATTTGCATCTAATAGTAATCTGTGTGTCTTATAACATAAAGGGGTCTTGGGATGCTGCTCTCCACACATACATTTTCAGCTTTTAAAATCTTTATTTCTAGAAAATCACGGTAGCAGAATGCATAGAAACACAGAGTAAAGCTATGACAATGCTCACTATTGAACAGCTATCCTACTTACTCAAGTTTGCACTACAGAAAATGAAACAGCCAGGGGTAAGATCACTGTGTTTTGATAACTTGATGTTGTTGTATGTTGTTTGGTTAAGAATTCAGTTGCTATATTTCTTACTACATATAAAATAATGAAGTACAATCTGCATCATGGATAGCAGACTTCAAATGTGTGAGATTTACAATGATTTTTCCTAGAATCCCAGGATCTGTCACTGTGAGTTGAATAGAAAAGGTATCCATTTAGAATTAAAGATGGTGGTGCCTTTGAACACACAATAGACTTATGAAGCTGATTTCATTACTTGGGAACTGAACTGTGAACTTACCATAGTCTCTCAAAGAAGTACTCTTGTGATTACTTCACAGGCTTTCTTCACTGAAGTAGCCTAATTTAGTTAGAAAGAAATTATTGTGTTTAGGCTATTGTTAGGTAAAGGTAAAGATTCCCCTTGACATTTAATCCAGTCGTGTCCGATTCTAGAAGACGGTGCTCATCCCAGTTTTCCAAGCCATAGAGCCAGCGTTTGTCCGTAGACAGTTTCTGTGGTCATGTGGCTAGCGTGACTAGACACGGAACATCGTTATCTTCCCACTGTGGTGGCACCTATTTATCTACTCACATTTTTACATGTTTTCGAATTGCTAGGTTGGCAGGAGCTGGGACAAGTGACGGGAGCTCACTCGGTAGCGTGGATTCAATCTTACGACTGCTGGTCTTCTGACCTTGCAGCACAGAGACTTCTGCAGTTTAACCCGCAGTGCCACCACGTCCCATTTAACAATAGGCTATTTGTTAAATAGTTGTAAAACAGAAACCTATTGCTGATCCATTGTAGGTGACCCACAGGTTTACTAATAAACCTCAGTTTAACATTCTGGTTGTCCCTATGATATGTTATGTACAGGTGGTTGTACCCAGAAAAGTGAGGAGTTTAACATGCAAATAAGAATGGATTGCTGCTTACAATAATCACACAAGATTCTGATGACTAAGATTCTGATATTGAAGAATAAGAATTTTGGAAATAGGTTTCTGTTTCTCTTGCCTCTCAAAATTTAGTTAGATTTCTTCTCCTCATTCTGTTTCTATGCAGTGGTAATAATGCAAAATGGTCAGTATCCTACTGAAATTACCAAGGAAAACCAGCATCTGCATCCATGATTTCCCCTGTGAACTTGATAAATTTGGTAGAATGCTGTGTTGCATTGTTCTAAAATATCAAGAGCTTCAAATTTATTAATATAAATTAATTAAACAGTGGTTTAGAAGACTATAAATGAACATGTTTTCTCACTGCAAAGCTCTGAGGCTGAAACTGAAATGTTTTTACTTTTGCCAACAATGGGAGGAGCTTCCGTCCTGCTTTCCTGGAGCATCAGCCAAATACTATAAAATGGATGGTTTGGAAAAACAAGCATTAGATGATAATGGCACTAAACAAATATAATTTTCACATAGTGCCATACTGAATGATACTAACAGTGGGAAGATATGCTTGTGAGAAAATTGGAGAAATCAAGGAGAAGGGGAAAAGCATAACAATCCAGTCTCCTCAAATGTGTTCACAAGGCTTCCATGAATAATTAATTATCTGTGATCAAAGGTAGATGATGTTATATCAGGCCTCTTTTACTCCTTCCTTTTTACTGGAAGGTTTGAAATTGTACCACTGATGTAGTTAATGTGTAATAATTACAGAAATGCAAATACAGTATGGATGTAGTATTGTATCAAGTTTTAAAATGTGTACATTTGAGATCTTTTTTTGTTGCCACAAATGTCTGCTCACATTTGCCAATTGGATTTATATATGGATGGGAACTGATGAGCAGTATCAAAATTCAGTTTTGGTAAAAAAAACTTTCACTCCATTAAAGAACTCTTTAGCTAATTAAACAAAACAGTGCTGGCCTGTTTGTTTCATTGATTTACACAAATCTACACATGCAGAAAAGACTAATTCCTTTTAGGTCATGTGTGTCTTCAAGCATGTATCATTGTAAAGGAAATGTTCCTCTTTGTTTCTTGCAGGAGATAAAGCTTCTTGCCTGCTACAGTTTTGAATGCCTGCATTTTTAATGCTTGTGATATTTTTACTGCTTGATTTATCGTGTTAGTTCACAAAACGTTTTTTTAAACAATTACTTTAGCAAATTTAATAGAGCTAAGTCTTTACTTTTTTCTTCTTCTTTGGTTTTCTAACAACAGACAGAGCCATTTCAAAAGCCAGTTTCACTGGATCAACATCCAGATTATGCAGAATACATCTTTCATCCAATGGATCTTTGTACATTAGAAAAGGTTGGTTTGATACTAAGGAGTCTCATCTAGTTCCGTTAGATTATTGTGAATAATAATTGTGGGTAGTTAAGTTAGTTCTGATTTATGGCAAACCTTTGAGGTTTTTCCTCAAAGTAGAGAATACTCAGAAGTTGTTTACCATTCCCTTCTTCTGGGAGGATCCTGAAACTATGCAGTAGAGATGGGCATGAATTAAAAAATGAATCACCAAATTCAATCATAAAATCGGCAATTCATCAATTCATATTCATATGAATCAATGCCCTGACGAATATAAATCAATGTTTTTTAAAAATAATTATTGGTTTGTCATTTCATTTGGCTAAAAAAACCCAGCCTCCCAGGCACTTAGAAACATCAAAATTGCAGGGGGCACTTTGTGGGTGTATAATTTGGATGTCTGAAACTCAAACTTCACCATACATGAATTGATAAGGCTTCCATGAGGTTTTGGTATCTGTAAGTGCTTGGGGGGAATTTTTACAGGGTTTTAAAGTAAAAAATGAATTGATTCATTAATTTGTCAGAAAAAAACTTATACATTAATAATTCATGATTTATCGACCTTGACGAATCATGAATCAAAACAAATCACTTTTTCTGATTTGATCTCTACTATGCAGCTCGCCCAAAGACACACAGGCTGGCTCTTCTGGAATGCACAGTGGGGAGTCAAACTCCTAACCTCTTGTTTCATAGCCAGATACATAACTCAGTGACATATCCAGCAGGACAGACTGTTGTTGCTGTAGTTATAACTATATCTATTATAAAGTCAAAGCACTTCTTTCATGTGATAAAAATAATCTGCCTTTTCAACAGCGTGGCATTCATTAGCTGTACTGGTAGTGTTAGATTTAATTTTCCATGTACTAAACTTCTATTTCTATGCATTTACAATTCTGTCACCATAGTATAAGTCACAGGGTCTGTTGGGAATTTTACTATTAGTTTAATGTTAGCTTTAGTGTTGCTATGGTAACTGTCATCCCTGCCCAAACACATTTTTGTCATT
Source organism: Pogona vitticeps (assembly GCF_051106095.1). Classification (NCBI taxonomy): domain Eukaryota; kingdom Metazoa; phylum Chordata; class Lepidosauria; order Squamata; family Agamidae; genus Pogona; species Pogona vitticeps. The sequence goes on from NC_135786.1 coordinate 23,894,904, forward strand.
GGCTTACCAACACTGAATTTTTTAGAAAGCAGTAACCTACATCTACCTCTTTTTATAATTACATAATTTAACATATGAAAAGTTTCGACAGAGTGTGTTTTGTCCTGCTCTATCTTAGGGTTCCTTCTCTGCATAGACAAAATTGAGACTTTTTTCCCCCACGTGCATCTATAATTTTCAGCAGTGTATATATAACACCCTATTTCATTGTTCCATATAGGTTTATAACATGTTCCAACTCTTACAAACCCAAGGTTAAATATGATATAATTGAAGGGAATATACCATAAATATAGAATGAGATGCCACCCTCCGCCCCGACTTTCATTGTGATGAATAAGCAATTTATTTCGCTCTTTTAAAAAGGCCATTAATTGTTTCTGTATTATAAAACAGACAGCTGATGTATTTTGAAATTATTTTTCAGTTTCCAATACATTTTTAAAATTACCTATTCTTCCAGAATGTTAAAAAGAAGATGTATGGTTGCACTGAAGCTTTTTTGGCTGACGCCAAATGGATTTTGCACAACTGCATTATTTACAATGGGGGTAAGTATGTGTCTATTTCCTTGAAAATAATAAATGTATCTTACAAGTTTATACAATGAATCTTATATAAAATTGAATGATGGGTTATTGTGGTTCTGTCACTACAAATGGCCGGCTGGTAATATAAAGTAAGAAAGACTTTGATTTTAAGGAACGAGGAAGAAGAGAATTCCTCTTTTCCTTGTTTCTCTGTGTCCAGGCTCCCATACTACCTTGAAGCATAGCCCTTCCCTATAGAGCAGATTTGAGCTCCAGAGAGTAAATAGATCATATATCTATTTTAGAAAAGAAATCCTGTATATTTTAATGCTCCTTCACGTCTTTTAAGAGAATGACAACCAAACATTACTCTTTAGGTAAGTAAATTTACTATTTCCAAAAGACCATGGCCATTTATTCCTAAATTCAGAAATTGATAGAAACCTTTTTTTAAGTAAGTCACTGTGTATACTGACAATTTTCAAAATATATCTCATTTTCCTTTTCAAAACACATAGCAAACAGAACTTTTCATTTTAGATTAAAATGCAGATGCCGAGAGTTAGTGTAACAGAGGCTTGATTATACATCTTTGCTTGTCTGTTTTCTTCAGGAAATCACAAATTGACACAGACAGCAAAAGTCATAATCAAAATCTGTGAGCACGAGGTATGTATTCATTAGTTCGTTCTTCTCACAATATCAATTAAAATGCCAATGAAATTTTAATAGGATTATCATTAAAAGAACTATCTAAAAGCTAACTGTAACTGCAGTGAGTAAAATGAATTAAAATCTCATGCTTTCCAGTATTTAAAAATCTGCAGTCCAAAGACTTAGAATGTAATTCTGTGCATACTTAATTGAGGGTAAGTCCCACTGAATTCAGTGGAGCATAGCTATACAATTACAGTGGTGCCTCGCTAGACAATGTTAATTAGTTCCATTGAAATCACTGTCTTGCGAAAACATTGTCTAGTGAAAAGCATTTCCCCTTTGGAATGCATTGAAACCCGTTCAGTGCATTCCAATGTGGGGAAATAGTCCTCGTCCAGCGAAAATTGCCCATAGGAAAGCCGTTTTCCAAAGTGCCAATCAGCTGTAAAATCGCTGAAATCGTCTTGAGAAAAGCTGAAGTGCGGCGCGAGCTGTCAAAATCGTCCTCTTCCCGAATAAATGGTCCTCTGTGAAACACCATGAAGGGATTTCCTCACTCCGCCCTGAATGAAGCATTTAAAGGAGCCACTACCACAAAGGAGGGGTTTCCCCCAATCAATCCCCAGCGTAAAGGAGCTCCTTTGCAATCCACCAGGAAGGGATTTCCCCACTCCACCCTGAATGAAGCACTCTAATGGAGCCACGTGGTCCTGCTCGTCCAAGCCAAACAAAGGGGGAATCTCTCAATTACCCACAGCCTCCCGGAAAGGATCAAAGAGCAGGAGCCAGCCACACTCTCTGCCTTCCAATTAAACGATTTGGGCTGTGGGAAGAGGAGAGCCCAGGCAGCAGGAAGGATTTCCCCTTGACAACCCCAAGGTTGAAAACCCCTCTCGACCACATGGCCCCATTGCACCACGGAGGCAAGGAGACAGCCAGCCCCCGGAAGGGCTTTCCTTCTAATCCACCCACGGGGAAGCCTAGCTGAGGGGGAATCCCAAGCTGCTTTTTTATTTTATTTTATTTTTTTAGCCCTGGCGTGGCTGAAGCACGGTAGACCTGTATCTGCACGTCACTGAGCCAGGTAAGGGGCCATCTACAAAGAGGGTTTCCCTCCCCAATCCCCAGCCAGGAAACTGCTACTGGGGAGGAATCCCCAACCGCTGAGGTTCTGAGGCGTGGCCGGTGGCAAGACCAGCCAGCCCCTGCTTGGCACGGTGCGGCCGCTCTCCCCCTGCCCCACTTGTATGGGCATCACAGGCAGCAAGATCACTGGCCAGCAGTCTGCGCTCTTCCCTGCCTCCAGATAAGCGCCAAACGCACTTGGCCAGTGAAGCACGGACCAAATCATCGAGGCGCCGCCGCTCTCCCCCCTCCCCCCTTGGTGTATGGGCGCGCCGGGCAGCATCATCAAGCGAAAATCGCCCATTGAAATGACTGTTTTGCAAATCGCTATAGCGATCGCAAAAAGTCATTGTTGTGCGGATTCATCGTCTAACGGGGCAGCCGTCTTGCGAGACACCACTGTATATGAAAGAGCCATATGGAATTAGGACCAAAGACCATTTGTTGTAGGATTCTGTTCACGTGTAGCCAACCAAATGTCTATGGGGAACCCACAAGAACGATGTGAGAGCAATAGCCTTCTCAACTGCTATTAGAGACATATTGGATTTGGAATGTAGAGTCTTCATGATTCATAGACATTTCCTTCATAGATTTGTCTAAATTCTCTTTAAAAAGCTGTCTAGTGTGGCTTACTTTTAAGCAGACTGGTATAGGATCAGGTGTACCTCAAAAATATAGGCCAAATTGCTTTCGTTGGGTAATTAGCTCTATGTGTTAAATTTTCACAGATATTTGAGTTTAATGAAGAAAGTATGTTTGATATGGGGTGCAGACATACAACCAGGGAAGCCTTTTGGCCCTAAATCAGATCATTTCTTCCTGCTACCCAGCATTCGTAAACACTTGGAATGTGATGCAAGACAGCTTAATTGTATTGATAGTATATTCATTTCCCTGACATGATGACCATGAATTGAATTCAGATTTAGTCACAAGTGAATATTTTTAGGATTTTTTTAGAGCAGCCATTCTTAACCTTTTTTGGCCGCAGTCATAAACACAATATGAAAGAAATACAGGCTGAATCAAGATTGTATAAATCGTATGATGAAGCTTAATAGGGTGATGTGTGAAACATTGTTTCCAGTCTGTGGCTCCCTTCGAATCTGCCAGGGCCCCCAAGGGGGTCATATGGCCTTTGTTAAGAATGACTGTTTTAGAGGATGCAGTTTAGAAAAGCCCAGCCTAGATTTAGCACTGCAAAGCTGAAACTAACAGTTTACTTAATACTGTAAGTCCTCCAGTAATGCCTGAACAGACTTCTATATGTACAGCAGATTAACACACCTTTTCCTTCTTCTGTGTGGTCCTGGACTAAGATTGACCCAAAGCAAGAACACAGGGGGTTTGTGGGAGGACGTCAACTGCACTGGCAGATGTTGCATCAAGAGAGGCAAAACTAGACAATTACCCACCTGCTTTTGCTATTCAGCTCTTCAAAGATCAGCATATCTATATTTTGTAGTCGATTGCTCCAAATAAATGTTTGTGTTCCTGAAAAAATTATCAATCTTGCCATTGAACAGTTTTCACTCCAACAATTTTAGATAAGGTCAGAATTTAATATGAAAGGCTAAACAGCAGATTATTGGAAATATCATTATTTTTGATGCCTACTGGAGAAGCATGAGAATTAGTGTGAAGACTGTGAAAGCACAGAGTGGCAAAATGTATGACTCACTCCAGTAGAAAATTACGAATGGCTGTTTTTGTTGCTCTCTGATTATAGACTAAAACAGAATAATAGATTTATATAATCAGTCACTCGAACTCCTGCAGTAGCTGATCTTGTTCTTTACAGATGAATGAAATTGAAGTGTGTCCAGAATGTTACTTAGCTGCCTGCCAAAAACGAGAGAATTGGTTTTGTGAGCCATGTGTAAGTAAAACAATAAATGTGCATACATATACAGTTGAACTTTTCCTTTTATTTTAAAATCTGCGTACAACAGTCTTTTGAAGATAAATTCTCTTTATCTAAATAAAATTTGCACACTATAGCTACAATTGATGTGGAACTGCAAAAGTTGAATTCTAATTGAATTGCACTCAGAAACTTGCAAAAGCCAAAATCTTACTGCTTCATGAAGTAAACTGCACTAGAGTAAGTCCATTAACCTCTTCACAGATTACTGCCTTGTCGTAGCAAAGGGGCTTGGAGTAATTGAGAGAAGCTATGGGCTAAGCCTTGGGTGCAGGGACACCCAAGATGGACAGGTCATAGTGGAGACTTCTGACTAAATGTGATCCATCTGGAGCAGGAACTGGCAAACCACACCGGTATTTTTGCCAAGAAAACTCCATGGACACAAACAAAAGGCTAAAAGATATGATGCTGGAAGATGAGCCCCTCAGGTTGGAAGGCATCCAACATGCTACTGAGGAAGAGCGGAGGACAAGGACAAGTAGCTCCAGAGCTAATCAAGTGGTTGGGCCAAAGCCGAAAGGAAGCTCAGTTGTGGACGTGCCTGGAAGTGAAAGGAAAGTCCGATGATGCAAAGAAGAATACTGCATAGGAACCTGGAATGTAAGATCTGTGAACCTTGGTAAGCTGGATGTGGTCAAACAGGAGATGGCAAGAATAAACATTGACATCCTGGGCGTCAGTGAACTAAAATGGATGGGAATGGGCGAATTCAATTCAGACAATTATCATATCTACTATTGTGGGCAAGAATTCCATAGAAGAAATGGAGTAGCCCTCATAGTAAACAAAAGTGTGGGAAAAGGTGTACTGGGATACAATCTCAAAAAATGATAGAATGATTTCAATACGATCAAAGGCAGACTTTTCAACATCACAGTCATCCAAGTTTATGCACCAACCACTGATGCTGAAGAAGTTGAAATTGACCAATTTTATGAAGATTTACAACACCTTCTAGAACTGACACCAAAGAAAGATGCTCTCATTATAGGAGACTGGAATGCTAAAGTAGGGGGTCAAGAGATAAAAGGAACAACAGGTAAGTTTGGCCCTGGAGTTCAAAACAAAGCAGGGCAAAGGCTAATAGAGTTTTGTAAAGAGAACAAGCTGGTCATCACAAACACTCTTTTCCAACAACACAAGAGGCGACTCTACACATGGACATCACCAGATGGACAATATTGAAATCAGATTGATTATATTCTCTGCAGCCAAAGGTGGAGAAGCTCTATACAGTCAGTAAAAACAAGAGCTGGGGCTGATTGTGGCTCTGATCATCAGTTTCTCATAGTAAAATTCAAGCTTAAACTGAAAGTAGGAAAAACCACTGGGCTAGTGAGGTATAATCTAAACCAAATCCCTTATGAATATACAGGGGAAGTGAATAACAGATTTAAAGAACTCGATTTGGTGGTCAGAGTGCCAGAAGAACTATGGATGAAGGCTCATAACATTGTACAGGAGGCAGCAACAAACACCATCCCAAAGAAAAGGAAAAGCAAGAAAGCAAAGCGGCTGTTTGACGAGGTCTTACAAATAGCACAGAAGAGAAGGGAAACAAAATGCAAGACAGATAGGGAAACTTACAGAAAATTGAATGCAGACTTCCAAAGAATAGCAAGGAGAGACAAGAGGGCCTTCTTAAATGAACAATGCAAAGAAATAGAGGAAAATAATAGAAAGGGAAAAACCAGAGATCTGTTCAAGAAAATTGGAGATATTAAAGGAACCTTTTGTGCAAAGATGGACATGATAAAGGACAAAACTGGTGGGGACCTCACAGAAGCAGAAGACATCAAGAAGAATACACAGAGGAATGATATCAGAAAGATCTGTCTGTCCCGGAAAGCCCAGACAGTGTGGCTTCTGACCTTGAGCCAGACATCCTTGAGAGTGAAGTCATGTGGGCCTTAGAAAGCATGGCTCACAACAAGGCCAGTAGAGGTGAAGGCATCCCAGTCGAACTTCAGCAGTATGTGGACTCAGAACTCCCAGAAGTACAAGCTGAATTTTGAAGGGGCAGAGGAACTAGAGACCAAGTTGCTAACATGCGCTGGATTATGGAGAAAGCCAGAGAGTTCCAGAAAAACATCTACTTTTGCTTCATTGACTACGCAAAAGCCTTTGACTGGAATTAAGGTTGCCAAAAGAAATATCAGCAACCTCAGATATGCAGATGATATCACTCTGATGGCAGAAAGTGAGAATTAAAGAACCTCTTAATGAGGGTGAAAGAGGAGAGCTCAACATAAAAAATGAAGATCATGGCCACTGGTCCCATCACCTCCTGGCAAATAGAAGGGGAAGATATGGAGGCAGTGAGAGATTTTACTTTCTTGGGTTCCATGATCACTGCAGATGGGGACAGCAGCCAGGAAATTAAAGGAGGCCTGCTTCTTGGGAGGAAAGCAATGACAAACCTTGACAGCATCTTAAAAAGCAGAGACATCACCTTGCCAACAACGTCTGCATAGTCAAAGCTAAGATCTTACTAGTAGTGTTGTATGGAAGTGAGAGCTGGACCATAAAGAAAGCTGACCGCCAAAGAATTGATGCTTTTGAACTGTTGTGCTGGAGGAGACTCTTGAGAGTCCCCTGGACTGCAAGGAGATCAAACGTATCCATTCTGAAGGAAATCAACCCTGAGTGCTCACTGGAAGGACAGATCCTGAAGCTGAGGCTCCATTACTTTGGCCATCTCATGAGAAGAGAAGACTCCCAGGAAAAGACCCTGTTGTTGGGAAAGTGTGAAGGCAAGAGGAGAAGGGGACCACAGAGGACAAGATGGTTGGACAGTGTCATCGATGCTACCAACATAAATTTCACCCAACTCCAGGAGGCATTGGAAGACAGGAGGGCCTGGCGTGCTCTGGTCCATGGGGTCAGGAAGAGTTGGACATGAATGAATGACTAAACAACAAACAACAATAAGTCCATTAAGTCAATGGATTTGGTAACTCACCTCTTCTGTAAGTTCCATTGATTGAAATAAGTATGCTCTAACTGTGACTTACATTAGCATAGTGTTGCAACTTGAGTAGGCCCATTTAAACTAATGAAAGTAATGGAGAAGTACTCTACTACAGTTTACTATGGTAAGCCCCATTTGTGTGAATTAATTTGATATAGATTTCTAACAATTACAAGGTTTCATTTAATTTTGTTTAATTTAAATTGGCTACTTTTAGATGTTAGATGTATTATTGTTCACTCTGGATATTGAAAATGATCTGTGGTACAAAAATGTTTGAATATTTGACCATTCCTCCTAAATATAAGGGGGCAGGAATTCTCTCAAATAAAGGACTTTCTCTTGAGCACTGTACTATTATGCTGTAAACAGTTTTAAAGAGAAAGCAAATCAAGCATTTCAGTTTATATTGTTAAAGCACTTCAAATAATTGTAGATGACAGAAAAGCTATGCAGTTCTCTGAGCACAGGCTGCATTTTCTTTATTTGGGGTATGTGTGTCTCATTTTTTAGTTACTGTTGTTTTCCACATCATAAAATCAATTATTGTCTCTTGTACCAGTAATTAGAAAGTAGTACATGGCTTAAACTGGTTTCTCACTATGGTCACTATGCACTTTCCTCTAGAGCAATCCACACCCGTTGGTCTGGGCTAAACTCAAGGGTTTCCCATTCTGGCCTGCTAAAGCACTGAGGGATAAAGACGGTCAAGTTGATGCTCGTTTCTTTGGTCAACATGACAGGTGGGAGTTCAGTCAAAAAGTGGTTGAATGGCTTGTGTTATATTTGCGTGTTACAATGTTGGCAATGTCCACTTACATTTTTAATAAAATATATAGTTAACCACTATTTAATTTTGTATACAGAGAAAAGTCGTATTTTTTCCCCTTAAGGGGAACTTCTTCAACGCATGTGGAAAACTCCAGTTTTCCTGTGCATAGCCTTCTGTTGTCCTGCTGGTTAGCCTGCAGCCATGAAGTTTGCTACTAGATTGAGTGAGTGCTAGATGCATGTCATATGAACAGTTTTTAATAGCCTGATGCTGTCATCATCACATATATGGTTGAAACTGGCCCAAATAAATATAAGTGGAATATTACAATATCTGAGTATCTGCCAACACAAGAGAAAATTAGAGGCAGTCAGGCTGATAATGCCCTGATTATTGACTGATGGAAGTTCAACTGGAAGACTCTGGTTCACCATTCCAGTGAATTATTAAATGGCAGTTGCTATTTAATTTAATTTACCACCTTTTAAAAATATTGTTTTAGAAATAAGGTTTTCTAGAATTGTTGACTGCCCAAACTGCAATCTTTTCTGCTTAGACACAGGAGGTTTACATGTTGGGGCTAAATAAAAACTTGAGTTTCATATATGCATATTTTTACACAAAACACATTGAATTTAATAGGACTTGCTTTCAAGTATGCTTAAAGGTGAAATGAAAGTCTTTGAAACCATCTACGTGTCAATTAATCTGACATACCTGCTTATTTGTTTTACCCTTTTTTATGCAGGGCCTGGGTTCCAGTAAATAATTGCTACCTCATGTCTAAAGAAATTCCTTTTTCTGTGAAAAAGACTAAAAGCATATTCAACAGTGCAATGCAAGAGATGGAGGTTTATGTGGAGAATATCCGTAGAAAGTTTGGCGTTTTTAATTATGCACCTTTCCGGACACCGTATACTCCTAACAACCAATACCAAATGTTATTAGACCCTTCAAATCCTAGTGCTGGAACTGCCAAGACTGACAAACAAGAGAAAATCAAACTTAACTTTGATATGACAGCATCACCCAAGATTTTAATGAGCAAACCAATGCTGAGTGGTGGTACTGGGCGAAGGATTTCCTTAACAGACATGCCGCGTTCTCCAATGAGTACAAATTCATCTGTTCATACTGGATCTGATGTTGAGCAGGAAACAGAGAAAAAGCCAACCTCCAGTCACTTTAGTGCAAGTGAAGAGTCCATGGACTTTCTTGACAAGAGTACAGGTAAGATAGGCAGAAGTTGCTGTCTCAATCGCTACAGACAAGTTTTGTCATCAGCCACTGTAGGTAAGGTTGTAAAATTGGAAGGAAAGAACATTATGTTCATTATTGATATACTAATAGGGTGTTGCATAGGCCTCAGGTGCATCGCTACTCCTAAGCATGCACATAGCTGTCCTGGGAATAATTATACTATTGGGTTAGAGCCAGGACACTTGTCATCCATGATAATAGCATAGTAGTTATAATGAACTGTAAAGTGGATCAGTGGCACCTGCAATGAATTGAAAATATGGTTCAGGTGATGTTCAAATAAAGGAAGTGGCATTTGGCTGGCCTAATACTGGGTAACGAAGAATCAGAGGGTCTGGTTGTGAGCATTTGGATTAGTAGGAGCACGTACAAATGTGTTTCATAGACATCAGGTTGTTGCTATCATGTGATGCACTCTGTTTCTTTGGAACACTAAGCAAGAGGTTTGTTTAGACCAGGAATGGGAAAAGTGTGTACAACTCCTCCAGATTGGGTTTGTAGCCCCCAGCTCTCCTAAATCACATATTTTTTGCGAAGAAAAAAAAAAGACCCACATCCTTTTTCCAAAATTGGAAGTGGTCTTTTAGCTATTTCAGTTTTTGTTTCCAAGTATTAGCAGTTTTCTTGGTTTTTATGCCCTTCCCCAAGATATTTGGGCCAGAAAATTGGCCTGTTGATTTGCTGAGGTTTCCCAGCCTAGTTTAGATCATGGCACCAAAGGTGGAAGGTGTATGTGGGTACACACATGTGTAAGGAATGTACTTGAGTGATCTGGCCAAGAGTTAACTACCTGTCAGAGCTGTCTGTAGTCTGACTGGGTGAAGCACAATGACAAGATTGTGCAGTCTTAGTATGCTCATGTTTGGCAGCAGTTTGCCAGGAGAACATTTTGCATAATACGCTGTAATTCCTTGTTGGGTGCAATAACACTGGATTAGTCCGTAATTTTTTTTAAAAAAAAATACTTTTGGCATCAGATACATTGAGTGACCTGCTAATATTTTAGAAGCCAGAACAGTAAGATAATAATAAATGAGAACTAAAACACATAGAAAGTTGAACTGGTAGTTAATTCATTTTGGCAATTTTACCATGCTCTTCCTTTTCTTTGTATTATTATTATTATTATTATTATTATTATTATTATTATTATTATTATTATTATTATTATTATTATTATTATTATTATTATTATTATTATTATTATTATTATTATTATTATTATTATTATTATTATTATTATTATTTATATCCCGCCTATCTGGTTTAACAAAGCTTTGAATCTTTCATAGCATATAAGTTCGTACATTTAATGATTCAGAGTAGACATGGGCACCGTACTGGTATCTAGGGATATGAAATATGAAGCCCACATCCTACCTCCAGTACCATCCACCCCACTCACTGGGCTCTGCATGACGCTGGAGTCCTCTTTCAAGGGCAACATGCTAATCTCGGCAGGAGCCCAGATGGCCCTTCCACACCTCCCTGTGTAGCTGACCAAAGTGGTCAGCTATGCAGGGATGTGGGAAAGGGCCAGCTGGGCTCCTGCCAGGATTGGTGCACTACTGCCAAAGGAGGACTCCAGTGCCATGCAGAGCACAGTGAGTGGGCTGGTCAGTTTTGGGAGTGGGAATTGGGCCTCTGCAGCACCCGTAGTATCCTTTGATGTGAATATGAAGGGCCCATGTCTAATTCAGAGGGAAGGAGTCAATGCATTCCCTGGGATAGTGCATGCTTACACAGTAGAAAACATTGTGTGAATTATGAATTAGTCAAACAGCTTCTCTGTTTTCCTTCAGGGCTCTTTATGTCAGTTTCAGTATTTCATTGTACAGAAAGGGGGGAAATGGCTGTATTACTTCAGATGTTACCTTCCTAAATTTGTCTTGTTTTATCTTGATGCTATTAACACGATTTAGAATGGTTTGTGTGTTTACATTAACTATTGTGTAAATGTTCTACTTTTTGTAAACATGACTATTTCACATGTAAAAATTGGTGCAAAGTTTATAAAGATCCGCTTAGATGATGAACAAGATGAATTGTTGGTCTTTATGTGCCAGTATTTGTTTAAATGATTAAATCTGTGTTCTGAAGTTTTTTTTAAAATCAGTATGATAGTGCCTTGCTCTCTTTGTGAAATTCATACTATGTATGCCTGCTATCAAAAATCCAAAAAAGAGAGTTTGTCCTTTTTCCTGATATTGAATTTCCCTTCACTTTATCTTCACTGTTCCAGCCACAGTACTAAATGAAGGCAAGAAAACTAGAGTAGGCATTTCTAGTATTTATATTCATTCAAATCATATGCTTATAAGAACTGCAACAAAATATTCCAATATATATACTCCATCTTAACAGAAAATTAAGAAATTGGTCCATCTATCCATTTATTTTTATTTGTTTAAAATATTTTACCCCATCTTTTTCCTTAAAAAGGACATAAGGCAGCTTACAACATTAAAAGACAATATTTAAAGTTAAAAACAATAAGTATACAAATACTAAAAAGGATCAAACCCAAACTGCTACAATAAATTGTAAACAAAAGCAGTATTAAAAGCACATTCAATACAGTAAGGGACAACAACCTATTTAAAAATCCCACTCAAATAGCTAGTCACTGAGAGAAAGCTTGCCTGAAGATAAAGCTTTTTCTTCACCTGCTTGTGGAAGGACAGCAAAGATGAGTCCAGCCAGGTCCCCTGTGAGAGGGAGTTCCAAAGTCTGGGAGAAGCAACAAACACAGTCCCCCCACCAATCACACCTTTGAAGGTGGTGGGACCAAGAGATGACAGGTTACTCCAGATAATCTTAACATCCAAGCAGGCTCATAATTGGAGACATGGTCCTTGAGATAGCTTGAGCCCAAGTTGTTTAGGGCTTTATAGGTTAGAATCTTTATAGGTTAGAAATTATTCCTTCTAAGCAGGCTCTCCATCCCACTCCCACTGTTTTCCTTTTCCAACTGCCAGTCTTTCAAGGCTGCTGAGCATAGTAATTTTTCCTTGAATTGTTGCCATATTTTGCTCTGTTTAGGTGTTTTTTTTAAAAGTTCTTTATTTTCTATTTTTTTAAGGAGAGGGGCACTTCTGTCAAACTTAGTATTGAATAAACACATATTTTTGAGGTATTATTTCTAGGCTTCTTATGTAATAAGTAAGAAAGCCTAGAAATAATGCCTGGGGAAAAAAATGTTTGTCTTAAGAGGTAGGAAACTATAAAACTTGCAGAGGAGCTAAACTTTGTTTCAAAACTTAATTGTGCCTCAAAAATAATGTCTGAAATCCTCTTGCATATGTTATACATGGAGAATGAGGATGATGTCACTGGCGGGGGAAGATTTTTCTTTAAGCGGAGCGTTCCCCCTTTTCTCCTGCGACTTTAAGTAATTCTTTATATCGTATGGAAACTATAGGCACCAGGTGACAGGAGGAGATATTTCATGACCAGAAATCTCTCAACGCCTCCCCTCCTGGTAATGTCATTTGGCTATGATGGGTTTTGGTAATTAAAGACTTTGTCCTTCCATCTCATGGTTTCTGCATGTTATAGTGGATTACTCACAAGTTGGTCAAGTCACAGAAAAGAAAGGGCAGATTTTTAACTACCAAAAACCCTCCTTCTGCCAATTATGTTTCCACCCTTCAGCAAGAGGATTTCAGCCAAAATGATTTAGGAAACACTCCTGGTGGTGAAATGTATTAGAACAAAGAGTCTGAAAATCAGAGATGAATGGAGAAGCAGGAAGTGGAGTCCTAAAATTTATTTTCCTTCCCAAAACAAGGAAGTTACCATGTCTATCTTATCTGAAAATATTCTTAGCTAGTTAATTTTTAAGGTAAGTATCAGTATACAAGGAGCAACTGGTTTAGTTAATTTCTCTTAATCGATAGAATACACTGGTGTGAATTATTTAGTTAAATATTATACCTTTTGCTTAAAACCTATTGAATAAATCTGTTTCTCACTTTCCTCCAAAGAACTGTACAATCTATGTATTACTACTTTTGGGGGGACAGGAATCTCCCCACAGCCTCAATCCCACATGACTAAGCTGCTTTCCATGTGCTGGGGTGTTTTCAAAAGCAATTGGTGCAGATGTCTGATGTACATAAGGGTAAAATGGCATTGATCCATCAGAGTGGGCCCAAGCTTAAAGAACCCCTTCGCACCTTTTCCAGCTCATGGTTTGTAATTTGTTTTATTTCATTTGTCTACTTTTTTAGCCTCTCCAGCACCAATAAGAACAGGTCAAGCAGGGAGCTTATCTGGCAGTCCCAAACCTTTCTCTCCTCAACCTTCAACACCTGGTGCTACTAAGCAAGAAAGAACATCTACTCCAGGAAGCATTCTTAATCTTAATCTTGGTAAGTTGGAATGGTTTAAAGAAACTTCCACCTTTATCAGTGGTAAGTAAACACATACAAGAATGTAGTAGAGCACAACTGAAATGTCTGACTCCCAAATAATGCAATGTTATATTTCTTCTACAGTTTGTAGGTTATAATTTACAGGCTTATGAAAACACCTGTGATAGTCCATTGTTCAACAATATATAATTAATAGGATTTTGAAAGCTAAAGAACATCAGCTTGCCTATATTGCTACACTGAATAATACTAGGGTGGTGGAGGATGAAATTTGTTTTGTGAGTGGGATTTTTTTATTGTTGTGGTTGGGTTGAGATTCCTATAGTAGCTGGTGAAAAATAAACTGAAAAAATCTAGCCTTATAAATAATTATCATAGAGTTCAAATAACCTGTGCTAGCACAATATCTACTATTTGGATAGTCCAAAGTTGTGATTTTAACTGCTGTTATTAAGAGTTGGTTTGTATATCAACTCCAGCTTTTCCAGTGGGCAATTAGCATCAACAATTGCCCTTAACATAATTGGATCCAGTTTTCTAAATTGGTGTGTGTATTTGAGAACAGTGACTTTGAACCTGATTAGCACTAAGTTAGTTTCCATGTTGTATCATACATCTTTCAGTCAGCCATGTTAACATAGGAAGAGATCACAGTGGATTGTGTTCATTGGCTGCAGTACTGCACACAGTTGAGCTGATAAATCTGTCTATTTTTGTGGTATGGAATGAACATAGCTGTCCATGGGCTTATACCAAGCTTCCACATACTACTTCAACGATGCAATCAAGAATTGCAACTTAATGAACTTAGTACTGCTTATCAATAAAAGCTTTTAATTTTTTGAAGCTTACACCCACTGTTTAAATTGTATTATCTAATAAGGACATTTTTATTTAATATTCTAGATCGTAGTAAAGCTGAGATGGATTTGAAAGAGCTGAGTGAATCAGTACAGCAGCAGTCCACACCTGTACCACTGATTTCACCAAAACGACAAATTCGGAGCAGATTCCAACTTAACCTTGACAAGACAATAGAAAGTTGTAAAGCACAGCTAGGTATGCATCTGTTCATTCCATAACCTGTGGTGTAAGCATTAGAGCTAAAAAATATTCTTCATTGTGGCATTATCTCTTAGAGATGGTGACAGGAATGAGGAAACTAACGTGGTCATTTGTTTAGTGATGTTTTAAAAACCTCTTAAATCAAAAGATTTCAAAACAATACACACAAATAATTCAATATACACTGGTTGAAACCTTGTTGAAGAGCTTGGTACTCATAAAGGCTGATGATATCAGCCACAAACATTAATATTTAATTTAAAGTTTCCTACCCCACACCCTTGTCACTAGAGACTCCCTATGGGGCTCCCTTTAGATCCAGGGAAGCTTTTAGAAATCTTAGAATGAAGGCAAGGAGCCATTAATGCCTGAAAATCACTGGTCTTGGGTGGGAGAACCAGCAGTGGTGGTATCAGGCCATTAAAGACATTATCAAGATTAATAAAATGTGTTGTAGAATAACCTTCAACAGGAAGGCTTGCATAAATATATTTGTGTTCAATATGTCCAGGAAAACAGAAATTGTCAGTGCATCAAGAGGATGAAGCATATTCCACAAAATGGGCACCCCAACAACTCAGCATCTTGCTCCAAATAGTCCTGTCCAAGCAATCTGTGCCGCTGCTGTTGAGACCAGCCTTTGAAATAGCTCCTCACTGAGTGCATTGTAATAGTTACAGTGGGTTTGCACTTTATAAAACATGTCAAGAACTGAAAAGAGATGAAGTAGAAATCTATAATTCAACAATATTCTTTTGTTCTTCTGTAATTAGGCATCAATGAAATATCTGAGGATGTTGCAGTAGAACATAGTGACTCTGAGGATTCTGAGAAATCAGACTCTAGTGATAGTGAATACATCAGTGATGATGAACAAAAGTCCAAGAATGATCAGGAGGAGGAGGAAAAAGAAGGTACAAGGAGTGACAAAGAGTCCTTGCCCATGAAAAAAAAAACGAAACCACCAACTCCAACAGAAGAAAAAGAAGACATTAAAAATACAAGCTCAGAAGTGGAGAAAACCGATACACCTGCCAAAGAAAAGTCAAATGCAGACTCAGATAAAGAGCTTTCTGAAAAGGGGAAAAGTTTGTCACACCCTGCTAAAGAGAAGCTGAAAAGTAAAGATGAGACAGACTCTCCAACTGTGCATCTTGGCCTGGATTCTGATTCTGAAAGTGAACTTGTTATTGACCTGGGGGAAGACCAGTGTGGTCGTGAAGGACGAAAAAATAAAAAAGAACCCAAGGAATCTCCTCCTAAGCAGGATGGTAGGATGCCCTATTTTCTGTTATTTGCTTCAGTTGCCAAAGAATTAAACACTGGTCTGCATGCCTACGGTGCTTATATTGTTGGTCCCTGAAATTCTGATAACTTTAATGAGGTTGGGGGATGAGGTTGTGCTTCTGGAATGGGGTGGATCTATTTTCTTTTCCTTAAAAATCTATTCATTTGTTCTAATATAGTTTTGGGTCTTCCCATGCTCATGTATCCCACAAACACTCAAGAGAAAAGTATCAGCAGCTTTGGGTTATCTCAGAGTATGTACAAATACAAGATCACATAAGAAAAGCAGGTCTGTGTCTTAGATAGGAAAAAATAGCCCCATTATAATTCAGTAGCATTGAACGTTGAGACTTAGATGAAGAAACCCTGTTACAGTGGTGCCTCGACTTAACGACCGTTTTGAGTTACAACCAGCTCCGGCCGCAAAATGTTGCTTTGAGTTGCAGCCGGAGCTTCCAGTTACGAACACAGGAAGGCAGGGGGAAAAGGCAGGAAATTCAAATTGCTAACTGTTGGTGGTGAAGAGGCTGCTTCTTTGTAGGTCTTTCGCCCCAGCAGTGCGATCGGAGGAGCTTGGGACTGCCTGGTATGGTAAAGTGCTGCTTTCTACTTTTAAAAAACTGCCTGTTCTGGGTTTTGCAGGGCGGGTTTGGGCTGGAGGGGTTAAGTTTCTGTGCTGTATTGTTGGGAATTTTTTTTTGCAGCCCCAGCGCCTTTCGATGGGGCTTGTTCCATTGTTTATTTCTGGTTTTGTTTTTAAGCCCCAGCGCCTTCACAGCTTGCTCGTTTATTTTTTGTTTTTGGTTTTTTGCAGCCCCCGCGCTTTCCAATGGGGCTTGCTCTGTTGTTTATTTATTTATTTATTTTAAAGCTCCAGCGGCTTCAGAGCTTGCTCCGTTGTTTAGTTTTGGTTTTTTTTTTTTTTAAAGCCCTAGTGCCTTTGGGGCTTCTCCTGTTGTTAGTTAGTTTGTTTATTTATTTATTTTTGCAGCCCCAGTGCATTCCTATTGGACTTGCAATGTTTTATTTTTATTTTATTTTTGGGGGGTATTTTTTTCGCTTCTGGGATGGATTAATGCGTTCCAGTGCATTTCAATGGGAAATGTTGCTTCAATTTATGACCATTTTGAGTTACATCCATCTTCTGGAACAGATTATGGTCGTAAGTCAAGGCACCACTGTACTTGAATGGGAGAAAGAAGGAATGAAACATCTAGAAATGGGAAATAATTTATGTATCATTAAATGTTAAAAATAAAACATCTTGTTGCCTTTCTTAAAAATCTTCATATTTGCATATTTTCATGCATCCCTAAAATTTTTGTCCCTGTGTTCCTCAAAGTTTTCATGCTTTTCTATCACAGGTTTTCCTGTTGTTCTCAGGCCTTGACATCTCTGTGTGTAGTCAGCTTGGTTTCACGGGCTGTATGGCCTATGAAACCAAGCTGTTGAATATATTTTTGATGGTTTTCTGTCTTGGAATTAGGATCTGTTCAGGTGATCTGCATGATCAAAAGGAGCTGACACTGCTTATTGTAGACAGTTCTTGAACAGCTCATGCCAATAAGGCAGGAATTGAAAGTGGTTTCCATTTTGTCATAATACAAACAGAGACATGTCAGGACCTAGTATTATCTAACTGTGAAAAATGAAAAAAAAGAATAGTTCCTTAAGACATCTTTAAAAATGTGGAAGAATAGACTGAAAGACCTCAGTAAATAAAAATTTATTCATGACTAGTTAATGAAAAAACAGAACAAAAGGTTAAACATAACTTGTGAAGCTACCAGATAAATAAAGCTTTCAGTACAAGAAATCTTTCTCTCACTGCCTCATATTTTTCTTGAAGACAAAAATTTGCCTCCTGCTGCTCTAGGACTTCTACATTGCTTTCCAGAGTTAGCTGACTGGGAACAATGCCACATTTGTCTCAAGGAAAACAATTATGTGCAATCATCATAATCATCTTAGAACTGCAGAGCTGGAAGGGATCGTTGAGTAAGGCTACTTGTGTTATTGCTTGACTTGGAAACCAACATTGGGGTAACTTTGAACTGTATGTAAAATTTATATATATATTCTCCCCATTTAGCGGCATCTAAACCCCCACCTTCTTCAACTGTGAGCAGTCAGCCTCCTACTGAAACTCAGGTGCTTACGCGATCAGCATCCCAAACTCCTCCAGCTGGTATTACACCAACAACAAGCACAGCGTCCACTGTCAGTGCTCCGACTGCAGCCACTGGAAGTCCAGTGAAAAAGCAGAGGCCTCTCCTACCAAAGGAAACAGCTCCGGCTGTGCAGCGGGTAGTCTGGAATTCTTCAAACAAATTTCAGACTTCTTCTCAGAAATGGCATATGCAGAAAGTACAAAGACAGCAACAGCAGCAACAGAGTCAGCAGCAACAACCTCAGTCTTCCCAAGGAACAAGATACCAAACAAGACAGGCTGTGAAAGGTATTCTTCAGTTTTCCCATCTATGCCCACTGTTGTATTTTTGCAGTAGTTATTGTGCTCAATGACTTCATGCTGTGAATTCCTCTGTAACTATGGATTTTGCAAACACATGGAAAAGTACACACATCAGTGCTATTGTTCAGTGTAGTTAGAAGTCCCGTTCATTGGAATGTAAATTATGTTCACCTTAGATTACAGATGCTGCCACTGTAGAAAATCGTGAATATTCTAAAAGCTGGTGAGAGTGTATGTTGGTGGAAGAAAACAGCTATCTCTGACAATATTTATAGGAAATAGCATATTTTATATTTATCAGGATATAGCTGTACATTATGATTCTGATTGGTTATACAGTAGTGCCTCACTTAGCGAGGTTAATCCGTTCCGGAAAAAATGTCGCTAAGTGATTTCACCATTAAGCGAAAAGAAAAAGCCCATAGAAACACATTAAAACGTGATTAATGCGTTCCTATGGGCTAAAAACTCACCTTTAAGTGAAGATCCTCCATAGGAGCGGCCATTTCTGGTGCCTCCTAAGCGAGGTATCCATTCCAGAAAACAGCGGGTGGCCATTTTGAAACCGCCAATCAGCTGTTAAAAAAAGCATTGCTTTGCTATTATCGGTTCCCCAAGCAGGGAACCGATCATGGCAAAGTACCGCCAGCCAGCCCCGGACACCTGGTCTCCATGGCCGGGTGAGAGCGAGGGGGAGGGAGCGCGGCAGTCTCCAGCCAGCGAGGGCTTGGAGGCAGGCAACTGGGAAGGGGCGTGCCTCTGACGGCCGACAAGCCCCGGACACCCGGTCTCCTTGGCGGGGCTCTCCCGGGGCGCAGACGGGGCGAGGAGGGGATCTCTGGCATGCCGCCCCCCGTCCAGCCGCTGCTACCTTGATCCTGGTCCCAGGTGGGCGCCTCCTCCTTTGCAGCGCTCTGGCTCGGCGCCATCAGGGATCAGGGCCAGGCCCTTCCCTCCCTCCTTCCCTCCCTCCTCCCGAGGTGCCAATCCGGAATGCCCCCGCTCCCCTCCTCCTGACCAGCGGGCCTTTGGGCTGCTCGCGGCGAAGCGCTTCTCCAGGGGCAGCCCAAAGGCTCGCCTTTTGGAACAGCTGACGGGCAGGCCTTTGGGCTGCTCCCGGAGAAGCGGTTATCCGGGAGCAGACCAAGGGCTCCCTTTTTGGAACAGCTGATGGGCAGGCCTTTGTGATGATCGTGGGGGAGCGCTCCCCTGCGATCATCGCAAAGCGAATTTTCCCCATAGGGGCTATCGCAAAGCGATCACTCTTGCAATGACAAAAAGTCCATCGCAAAGTGATTTCATTGCTAAACGGAGCA
This sequence comes from Pogona vitticeps, assembly GCF_051106095.1. Classification (NCBI taxonomy): domain Eukaryota; kingdom Metazoa; phylum Chordata; class Lepidosauria; order Squamata; family Agamidae; genus Pogona; species Pogona vitticeps. The sequence goes on from NC_135786.1 coordinate 23,914,666, forward strand.
ATCGCTATGCGAGGCACCACTGTACTACTTCCCTAATGATAAAGTAGGATTGTGATGGCACTGCGGGTTAAACTGCAGAAGCCTCTTTGCTGCAAGGTCGGAAGACCAGTAGTCGTAAGATGGAATCCACATGACACTGTGAGCTCCCGTCATTTGTCCCAGCTCCTGCCAATCCAGCAGCTCGAAAGAATGTAAAATGCGAGTAGATAAATAGGTGCCATCTTGGTGGGAAGGAAATGGTGTTCCGCGTCTAGTTGCGCTGGCCACATGACCACAGAAGATTGTCTTTGGACAAAAAACGCTGGCTCTACGGCTTAGAAACAGGGATGAGCACCACCCCATAGAGTTGAACATGACTGGACTAAATGTCAAGGGGAACCATTACCTTTACCTAATGATAAAGTCCTAAAGTGAATTATTTGCCCTGACATTGGTGATTGTGAATCTGAATGGACCACACTGTTGTCTCTGAATAACACATTAATCATAAAAGGACAACACAATACTTCCTTTCTAAGTTAAGAGTAGGTGTTTTGGTGTAATAAGATTCTGAAGGTAAGGAGTGTCTACATTTTAGAGGGATCTGAATAAATATTAGATCATTTTTAAAATGGAGAAGCAGTCATCTTTGTTTTTGGCTCAGCAACACTTAGTGGAAAGTAAACTTGGCTTCATACCTAGCAGGGATTAATCTAATTAACTGAACCTAGTGCTGCCCGCAGTCCATATTAGAGTGTTACAAAGTGCAGACTTTGAGGATTTAGAGGAGCACACCAAGTGTTTTTGCTAAGCAATTCACCTCTTTCTGCTTAGCATCCAGACTGAATGACTTAAGAATCTTACTATGGCATTCTAGATGCCATTTACTAATACAGTAAATTATTCTGCCTCAATAGATTTTTAAGGAGGATTTTATAACATTAGCATGTATAGTCCCTAAAAGATGATTCCTGTTTTCCTTGTCCTAAGATTTTCTGTTCCATCATATGCAAATAGCTAGCTGTGGTAACATAATGTCACAAAACATGATATGACATCATTGCTAGGAGTGTTATGATGGCCTTACACAGAGGTACTGTATGTCACTGCAATGTTTAGAACTGAGCTGAAAAATTGCCAAGAAGTTTAATAAGGAATTGGCTTGTTTTTTATTTTTTTAAGTACCGTGAAATACACAGTGATTCAATTGTGGGTTTGTTTTCTGTCCTTAGCTGTACAGCAAAAGGAGATTACTCAGAGTACTTCAACGTCTACCATCACCTTGGTTACAAGCACTCAACCTGTTTCTATAGTAACCAGTTCTGGATCAGCAAGTACACTTTCATCTTCTGTTAATACAGACTTGCCAATAGCAACAGCTTCAGCAGATGTAGCTGCAGATATTGCTAAGTATACTAGTAAAGTAAGTTTTTTAAAAAAAATTACAGCCTTTTCTTACAAGTTTTACTCTGAAATTCATGCATTTGGTAATATTCAGAAGAGTGGTTTATTCACTCTTCTGTGTGACTATTCCCATGCCATCACATGGATATTTTGAACGCACGAAAGAATGTTTACAGCAATATTTTAAACTGGCTGCTAATGTGTAGCTGGAAACAACATAATTTTTCTGCCTTTGTTTTCCAAAAGCAAGCTTAGGATTTTGGAGACAGGTAGAGAAAAATTAAAACAACCTGCCCAGATATGTACATGTGTAACATTCCTGGTGTCTTTGGATGCATGTGCACATAGCTCAGTTTTACTAGCTCTTCTTACTAGGATTATTGCCTTTATCTATACTCTTTGAATAGCAGTATAGGGATTATTGTTTGTTTAGTGTCATCAGTGACTACAGTGCCATAAAATAATATAAGCATACTGTATAAACAATTGCTCCCAGTATTCCAGTTGTAGGTAAAAATGGCCTGTTAAACCCCCAAGCAGAATTATACTTTCATTTGACACAGACATACTTTTTTTTAATTGGATGGATTAAGGAAGTTAGAGGCGGGTACATCCTCATAAGGCCTTAGGAGAAGCGATAGAGACCCCAAACCTTTGGAAATTATCTAGGCCAGTTCCCAATCCAGGCGTTTTTGGATTGCAATTCCTAGAAGCCTTCTCCACCAGCTGTGTTGGCTGGGATCTCTGGGAGTGGCAGTTCAAGAACACCGAAGTTACCCAAGATTGGGAGCCACTGATCTAAGCAATTATCCACCTGCATCAATAAAAGCAATGATCTCAGGTGGAGGTCCTAAATGCAGCAACTCTTGCAGCAACGCGGTAGTGCTCCTCTTTTGGGCCATCTCTACAGAGATAGTTGGGAAGGAGGCCCATGAAATGCTCCATTTCCATGTCCATTTTGTGCAGGAGCTGCCTGAGCTGGATGAATTTGTAGTAGCAGAGGGACTTTTTTCTTTTGCTTCTGCAAGCACATTAGAATTTGGCAAATATTCTCATATTTTGATTTGTCTGGCAGGGTGGGATGTTTGCTAAATATGTGTCTCTGACAGATAGATGAAGTCTGATTGATGGAGGTGTGAGAGAGATACATGTCCCACAGTTAGTGTGTGTAAGGTATGGATATCCATAGTGCAGATAGTCTCCAATACCTGGGACTAGCACACATTTAGTAGCCATAAGTAAATACCTGTGGAAAATGTGGATTGGCTAGCACTTTTTAGTAAAGCTAGAAAGCTTGAGTGCCTGAGTGCAATCTCCTGTCCCTGAAACCAGTGTCTTCTAAATGCCTTGTGTACATGAACAAGAGGTAGGATAGATGTATTCATCTTACTGCCATTTGTAAAATAATGTAAACTTCTCCTGTAATTAGGTTGCATTTGACACTGTACTTGAATATATTCTTTGCTATTCTGTGGTACAGCAATTGGATTTCATGCCCATGGTTCTATCTCTTATCATCTGTGGTTAGCACTGGGGAGACCCTATCTAAATGTCAGGAAGCTATTGCTGGTCAGAGCAAATACTGTAGTACGGAGGTAGGTAAAGCAATGCTCTGAGCTGGAATAAGACAGCTTTCTACATTTTTCCTACCACTGCAATGCTGATCAAGGTCCTTCTTCCTGACCTACTGAAATGGTGTTCCCTAGCTTTAAGAAATGGAAGACTAAATTACAGATCTCCAATATTATACTTTTTCATGTCAGTTCCTTTTGTACTTTCTAGTACATGATGTCCAGAAAAGACACATATGATTAGATTTAAACTTTCTTCATTATATGCTGAAATTTACCAAGAATATATATAATATCTGTGGACACCACCACCACCACTTTTCAGGTATTTCATTTATTGATGTTTTGACAAAATAATTATGTAAGTAGCTGCTCCAAGGCAAAATGACTTTGACATAGTGGAAGATTTGCTTCCCATCTCACCAGGAGAACTTCTTCAAATTGTAGATTTGGATTTCAGATTCCTTCTACCTCTGACTGTCACGGCTTGGGGAAGTCAGCATCTAATAGTCAAATCGTATCAGGTGTCTGGATAAAACAGGTGGACTCATGAACCACCACTAATTCCTTTGGGCAGGACATGGATGAGAATAAGACTTGATTAATGAATTAGAACTGGTTAATGAGTTAGAATTATTTATCTCCCAAGGCCTTTTTTTTCTTAACATGCCCAATAGAATTCAGTGACTCTTTTGAGCCACTCTTCCAAAAAAACAAACAAAAACCTTTATTCAGAAGCTGCAGCTTTCCCCAGTTTTTTTTTTCTTGTGAGACATTCTTGCAAGCCCTTTACACGTCTCTATGGTTGCTTCCTGTGAGACACTCTTGCCAGTGTCAGGAATTTCTCTATGGCTGGGCTGTTTGGCTGCTGCTGCCACAGCACAAGAGGCTTACAAAATTAATAACAGTAGAAACACAGAGTAAATACTGAACACCTGAGTGAACATAGAACGGTGAGGTGAAGGTACCTGTGCTGGGAATAAGAGGGGAATGAAGAAAATGAAAATAAGTAATTAGTGATAATAAAATGGATGACTGGGAAGATGGGAAAGTGAGAAATTAAAAAATAGGACTGATAAAAATTGGAGGATTAGGGAGTGAGACTATGGGTCTTTGGATAATTATACAGTACAGTAGAATACAAAAAGAATAATTTATTTATTATTTATTTATTTATTTATTCTATTTATACTCCACCTATCTGGTCATTTCGACCACTCTAGGCGGCTTCCTGTGAGGGAATAAAATAGGAAGATTAAAATTGGTTTAGCCATCACTGGCGGATATGTGGGCCAATGCGAAAAGTAACCCTTTAACTCTGAGGGGTTGCCTACGTCTTCTGTAGCAGGTACTTCATTGAACATCACCCTTAAGTGCATAGCTAGCCAGTTTAAAATACTGCTGTGAAAGTTTCCTCGTGTGTTACAGCTGGCGTACCATAACACCACTGGTGGAGCGGTACAACTTGAAGAATAAATACAAGTAAGTAATCCTGTTTTTCTTCAAGTATTAAAATCATGACATCAAAGGAACCCCGGTCTTATTATGTCTCTAGTTTTTTTTAAAGACTTATAAAAAAATTTAAACTTGATTTTAGATTTTTATTGTTAAACAATGATGAAGCAAGCCATTAGGATTTTTCTTTAAAATGTTTGCAGTGAATCTGTTGAACATTTCTTCCCCATATTGTTTTCATTTCAAAAGGCAGTTCCTGTTCCATGTGGTGTAACTGTGGTGTGGATTTCACAATATAGTTGTTTTAATCAAGCTAAATATTTAGGCAGAGTTTTATAAATATAATATTAATCAGATAGCTATCTTTAACTATCTCTGTATATAGATATATATAAAATCATGATGTGAAAGATAATCAGGCAGCACGTATCCTAAACAACCAGCACTTATTATTATCCCCATTCTTCTTCTTCTTCTTCTTCTTCTTCTTCTTCTTCTTCTTCTTCTTCTTCTTCTTCTTCTTATTATTATTATTATTATTATTATTATTATTTATTTATTTATTTATTTATTTATTTATTTATTTATTTATTTATTTATTTATTTATTTATTTATTTAATTTATACCCCACCTATCTGGTCGGTGAGGACCACTTAATGTTCTGCTGTTTAGCATGAGGTGGTTGAGATGGTGAAAGTTGTGGATGTATCTCTAGTTGTTCATCTAAAATGCTTGTTAATTAGATACCATACAAAAGGTCAGAAATAATTAATCTGAAGATATAACAGCAAACATGTACTTTTTCATCTCCTTGCAATCCTGTAGAAGTCACAGTTACTGCCTCATGAGCTCAGCCATTGGTGTAATAGATTGTGGGCAGATTCCCATGGTGCTCTATTTCAAACTTCTAAACATACTTTTCTTCAGAATACTGTATATTGGTTGTATTATGAGGGCCGTTTTGAGGCCTAGCTAATATAGTGAAACTGTATGGATTGTGCTCTGACAAGCAGACTACTGATTTGAGTGCTTAGATGTATTGCAGGTATGTAACAAGTATGGGGCTAGATAGCTCAGTGGTTTAGGTATCTGGCTGCGGAGCCACTGGTTGGGAGTTTGATTCTCCACTGTGCCTCCTGTGAGTAGAGCCAACTTGTGTGGCTTTGGGCAAGTTGCACAGTCCCAGGATGCCCCCAGAAGAAAGGAATGGTAAACTGCTTCTGAGTATTCTCTATCCAGAAAAACCTGCAACAGCTTGCCATAAATCAGAATAAACTTGACAGCACACAATCGTTATTATTAATAATGGTTATGTATTGTTAGTTTCACCTAAAGCAGGCAACAAGACTGCAACATCAGAGTTGACTTAACAAGTCCATTCTGTAATACTGCTCTAGTTGGGATGATCATTTGAATTTATACCACTTGGAGAAAACCTGAAGATTCTAAGTTGAGGAATGAACTGATGACTCGTGAACTCACCACATCCAAATGTGCAAGTGACTGGTCACTAAGCCAGTAAAGAAATACCAATAGTTTCACAGTGACACATGGTGTCACAAACTGTTGCCTAAGATGTGCATACACTAACTATAGATATCTGCACTTATCATATGTACAATCATGTATAGTCATAGTGGCCTTGAAGACATATCGGTGCCTGGGATTTTATCTATAGCGACCCATACTGAAGATAGTGGGATAGCTCAGTAATTTAAGTGTGTGACTGCAGAGTCATTTCCCCATTGTGCCTCCCAGGAGAAGAGCCAGCCTGTGTAGCCTTGGCCAAGCTGCACAGTCCCACAATGTCCCCAGAAAAAGAAAACAGTAAACCACTTCTGAGCAGTTTACCTAGAAAGTCCTGAGAAGGATGGCTGTAAGTCAGAATTGACTTGATGGCACATAATTATTAACCCATAGAGAAAGCCTCCATTTAACTGAACAAATGGAACTCCAAATTTAGTTGTCAATTTCCATCAGCAATATGTGGAAGTGAGGACTCTCAGAAAGCAGTGTGACAGGTCCAGAGTTATTGGTTGGGTTCGCTGTATAAATGTATCCTGTTTGAGAAACTATTCATATTAAAATTACAAATTCAGTCAGAGGAAAATATGCTGGTTTTTAAAACCATGCCTGTTATAAATAACTTTAGGAATCATCCTTAGAATAAAGCAAGTAAAAAAGCAAGACCACTATTAATTTTATAATTAACTCTTTTTAACAGATGATGGATGCCATAAAAGGAACAATGACTGAAATATACAATGACCTTTCAAAAAATACTACTGGAAGCACAATTGCTGAGGTTAGTATCTCTTGCCACCAGCAGCTTACAATTCCTTTTTAAAAATATGAAGTACAACATGTAAAATATATATGCAGAAATCTGTTTTTTTCAGTATGCTGCAAAGTTCAATTTCAGTTCTGGCAATTTTTTGCCACACACTGCACACTTCCTGTTTAAATTATGGGTCTGATATTATGAGAGAGAGAAAGAGAAAGTACAGTGCAGAACATAATTAGGATACTACAATGTCAGAGATGACAGTGTAGTAACTACTTCCTGAAATGCATGAGAAAAATAATTTTCTCAGAGTTTCTATCAACATTTCTAAATCCAGACTTGATCTCTTCTACAGATTCAGACAAAAGAATTTTTTTAAGGCTCAGTTAATATTTGATGGAGTCTGACTAAACCAGTGTCATCAACTGAGTTTGCATGGTGAATGTGTAGTTTAAATTTGTCCTTGGGTTGAAAGAGCTGGTATGTACAGTGGGCATGAAAAACAGGAGGACAGTTTGGGGAAGACAGGAAGCCTTATTCTTCATCTTGTGTTCCTGTGACTCATGCACATTTGCCCTTCTCTTATTTTCATCCCACTTAGTAAGGATGGAGAGAGAGTAAAGTATATGATGCTCATGTTACTCATACAGTAGTTACATATGTGGGCATCCTATGATTAACCCAAATATGTTTGTTGTTAGGGTTAGATCTTTTTTTTAAAGCAACTCCCCACTCACAAACTTTATATTTAACATTTACTGGCTGTTCTATAAAAGTCAGAGACAGCAAAATGAGAGTTGAATCAATTAAGATTACAGTATCTAGTCAGTTGATTAGACTGATCTGTTAAAACTTGTCCCTGATAATAGGACTGGCATTCTGTCCTTTTCCAAACACAAAATTGAACACTCCTTTTGAGGTGATAGCTGCTGTGACACAAAGGTTTGTTGACTACATACAAAAACTGTCTTTTTTCCCTATAGAATTACTTTGTTCTTGTGCAGTTTCAATTAATTGGGTAAAACTCATATAATTGCTGGATTAGAATTTTCTTAATCAACTAACTGTTCTAATAGTTTATTTGATATTCCAGATTCGACGTTTGAGAATTGAAATAGAGAAGCTTCAGTGGTTACATCAGCAGGAACTCTCAGAAATGAAACACAATCTAGGTATCAAAAATGCAAGTTCAGATTTACAATTTTGTTGCTACTTACTTCAAAGGCCATGTTAGTATCCCTGTAGTAAAAATTGCATTAATGCAGAAATGTAGAAAATATGTTGGAATTGCTGTGCTATTGCATGCTTGTTTAGTTAGATAAACCTTGACAGTTTCTCAAATTACAGTTAAAAAGAGTTCACTTTGAAAAACGACACAGTAATTCCTCTTTCTAAATCTTTGAAATGGACTTTGCCATAAATTTGTTCATTCTGATGTGTATTTTGTTCATTTAAGAGAATAAATCATTTTTAAATAGGTAGTCAGATTTGTATCTTACTATATTTAGAGTTAGGTCACATTTTCAACTAGAAGAACACTAGAGCTAGCTAATTTCTGATTGGTATTATTAACCTTACAATTTGTACCTACTCTTGACTACACTGTGTCCATTTATTATCTAGAACTCACGATGGCTGAAATGAGACAGAGTTTAGAGCAGGAAAGAGATCGTTTAATTGCAGAGGTGAAGAAGCAGCTGGAGCTGGAAAAGCAGCAAGCTGTAGACGAAACCAAGAAGAAGCAGTGGTGTGCCAATTGCAAAAAAGAGGCCATCTTCTATTGTTGTTGGAACACCAGCTACTGTGACTACCCCTGCCAGCAGGCTCATTGGCCAGAACATATGAAGTCCTGCACACAGTCAGGTAATCAGCTGCCGTTGTTACAATTAAATTAATTATCTTGTAAACAGTTCATGAGTAAAGATAACCTAACTGGCACTTACAGTAATGTATCATCATAATCATTATCAACATCAGCATAATTAGTTAATTAGCAACATTTTGTTTGTATATTTATCCATCCGTCCATTTATTCGTCCATCCTCCATCCCACTTAGTGGCACTACTCTGGGCAGGAGACAAATCATAATAACAAAATACAAACACCCACATAATTGATGAATGTGAAACATAGTACCAAAGATAAAATACCTAGTAAAAATTTAGACTAAAAAAATTAAAATTTTAAATACAATAAAGATGGCAAAAAGAGAGTACGTACATAAAAAGAAAATGAAAAAGCCGCCCCATAGATGAGCAGAATTACTCCAGGTTAAGGCCATAGAAGGCTTGTGAGGAAAGCCTGGTTTTAACTTGTCTCTTGAAACCAAGGAGGGGTGGGGTTAATCTTACCTCAGGTGGAGCGAGTTCCAAAGTGATGGAGCAACCACCGAGAAGGCCCAGTTTCAAGTGGCAGATTTTCAGGCCTCCCTCAGTGTCACCACCTTGTGTATGAGGTACAGGTGAGATGAGTAGACATTTTGAGGGAGAGGTGCTCAGATAGGTAGCAAGGCCCTAAACTACTAAGATCTTTAAATGTTACCTTAAGCACTTTGAATGGTCCAGAGCATATAGGCAGCTGGTGCAGACGCTCCAGGACAACTGACATACAGGCACTTCTCAATTAACAACCTGCCTGTTTTACGACCACTTGGATTTACGAACCATTTCTCCAGCTTCTCCACCACAGGGAACCCACTTTCCCAGTCTTTGTTTCATTCTGCTGCCAAGCCAGGCAAGACCATGCCCGAGTTGAAAGCAGCCAGGAGCAGTGCGGAAGCTTGTATTTAATTTTTTCACCAAGCTGGCAGCTGTGCTGCTACTGCAGCTCTTCTGGCTAGCTCTTGCCTGCTTCTGCCTTTAAGCTCCTCACTTAACAACTAGTTTGCTTCATGATTGAGTCCTAAGAACACAATGGAACTCAGTCATTAAGTGAGGAGTGCATGTATGACCAAATTGCAATGTTCCAGAAACCAGCCTGGCTGCTGCATTCTGCACTTGCTGCAGAATCTGAACCGCTTCTAAAGGCAGCTCAAAATAGAGTGTTGTAATTGTCTATTCGAGGACAAGATGGTTGGACAGTGTCACTGAAGCTACCAACACGAATTTGACCCAACTCCGGGAGGCAGTGGAAGACAGGAGGGCCTGGTGTGCTCTGGTCCATGGGTCACAAGAGTCGGACACGACTTAACGACTAAACAACAAAATTGTCTATTCTCAAGATTACGAGCGCATGGCCTAGTGCTGTTAGGGACTTCCTGTCAAGATTAGGGAAATGATGTGCAACCTGCCGCAGATTGTAAAAGGCAAACCTAGCTATGGCTGAGATCTGATTTTCCATTAAGAGAGTTGGGTCCAGAAGCACACCTAGATTTCACACCTGATCCTTCAGGGAGAGAGTGACCTCATCAAGAGCAGGTAAACAGCCATCTGATTGGTCAAGGAGCACTCCAGGGTCTCCATAGCTTCCACTGCAGAGGAGGAAAAGGAGAGATAGAGCTGCATGTCATCAGTATACTGGTAACCATGAACTCCAAAGCTTTGGATGATCTCTGTCAGCAGTCTCATATAAATGTTGAACAGCATGGAGGAAATGATTGACCCTTGCTTGACACCGCATTGCAGTACCCATGGGAATGAAACAACCTGCCCCAGCTGGACGCTTTGGGAACTTCCTTCAGCAATGAGTAGATGCAGCATAAAGCTGACTCTCCAGTCCCCAACCCTGACAACCAGCCCAGGAGGATACAATATATATCTTCTCCATTTTGGTCTCAGAACAACATTGTAATTGGACATCATCATTACTATCTTTACAGCAATGTTGGGTTGCAGCTAAACCAATCTCCCAAGGTTTTTTCAGTCAGTTAAGTCTTCTCCTTCCTACATTATCTGAAAGCAAGGGCATAAGGCTTTTTTCTCTTTCCCTCCTACATGTCCTTCTTCATTTGTTTTACCTTGAATAATCAGCCATAACAATCTGTGCTTCCCCCGCCTCATTGACCAGTCTATATTTCTGGATTTTTTATATATTTTATTATTTCTTGGTCTTTATTCAGCCTTGAATGGTCCAAGAAATTCTTAGCATCCTAATTATTTAAGTATTTTCAATACTGAAAATGTTCTTGGAGTAGAAATTCAAAAACAGAGGGGAGATTATATATATTTACCTTGCTTATTTTACATATCTTATACCCTCTGCTGTTCTTCAACGTTTACTGCAGCTTTTTGTTGCCAGTAGAGGTTGCCAATTATTTGAATATATTACCCTCAAGGAGGTAAGAGGGATGGCTTCTAGACAAAGGGCCTTTTCGGCAGCTGGCCCCAGACTATGGAATGCCATCCCAATTGAAATTTGTCTGGCGCCGATGCTGATGACATTTCGGCACCAAGTCAAAACCTTCCTTGTTCTGACATCATTTGAGTTTCTGGTCTTTGATTTAATTTTTATTGGTGTTGGTAAAGGGAATGATTATGTGATCTTTGGTTTTGGAGGTTTGATTTTCGTATTTACTTTTAACCACCCAGAGTTATATTTGTCACTAATTTAGGTAGTATATAAGTATTCAAAATACATAAAGTGAAAATAAATACCCTAGGACCCTTTGGAGGCTCACCCCGCCCCCCCGGGGATCAGAGGGGGCAAAATCGCCACCTTCTGGGACTCTTCTGAAGCTTCCCAAGCCTCAAAAGAGTCCCAGAAGGTGGAGATTTTGCCCCCTCTGGCCGGGGGGGGGCCAGGGTGAGCCTCCAAAGGGTCCTAGGGTGTGTTCCAGGACCCTTTAGAGACTCACCCTGCCCCCCCAGGGGCCAGAGGGGGCAAAATCGCCGCCTTCTGGAAGATGTTTAAAAGCAATTAAAACCAAACAGGAAAAATGGGGAAAGGCAGCATGAATACAAATTATAAATCTTTATAGTCAGCTAGCTTGACTGCTAGAGTTTTACCTTGAAAGAAAAAGGCCTTTGCTTACTGGTGAAAAGACATAAATAATGGTGTCAACCTCCCTTGAAAAGGAGCTCCACAATCGGTGAGCAGCCACTAAGACCCCAAATGCCAAGCTTCTCTACCACATGTTAGTGACATTACTCCTGTTAGAAATGGGACTGGCTCATACAGTCATGATGGTAAAACTTCCATATCCACCACCATGGCTCAGACATGCCGTGGTTCTCTCTATTTTTACACTTATACGTCTTTTATATATTGCTTTCTCAATACATCACTTCACACATTCAACTGCTAAGTAAACAAGGATTTGAGAACAGATCAAGCTGCTGAGAATTCCAGATCTGAAAATAAATGTAGTTGAATTTTCTATGTCCCATAAACAGCATGATATTCTGAGAGAAGTAGGATTTCGTCTGAGACTGATGTTATCAAGATTGAACTTTGAATCTATTTTGAAAGCAAAGACCTGTCCCTTCTGCATATGAAATAAGATTACCTCAGAACATAGCATTATAGCTGAATTACTCAGTCTCCCCAGTCATATTTGCTCAAACATTAAGGATTCTTGTTCTTTGAGTGTAACTTCCAGTTAATCTTAAACGCAGACCTTTTTATTTATTTGTTTCTGACAGTTTGTTGTTTTGTTCAGTCGTTTAGTCGTGTCCGACTCGTCATGACCCCATGGACCAGAGCACGCCAGGCCCTCCTATCTTCCACCGCCTCCCGGAGTTGTGTCAAATTCATGTTGGTTGCTTCGCAGACACTGTCCAACCATCTCATCCTCGGTCGTCCCCTTCTCCTCTTGCCTTCACACTTTCCCAACATCAAAGTCTTTTCCAAGGAGTCTTCTCTTCTCATGAGATGGCCAGAGTACTGGAGCCTCAGCTTCAGGATCTGTCCTTCCAATGAGCACTCGGGGTTGATTTCCTTTAGAATTGATAGGTTTGTTCTCTTTCAGTCCAGGGAACTCTCAAGAGCGTCCTCCAGCACCACAGTTCAAAGGCATCAATTCTTCGGCGGTCAGCTTTCTTTATGGTCCAGCTCTCACTTCCATACAACACAGTTCTGACAGTTACCTACAGTAGAATAAGCCACTGTTCAGAAGAACCAAGGCTGTAAATTTGCATGGAAATAGGTTCCATTAAACTCAGAAAGGACTTATTTTTTAGCAAGCACGCAGAAAAGACAGTGCTATGAAAGGCAGGAAATATGAAGTAGGAAGCAGAAGCAATGCACAGCTCATGCAACAGAGAATGCTATAATCCATGTGCAACTCATTATCAAACTTGGGGGGGGGGTTCCTAAAATTTTGCTACAGCTGTAACAGTATGGCAATAATTTTCTCATTAATTCATGTTGGTGTAGATGTAGTGGACTGCATAGAAAACACACAGTAATATGGTTACTAAAAATAAATATAAATGAATAAATTCCAAGCAGGTTCGATATCTGCTGGGGTAACTCCAGAAAAACTAGACTGAGGGAGTAAAGGAGTAACAAACACCATTATGTTGCAGAACAGGGATTTTGCTACACACATATCAGGCAGATATTGTGCCTTTAAAAATTAGGGTTAGCAAGGATATAGGGAGGCATTGCTCCTTGCTACCTGTTGGAGACATGCCTGATCCCTGAATTTAAATTTCTGTTATACAAAAGCTGGTAGTTTTCCTGTTGTTGGATTAGAAGGAAAGGCTATGTGTAAAAATCTCTGTTACATTTTATTCATTCACATTTAAAATAGGATAAACGTGGCAGTTTGACTAATTCACTTATTGGGCTAGATCTGCCGTTAGGAAGCAGATGATGAGGGAGAAATATTAAGATGCTCAGTGAGCAACATGTCAACAGACAAGAGTGTTGATCCATCATCAGTCCCTGCCATTTCCTAGAGGGGATGATGGAAAGAGGAGCCTTGATGTCCCTCAGCAAGTAGACAGGAGGGGAGGGAGTCTCTCTGCATGTCTGTCAAGAGACGCTGATCCAGCGCCGGTGCTTCCTCTCTTCTGCCCGATGCCCTCCCTCGCCCATGGTTTCTCCCTTGGTCTCCCCGCCACTGCCAGCCCCCCCCGGCACCTCACTCCTCAACCACGTTCTGCCTTCTCGACTCGAGTTGTTTCAAATTCATGGCTCCTCCACAAAGCCCGGCGGCATTGCTCCGCAGAGCAGCACACCGGCGTGGGAAGTCTTGTGGCCATAGGTCCGGCAATGCGGGGAGGGAGACACTGCTCGGAAGGCGCGTTCTCTCTCTCTCTCATTCCCCATCCCTTTCTGCATCACTGGTAAGAAACAACATCATCCTCTCTTCTCTCCCCCTTCAACTGCCTGCCACCTCGCGACAAAACACCACCCAACCGTGCCTTGCACCTTTGACAGTCGCCTGCCAGCCCTACCACTCGCCCCTTTTTGCTCTCACGCAGGCTACAGGCAGTCCCTCCCCTCTAGTGCTGGGCTCTGCGGTTCGCCCTCCGCTCCCTCGCCATCTTTTCTGACATTGAGGATACGGTGAGACCGCTCGACTTGTAGCCTTCCATTCATCCGTCTATATCTAAAGCAGACATTTTGGTGCCATTGATTTGTTCAAGGCTGAGGTTGGAAAGCGAGCGAGCGCGCTAGCGAGAGCAAGGGGAGAGAGAGCTGTCTTACCCACCCCCGCCTGGAAGGTCACGATTTTGCCCCCACTGGCCCCGTGGGGGGGTGGGGGAGCATCACAAGGGTTCTGGAAGGCTCACTTGGACCCTTGCGACGCTCCCCCCCCACGGGGCCAGTGGGGGCAAAATTGCCGCCTTCGCTCCATAAGACTCACAGACTTCCGCCCCACTTTTTTTGGGGGGGAAGTGCGTCTTATGGAGCAAAAAGTACGGTATATGTAAAACAAAGCTTCCCTCCTACTTCTCCCCTTTGCACTTATTGTAAAGCCAACCATGTAGTATTTTTTTAAAAAAAACCTTAATCAAATGGCTCGTTAAGCTTATTGTTCAGTAATTACTACAAACTTTAACATTTTCCTTCTTTGGTTATGTAATAAGGGTCAGTCTCAGCACAACTTCTGCAATGATTCCTGCTTTGTAGATGTGATAGAAAGTCTGTTTGCTTCTGTTTTAGCCACTGCAACACAGCAAGAAACAGATACTGAAATTAGCACAGAACCATTAAATAAATCATCCCAGCCTACTTCCAGTGCTCAGTCTGCACCTGCCGAAACAGCCAATACTCCAAAAGAAAAAGAAGCAACTGTTGAAAAGAACAAAGATAGTGTTACAGTAAGTACTTTGTTCAGTTTGGAGCCTACTCTTTATTAAATTCGTAAGGCTGCATCAAAGTCCTAAATTTTTATTTTGTTTTGCCTTTATTGGGGGTTGCTAAGAACAGTTTCCTTATTCTTTATAGAATTGTTTCTCAAAGGAAGGGAGAAAAATTTCTTCACTTCCTCACATATTGATATTTGCTGCCACTTCCTTTGAAATCCCAGTACCTAAAGATATCTCCTGTAGTTTTCTTGCACAATCAAAATAAGTCAAGGCAGCTGTTGTGGCTCATCAGGTAGGGACTGCTCTGAATCATAAAGAATGTATGTGTTTTTTAGATCTTGCTTATAAATCATATTCCAAATTGATTGTAGCAGGGCCAAAACGCTGGTTTGAAATTGTCAGATCCTTACACAATCCAGTATTATTCATAGCTTATTTATTTGCTCTTTTTTTTCTGTGCCACCTTTCCCCCAGTATCAGGGCCCAAGGCAGCTTACAAATTGTGCTCAAAGCAGTTCACAGGACAAATAATATAACTGTAATTACAGGTATAACTTAGCATAATAATAGTAACTCAGTTGCAATTCATTGTGCTCAAAGCAGTTTGAGGAACAAATAAAATAACTATAATTACATTTATAACATATCCACAAGCATCATAATGTTGATCAGAATTCTGTTGTCATAAAGTTATGCTGTGTAAACTTCATCTGGTGATAAAATATTTAATTGAAATTAATTGAAATTGCTAATCCTGTCTTCCTTCAGGTTCTGCAGCTCCCTAAAGCTCCCTTTTACCCCGAGGAAGCCTTGGGGAAACTTTAATAGTCAAAAATGTCACAGGATTGCTAGTGGTGGTTCCAATCCCCACAACAGTGATCTGGCAGCAATTTTTGACTTTTCAGTTCATTTAAATTAAATATTGTTGGAATTGGATATTGTTAATGCAGTACAACTTTATGCCAACAGGATTTTGCATAGTTCTCAATTGTGGTCCATGTGAAATAGGTTTTACTGTTGAGGGTTCAAAACTCTTCTGTAGGATTGGCAGACATTTGGATACCTAAACCAAGAATCAAGCATACACTTAACAATGGCCTTTAGATTGCATGGATTAGAATATTGGTTATACTTTATCATTTCACTTTTGAAGCATTACTAAAGCCCACAATCAAACTGATAACTTTATTAAGAACTGGCATTCTTGTTTATCTTTTCCTTTTAGTGTAAAGAAGTGACATGTTCTCTGGTTCTTCAGTATTTAAATTTTATCAAGATGCCTCATTTGAGTTATGTTTCAAGAAAAGAGTTAAGGTCAAGAGCATAACCCTTCATGACCTCTAAGATCCTCTAGCGATAACAGATAGATTGGCTTAAGATTTTATATATTTTAAAAAATCATAAATCCTGAAAATATTGGCAAGAAAACCCCTTAGTTTGGTGTGTAGTTTAAAATACACTGAACATTGTGGGAAATGGTGGTGTATCCTATCAGGAATCATTGACTAATTGGATACATAATGGGTTCCCCCCCCAAAAAAAAAACAAGTGTGATGTTCTTGTTACAATTGGGAATTACTTGCAAACTAAATATTATGTGCTTTAGATTTCTCTCATGAAATATTCCACTTTGAAAATCTCAAATTGCTTATATATATTTTATACCTTTTTGAAACATCAAGCTGTTATACATTCTCACATTCATATTTTGACTTTTTCTTTTAATTACAAAAATCTAACCTGTGAATTCATTGTGATGCAAAATTTTAACAAAAGTGAAGCATCTGGCAAATTTCTGTGGGTTGGATCTAGAGTTTGTTTCTATCAGCATGAGGACATTCCTGAACGAGGGGAAGGATGGATGTGATTTTTGCTGATTTCCCTCCAGCCTTCTTTGTAGCCCCTAGTACCATCTTTCATTATGTTCTGGAGAAACCCCCAACCTTCTGGAGCAGATTTCTGGTGGAATATTGGGCTGCAGTGGTAGAGTGGAACCAGCGAAAATAAGACATACTTGTTACTTTTAAGACTTTCTCTTTTTCTAACAGCAGAAATATTCTGCTAGATGAAAAACTTTCCACAGATGGAAGGAACCCTTCCATAACTGGAAGGGCAAAGTCTGGATCCAAGGTTTTGATAATAAATAGGTGGCATTTATGTAAAAACTGAACCTTTCACTGAGGTTACCTGTGCTGTCTCTGCAGATAGCAACAGGTGTGACAAGCAGCCAGCCTATAAAACTTGTCCAGGTACCGCAGACTACCACCTATATGCCAACTACTCAACCCACAATTGTAAGTACTGCTCTTGACATTGAAACAGGTCAACATCTGTTGGGGGTGGGGGTTTCTCCTTTGGTGTCAAAATATGAATTCACTGGTCAATTTACAGTGCAAAATGCCTTATTTTGCTGTACATTTCCATCTTTTTATGCCATACATCCTCATCAGAAGGTCAGCCAAGGATTCAGATTCAATTTGTCTCTAGAAATATATACTAATCTTCAGTGTAGCTTTCAGAGCTGTCTCTCCACCTCACTATAAAGAAAGGAAAAGCATTAATATTTGGTCATCTTTTCAGTTGTTGTTTTGTGAACATAATTGTGAACATAATTGGCAACATAGAGCTACATCCAGCATTAATCCTATTTCCAGTAAACCCATTGAAATGAATGGAATTTCATAATCACAACTAACAGAAGTCCAATAGATTTCCGTGATTTCCTCTTAGAAGGACTAATGTTTGATTAGTCTACTGTGTGCATTGCGAAGAAGCTGCTTTCTGACCTAAACCAAGAAAACTAGGACAGAATATGTCAGCCCTGTCTCCTATTTCATGTATATTTAACTTCTTGGGCATCTTGACTTCCTTTTATGCTGTTGCTATGACAAGTTGAACTCAATTTAGCTTTTCCTCTAGTTGCTAAAATATATTTTTCATGTTCAGTAAAGGAACTGTGCTGGAGTTACTGAGATTAAATTTTAAATCTCATGAGAAAATACAGTTTGGATGTACATTTTTGGATGTACAGGGAAAGGATGCGGAAGTATTTTCTGAATGGTACTTACGTATCCTCGGGGGAACCACTGTCCTTTTGGAACTGGCAAGGGGGAAGGTTGTGCTCTAAGAATTGGAGGCTTATCTTCTTTTCTGCCGCAACTAGAATATGAGATGTGGTGAGGTTTATTTGAATCTCAGAAATCATGAGGAGTGGATTTTACTTCTCATTTCTGACCATGTTTGCTAGTAATGTGCTATAATTTTAACCATACCACTTAACAGTATATACTTTTCAAACTGTTATTACAACTGTGCTCTTAATGCTTAAGAGAACTGGTGCCTGAACAGTTCCATGGCATGTGGAAATCCATGACTTGTCTTTTATGACTTTGGGTCATAAATTTTAAATTGCCGGTTTTCAGCTTTATGTTGTTGGAACTGTAGGATACACATTTGGCTTTTAAAATGCATCTTAAAGCTGTAAAAGGGCTCAGTTTCTTCCATAGTTTGTGCAAGGCTGATTGGAAGAAAACATAATAGAGCATATAGTATAGAAAGCTTTGTCACGTCCCTGGTATGTATTGTTAATGGATCTTAGGGTCAAAGATGAGAATGACTTCTGTGTGAAGCTGTTGACAGAGCAGACTTTATTAGGTTGCATGTTCTTGGTGTTGAAAGTGTCCAAAATTGGGTTAAATTAAATAAGAGGATAGAGGGAAGCACCCACTCCGTCCTCCTCAGTTATCGTTCTTTGTATGTAGTGAGGAACAGTCTGAAAACAAGAGTCTGTACAATGTGTGAAGGCTGTCCATGTAGCCCCATCCTCAGATTTTCAGAGGTTCTGAATTGCATGAAGAACTTGTACAATAGAGTCACTTCTTTTGGAAGCTCTTCATATTGTTCTCCACAGTAGGGGAGTAATAGTGAAAGTCAGCAAGGCAAGTCTGTTACACCTGACATATTTGATTTAACCCATGTAATGAACAGCTGAATAAGACATATCAAGTTCCATTGATTAAGTGGGCCTACTTTAGTTGTGACTTGTTACCCTAAACAATAGGATTTCAACCAATGGCAGTATGTGGTGCTATGTCTAGTAAATGATAATCTGGATGAGCAAGTCATGGTGGCACAGGATGGACTTGGCTCTGGTGCTTCAAGTTGTTTCTTATATTGTTGTGTCATAACTGTAGATACCTCCAGTGAAGAACAAATCTTAGATATTCATTTATTAGTAGAAGGAGAAATTCGGCTGATGCAAGATTAGGTACAGTAATTCTCTCATCCCGACTGTTCATGGACTTCCACTTGTACACATGTTGCCACTGAAACGTTGTTTATATACAAATCTTTGCCATTCATTTGAAACCACTAAGCAATCTTAAAGATTATGAAATTGCCACATGGTCTAATTGTGATAACAAGCAATAGATGCTTTTTGGGGTGGGGTAGGGGATGCATTGTGAATTAATATTATTTGCTTAGGGGCTATTTAAAGACAAACATCTACCCATTTTCTAATCTATAATCATCGTTGTCTCATTTGAGTTTGTATATCTCATGTAAAATGATATATGAGAGATTATTTTTCAGTGCAAGAACAAAATAGCAATGTATCTCAGAAAATTAAACATACAGTACTTCTGATGATACTGCAATGCACTGTCAACTGAGTACTGCAAATAAATTGAAAGAATTGGAGGAACAGGGAAATTCCATATTTGTAGTAGTATTAAATTCCTTTGACTGTACCCAAATGCTTGTAAAAGTAGTATTGTAGAGCAGCGGTCCCCAACTTTGGGCCTCCAGATGTTCTTGGACTTCAACTCCCAGAAATCCTGGCCAGCAGAAGCGGTGGTGAAGGCTTCTGGGAGTTGTAGTCTAAGAACATCTGGAGGCCCAAGGTTGGGGACCACTGTTGTAGAGGATTATTATTATTGTTTTGTTAGTGTATTTCTCAGTACTTCGCACAGTAAGCAGTCTTGCACTTCTATGATGATGTATTTGTGATCTCTGACATGTTTCTTGGTTTTAATTCACAGACCATTCCAGTAGTTGTAAGTCCTACA
This sequence comes from Pogona vitticeps, assembly GCF_051106095.1. NCBI lineage: Eukaryota > Metazoa > Chordata > Lepidosauria > Squamata > Agamidae > Pogona > Pogona vitticeps. The sequence goes on from NC_135786.1 coordinate 23,934,628, forward strand.
GCTGGGACCGTGGCAATGAGAACGGGAGTTCAGTATGTTCAAACTACAATGCCTGTCCAAGTACGGAGAGTCTAGCTGCTAACAAAAGAATACGGACAGCTTTTGGAATAAATAATAATCTCTGTAATAGAAATGTGAAAAGAAATCCCTACAGTTTGTTGGATTAACCTCAGAGGTTCAGACTTTTAGCTTTGTACATGTGTACAAAGCGTTTAACAACACTACATTCATATAAAGCATTAGCACCGGATCGAAAAAGGTTGAGGACTGATAAAATCCATGGTAAATCTATGCTTCTGTTGTAAAAGATGTATAATTTATGGATGATGTTAGAGTGCCATCTCCTTTCTATATTTGTATTGACTTCAATGTCAAAGGAGTATTGGGGATGTTGGTAAAGGAGAGGTTAAATCAGATTTATCACAAAAAGCCACTGAGAGAAATGGTATTTTGGAAACTGGAGTTGCACACATAAAATTAGGGAAGAGAAAACAGAACCCCCCCCGGCTTGCCTTTGGAAATGAAAACAATGCCTACATGTCTGTGTGTGCAACTGAAGCTGGGCCATTTTAAATTTGCTACATTTCCAGCCATTGGGCCTCAAGTACACAACATGAAAGGGTGTATTTTGTGTTCCGTATTTAAAAGAAGAGAGATTGTTTACAGACACAAAAGGTTTTAAATTTCATTCATTGCAAAGAGGAGGAGAAGCTTAAGCGCAGTTGGTAACAACACTGATCAGTAATCCCGGAGAGGATAAAATTGGATTATTGGGAGACCCGGCTTCCTGCTGGGTTATGTTGCGGTGTACACATACATGGACGCACGCACACTCACATATATGTATGTAAAAATATAAAATAAAATCACCTGTCCAAAGGATGTTGGATTTTTTTAAAAGGGAACAAGAGCTAGAGAAGACTCTTTTACCAGGAAACATGGGCAAAGGACATTGCTGCTGGGCTAGAGCATGTATTATGGAATTTTTATGTTTTTATGTAAGCATGAAAACAGTACAGTATGAGAGAAAGTAACCCATGAAAATGCTGTCTGTTACACTTATACTGTAGTACCATTTTGTATGTTGTGTAAACAAAAGCATTGAACAAAGCAAGGTGATGTATGTATATGAGAAAATTAACTGTATGATATCATTCCAGTACCTTTTGTTGTACATTTTAGTCACATTGATTTCTCCCATTGTTTATAAAAGGATACAGTTTGTACAGTCTCCAGCTAGTACACACATTAGAAGAAAGAAGAAAAACTAGAAGGAAAAGGAATCAAGAACAGAGTATTTGTGAATTGCAGTTGTGTCAAAGATAGCCTAGCTGGCCTTATTTGTGAAGCATAATTGCTTTTAGCATATGGAAGTATTTTTTCATATTTTCTTTGTATAAAATTTGTATTAAACTAAATATCTTTTTTGATTATTGTGTTTCTTTGTGACTAAAAACAGGTGACACGAATTGTGGTTTGGTATTTACAAATTTTTCAGGGCTCTTCAGATTCTTACTACTTTCTCTTTTTTTATTAAAACTTTTAGGAAAATAAAAAATAATGTTGGATTTCCATTTCTGTTTTGAAAGTGACGCTGTACGTACACCCCTTTAAAAGCTGTACACATGCTCTTTCTGCTTCATTTGTTTTCCTTTCGTGATTTCAACATTTAGTGCTTGACTATTTGCCATGCTCACTTTGCATTTTTATTTTCACTGGTCTTCCTTGAGACAGAAACAATGTACCGAAGTCAGTGCAGCCATTTTATGCAATTTTAGCAAATATCCAAATGTTGAATTTAAACATTTGGCAGAGAGGACAATGTTATTCGTACCTTTTTTCTTCAGCAGCAGAACCAGAAGATTAAGAGGAGTGTTCCTTCTTTTTATTCTGCAGTTTATCAGCTACTTTTTCAAACGATTTGAAGACAAAATTGTATCTGATGCCTGGCTTCCAATACTTAAAAGCTGCAGCAAATCATCTCTGGTTCAAAAGCTGAGATAGACGTGGACTGTCTGCCAGAATGGCCACAATTAAATGAGGCAGAAAGCAATGCTTTTTCACCTGAAAATTTCAATTTGAGTGTATTATATGCCATCAAGTTGGAACTGACTTATAGTAACCCTAATAGAGCTTTCAAGGTAAATGAGATAATTACCAGTTCCAGCACCCACTGACTCTCCATGAGTTTCCCTGGCCAAGCAGGAATTCATAACTAGGTCCCTAGTCTGTCATTCTATCCCCTGCACCACATGGGGTATCTCAATAAATTCAAGCTTATGTGGGTAGAGCTGTTTCTTAAAGACACACAGGGCATCAAATTATTTAAGTATCAATCACTAGGATTTTTTAAAAATATAATTTTAGAAAGCTGCAATAGTTTACTCCTTCTCAGGGCTCTGTTATTCCAGCTCTAGGGAGCATGGGCCCTTTGGGGTGAGAAAAGCCCTTGATTAAATAAAGTAATTAGTTTTGTGATTCATGAAGGAGCTAACAAGGCATCAGACTGGGAGAATGCAGGTGTCTTCATGATGGTAATGAGATTGGAAAACATGCAGGCTGCCATTGAGTGTAACACTTAACACATCACACTTAACACTTTAGTTAAATAAAATTACTGCATATTTTTTCAAATCCTATTGGTGTAACTTCACACTATGCAACTAGGATGATGGCATCAGCCTGTAGCAGTAATATTGTTACTCAGCTTCCAAGTCTCCTTTTGTTCTGCGGAGTCTTGGAAATGGTAGAGGAGTCTTCAAAAATTGCCATTGCCAGGATTGGGACCCTGGTTTCAGTTTTTGGTTATTAAAAGAGTTCCCCAGTGCAAAAGGAAGTTGTAGGGAACCTTGGAATATTACTGTTAGGGGCTGATGACTTCATCCTGGTAGTGCAGAATAAAGTTATACTAACAGGATTACAGCCACTTTTAAAAAATTGAAGTTGCAGCTTTTTCTGTGCTGTTGCCATCAGCTGTCAAAACTCTGCAGAACAATGGCAGTGGGCTTCCAGTGAACTGAGGATGCTGCAACCCTCATCACAGGTTGTTCTACCCTTGTTTATAAGGGGAAAAAAGTACTTGGTGTGTAAATGACAAATGAATTTGGAAATAGATAAGGACAATAACTATCCAAGAATGGCCACATATGTACAAAAGACTTGGGTCTCTTATGACAAATCAGTTTCATTATGTTCAGTAAACATTTACCTTCCAGAGAAGTGACTACTCATGTTTCAATTAACCCTCAGCAGCTAGAAACAGCTTGCTATCTGAAAAATCCAGATCATCATCATCATCATATTTATTTTTATATTGTGCGCTATACCAGAACACATTCCAATAGTCAAAAACAGTTACAATACAACCATAACATAATTACAATGATAAAAACATATAGTAAGCAATTATCATTCAATCAGTCAAAAAACAAGCAAAACAGCTTTAATAACAATATACTGTAATAAAGTACACTAATTCTATCCCAATAATTCCCTATTTCCACGGTCAACCCCTATGGTTCCAGACTGAACAAGTAGGTTTTTAAGTCTCATTTGAATTTGTCCACCTCTGGTTCCATGCAAAGGCATTGAGGAAGGGAATTCCATAATTTGGGGGCCAGATGAGAATATGCTGTAAGTCTGGAGTCAGCCACCTTGGTCCAAGGGACTAGTAAGAACCCAGAATCTGCAGATTGAGTCCTCCTACAAGGAATAGGATACCCCACTAAATAGCTAGGGCAAGAGAAATGTAGTGCTTTAAATGTCAGAACAAGAACCTTATACAGTAATATGTTCTTGATCTGATGGGTAACCAGTGCAATGCCCTGCGATGCTGAGCCTTTTCAGGGTTTTTGAGTAGAGAATACTCCAAAGTCAGGCAAACTAGTGCCATGTATACCATCTTTTACATAACAAACGATCAAATCTTATCACTCGATCTGTATTCAGTGGGTGCAAGGAACTGGTCTTCTGCATGCATGAAGTGCTCTACCACTGAGTGAAGATTTCTGCCTAATAAAATCAATCCTGGACATTAGGAATTCTGCTTTTATGCACCAGGGAATAGTGAGCCTCAGTCTGTCTTTAGTGGGGAGATGCATCTGCTATTATAAGGTTGTGAGCTAATTCAAAGAGTTCTTGTGTTCTGTATCCAGCACCATCTGCTAGGGTGGCTCTGGTTTGGTAACACAATCAAGATGTACACATTGTTTCCCATCAGGTAGTTTAATAACACATTAAACGTAATTTATATTTTTCCTGTTAAAAGTTCCTAAGGCATTTTACAATACTTTAAAATACAGTAAAGTAGACAAGTGGTTATCAAGAGTCTTGTTCAGGTGTGGTTTCCTTCAAAGCAGACATGGGCAACATATTATAAAGTTTATAGTGTTCTAAGGTCACACAGTGTTCCAGTGTCACACAGTTCTGTCATTTTTGCTTTTCTTTTATGTGTTTTTCTGGCAGTCTAGGGGTATCTGCAAAACTCCTGCAGCACCATATAAATTCCCTTTTGACTTCTTGGATCTTCTAGAAGAGATCTCATTTTTGTTGTTCCCTTCTGTTTCTTTGCACTGGTCACTGTAATAGTTGTTTTTAAACTATATGGTAGTTGTTGAAAAGTAGCATTCAGGATTCTGGTGCAACTTCTGCCAAACTTTATTTTTGCTTTTGCCCTGTCCTTAACAATATCAAGTATTTCTTCAGTCATCTATTATTTTCTTCTAGCTACAAGCATAGAGTTCGGGGGGGGTGGGTGGGCTTTTTTTGTTTGTTAGTTGTTGGGTTTTTTTGTTTTGTTTTGCATTCTTACCTGAGAATATATCTGATTTCACACCACACTTCTTTTGGTTCATGGTGAGCTGAGTTTAATAATGCAAATCTGTTCTTTGTGTGGTCTTTACATTCATCAGAAATGTTATTTAAATTATTCTTTGGAACTAGGATTGTTTTAGTGTTCTTTTTCAGCTTCATTTCTAATTTTTGGTATTAGTAATTCATGGTCTTGTTTTGGCAGAGAGAGAACTTCTTCAGCTCCTCTATCTGTTGATGTTCCCATGTACAGTTGTCTGTTCAGTTGCCTGAAAAATGTATTTGCAATTAACAAATTATTGGCTTCATAAAATTATATGAGTCATTCCCTGTACTTTGTTTCTAACTCCTAGGCTGAATTCTCCAGTTTTTAGTTCTACTTTGTTCCCTACCCTACTGTTGCATTCCAATCATCTATGATTATCAGCACTTCATGTTTTGGTTTGTAATCAATTTCCTACTGAATGCTTGCATAAAAGCTGTTGATTTATTCTTCTTCAGCATCAGTTGTTAGAACATAGACTTGAATGATCGTTATGCTGATAAGTTTTCCAAAAATTCTGGTTGATATTGTTCAGTCAAACCTTGCATTATAGCCCCTAACCACCTGTGTTACATCTTGCATCAGTATTATAGCTACTCTGTTTCCTCTGAATTTGTTATTTCTAGACCAAAATACTTTTTGGTGACTGGAATTTTCCACTTGAATTCTTTTTTGTTCTCTGTCACATAGCACTGTAATGTTTAAACATTAATTTCCTGCTTTATAATTTCTAGTTTTCCTTGATTCATACATCTCATGTTCCATTCATATGTGTTGTGCAGCACTGAAATTTCTTTTCACATTTGTGTACATCAGCTACTAGATATCCTTTCAGCTTTAACCTAGTTACAGTGTTAGCAACAGTGCTATTCATGCCTCTGCTTCACTCTTCCCCAATAGCTGATTGAGTGCTTTCCAAACTGTAGGTCACATCTAGCTAGCACAATCCCTTGTTTTATTTTGGACTGTTTCCCTGAAGAATATTAGAACTACAAACACATTCAGGCATCCTCAAGGCAATAACTGCACCCTATCCACTGATCCTTTCACTGTGGAAATGCCATTGGATAGCTTCTGACACAAACAAGGAAGTTTCATTATAGGATTTTTTTAAGTAAGATATTCAGCATTGGTTTACCACTAGCTTGAGCATCGCTCCCGTTGTATGTGAAATATCCCAACTGCTGCCCTCCAGGACTTTTTCTGCCTTCCAAACATAGTTGGCAGTCTCCATTCTCATCTGCTGATGCCACCATTAATTCCGAAGAAGTTTATAGCATCTTAGTCTGGTGTCTTAGTTGTGATTATACCACAATGAGTGACCCTGGTATGACTTATTATAGAGTCCAGCCTCCTGATAGAATTGCTCATGGCTTCTCTGAAACACTCAGATTCACTCACTACATTAATGTGTGCATCTCATGGATGCTACTTTTGTGCATGCTACTAGTTTCAGAGCATCTGACTTAGAAAAGAATAGTGGAAAATGCTTGTATCAATGAGCTATTTTTTTTCAGGAGCTATGGCATAGCACATATTTTGTGTGCAAGAAGTCCTAGGTTCACTCCATGATCTCTCACGTTAAAATAGAACCAGACAAAAGCTGATGGAATTAGCCTTTCATTAAAGCCAGAGTGGAATTGACACAGTAGGCAACAGAATGCTAGACAGACCAGTGGTCTGACTCAGTGTGACAGCTGTCTAGAGTTAGTGGAAATTAAATTCTGAACTGGCCAGTTCTAGTGCTGGCCCACTGACAATTTATGAACAACACGAGCTTTTGAGTTCTTTAGAACTCAGGTATAAAATTTGAAGGTGGAGGAGAAGCAAACAGTTAAGGAAGAAGGAAGAAAAAGAAGGGGAAAAAAACAGGCCAGAGGTAATGTCCATTGTTTTTGAAGTATGGAAGCCAAGGTGAAGGTAGATGAGGCAGCGAAAAATAAAGGTATCAATTTACAGTCACTCCCCTCCCTGTAGACAAAAGTGCGCCTGGGACCACTGTAGATTTGTGCTTTGCCTTGGGCCCTTTCTGTTAGCTGGAGCAGGAAGGAAAAATAACCTTGTAACATAGCAATTCTTAGGCACCAGTGACTTGGTTAGGATAAAGGTGAAAAACATAAACCCTGTGAGGGTTTGAATGATTTCAGAATCCTGTCTCTGAGAGCTGTGTATCTTGAAATGATTCTCTAATGTCCAGATAGAAAGACTGATGTAGTAATCTGCTTCTTTTTAAACTTATTTGGAGCTTGCAAAAGTTACTTTTTTTAAAATCACAGCTAACATTATTAAAAATGTCAGTGTACCAATTCTGGCTGATTAGCTAGCATTCTCTTTGGCTATAGATCTATCATGAGAAGACAATTTTTGCTGGAAAAGATAATAATGCTAAGACAAGTAGAAGGCATTGGGAAAAGAGGAAGACCTGATATGAGAAGGACAGACTCAAAGCTAAATTAATTAATTAATTAATTAATTAATTAATTAATTAATTAATTTATACATACATACATACATACATACATACATACATACATACATATCCCGCCCATCTGGCCTAAAAGACCACTCTAGGCGGCTTCCAGTGTAATATAAACAATAAAATAATACAAAGAATTACATAAATCATATTATAACACACGCAATACAAAAATAGAGTAAAAAATAAATAAAGGGAGAATAAACAGGAAAATCAGGTGTTAGCTGGAGGGAAGGCCTGAATGTATAGCCATGTTTTTAATTGACTTTTAAAAGTGCCCAGAGTGGGAGCCATGCGATTCTCAGGAGGGAGATTGTTCCAGAGGCGAGGAGCCACCACCGAGAAGGCCCGGTTTCATGTCTTTTCCTTCCGGGCCTCTCTCAGCAGTCAGGCTCCTCAGCCTCATCTCCTGTCTCGCACGGGTGATCCGGGTAGATCTTGGTGGGAACAGGCGTTCCGCCAAATATCGAGGTCCTAAACCGTTTAGGGCCATGGTCATTAGTTTTTCAAGATCAGAGCAGGACAGTTAATGACGCTACCTTTGGGAGCTGACTAGTTCATAAATTCCCATAAGTGAGAAGTGACTCAATGGCACATAATGACAACAAAACATCTGTTTGTTCCACTTGTGCCAGGCATGCATTGATTTCTTCCACATTGGCTGGAAATCTCAACAAGCAAGCAAAACAGACTCATGGGACACCCTCAGTCACTGTTAATACGCTTTTGTCTCCTTGCTTTCTTGATGACAGGATCAAATTGATCTCTAGACTATCTATGAATGGTAAGAACAAATATGAAAGATAGATAGATAAGTGACTGATTGATTTCCAGAAGGAAATGTTCCAGACTGTGTGGATCTGTTCCAGCAAAACCCAAAAATTAGTCTTATGACATCTTAAAGGATGATAGATTTTCTGTAAAAACCTTTCATTTCAGATGCATACCCTTCTGTTTTTGAAGCAAGAATTTTGATTTATTTGTAGGTTAAATCAGCCTTGTCTTTGGTGAGTTGGGGGGGGGAGAATTTGCAATTATGCCGCAATGCAAAATGAGGAAGACAACAGAATTACCATTTACAGTAGTAATACAGAAGAGAGAAAGGGTCTTTAGCCAATCGTGAATTGTTGTTTGCTGCCATCATGTGTCTCTGGCTGGAAATGACAGAACACTTAACATGGATGGTGTGGGGGTGATGTAATAATATGTTATTCTTTATTACATATAAGTATATATTATTGTCATTTAACAGAGACAGCATCTGTTTGTTCCAAATATCCATTTGCTATCTATTATGAAAATGTGATAGATAAATTAAGTTATCCTCTTCACACTGAAAGCTAATCTGATACCTTCTACTGTACACTGATATGTGAACTGAATGTAAAAGAGATTGTCTGAGACATGAGTGCTGTTTCACTGATGTTATTAGAAACTCAAAATTTTCTAGAACATATATTTTAATTGGTGATTCCATTATTTCCTTTTTCTTAACCTTCTGTTTTACTGCTGAAGCCATTAAAATGTCTGTTGATATTCCTGGGATTGCGGGGAGATGGGGAGGGAAACAGCATAGCAATCCTTGTGTTCAGGTGACTTGTTCATACATGAGAACACACAGACACACACACACACACAGATCAGAATCCTGAGACCAAGAGCTTCCAGATCAGGGAAGAGGTGCATTAATGCAAGGTGGTAAAAAAAAACAACAACAACTGGGGCAATCCACTGCTTAAAAAAAACACTGGATCCCATACTGTGAAGTAAAGCATGACCACACCTTTTTCATTTAAATGCCAGGTGACATATTCCTGTGGTCCCTCAGACAGCATAATTTTAGGATACATGGGAGGAATTCAAAGGCACCATATGATTTTTTTTTCTTGGATTTCCCTTTTGGGGGACAGAGAATGAGACCTGCCCTTTGGGGCTGTGGGGCGTCAACTGAGCCCAAACACTGAAATGATAAAATAAAATCTAAAAGAAGAAAAATCAGCATGCTAGCATGACCTGAAAGGACACAGGAAAGGTGTCTCTTTTGCTTTCTTCTGCCGTACACCTGTTTCCCCATCTTCTCCACTGAAATTCATTGGACTCATAGTTATACGGATCTCATCTTTGTTGGCCACAGTTCTCCATTCCCTGTCCATTCATGTGGGTGCAACTGGGCAAAAGAGCAGAAGTGGAGCCACACAGCGAGGCAAGGGAGGGCTGCGACAGCAAGGTGCACATGCTCTATTCAAGCACAAGGAGAACGGGTTTGGAAGCCTTTTGTTTCTCAGTGTGACAAGCCATTTCTTATCAAAGGCAATTAATCTCATTGTAATGGTAAATTTTCTGTTGCAATCCCTTTACTACCTATATTGCAAATGAGGGATGCAGATACAGTCATGCCCTTGCAGGAAATCAACCTAAACAATCTATCTGCCATCAAAATCATGTAACAGAAGATTTATACCTTTTAGGGCAGAAAACATAAACGTGCAAGCCCAAACTAGTTCTTTGTCCAAAAGCAGAATAGCTAGGGAAATGTGAGCAGTTAGCTATAAGCATTGCCAGCATCATTAAGGAATTCCTTATGAACGATTGTAAGGCAAGGGTGGTAGCTGTGGATGTGTCTAGACTACACAGCTAAAGCAGTTGCATCCCACTTTAATTGCCTTGGCTCCATCCTGTTAACCCTGGGATGTGCAGTTTAGTGAAGAAAGTTTCTGCCACTTGAGTGCCAATCCCCGAATCACACCAGAGAATTTAAAGTACTTTGCAAGACTATAGATCCTAGGGATCTACAGGATGAAGCCATGGCACTCAAAGCTATTCTGGCCGCGCTGCATTGGCTGCCCATTCGGTTCCGCATCAACTTCAAAGTTCTGATGCTTATGTATAAAGCCCTAAACGGTTTAGGGCCTCAATACCTGGCAGAACACTTACTTCCACCCAGTTCTACCCGTGTCACCCATGCGAGTCAGGAGGTGAGGCTGAGGAGCCTGACACCGAGGGAGGCCCAGAAGGAAAAAACAAGAAACCGGGCCTTCTCGGTGGTGGCTCCTCGCCTCTGGAACAATCTACCTCTGGAGATTTGCGCGGCTCCCTCGCTGGGTACTTTTAAGAAACAACTGAAAACATGGATGTTCAGGCAGGCCTTCCCCCCTTAGTTAATCCCTGACCTTTTCCCTTTTTGTTCATTATTATGTTTTTCTATCTCCATCTTATTGAATTTTTTAATTATGTACAAATTCCTTTTTATTTATATATTGTTCTTGTATATTTTTTCCTTTGTTTGTTGTAAGCCGCCTAGAGTGGTCAATATGACCAGATAGGCAGGGTATAAATAAATAAATAAATAAATAAATAAATAAATAAATAAATAAATAAATAAATAAATAAATAAATAAATAAATAAATAAATAAATAAATAAATAAATAAATAAATAAATAAATAAAGCGGACCCAAACTGCTATAACTGTGCCGTCTAGATGGACTTTGTGGTGTGTGGCCCACTTCCTCTGTTGCAGCAAGATGAACAGAAGAGCCTTCTGACTCCTCAAAAATCGACAAGTTTTATGTGGGACAGGCTTTCAGGGATTTCCGAACGCTTCATCAGATGCAGAGCATACAGCACTGTAGCTGCAGTAAGTAGACACTTAAATATGATACTGTGGCGGACAGGTCAGTAACCACTCCTGTCCATCACAACGGAACCCTGATTTAACAACCAATGGGTGAACAGAAGAGGCAGAACTAAGAAAATATAAGAGGAATGGAAGACAGTTAGGGATCGGTTAGGGATGAGTTAGGGATATGAGTTAGAGTTAGGGACTTCAGTTAAGGATATTAGAAGCAGTTTAGGCAGTTAGGACCAGTCTTGTGTTAGAGAAGAATAGAGAGATAGAGAACAAGATAAGAAATGAATAAATACCTTGATTCTACCTAAGCAAATATAAACGTTACTGATAGGGGGCAATGATGAATAAAATAAGACAATCCATGATTTACTTTATATGATTTACTTATAAACACTTAAATAAACTTTGTTTTATTGAATAACACTGATTTAAGAGTCATTTTTGATAGAGTGAGGAATAAATCGTCTGGTGGCAGCGGAAAGGGTTGAAAAGTAAATGTCAGACCCGAAAGCGAACCTGGGTTGTGTGGAAGAACAAACAGAGGAACTGGGTGTCTGTGACAGATACTGACCACATATTATATTTAAACATGTTAAAAGATATCCAAGTATCAGCCTACTGAGATGATACCTAATGCATCTAATGAAGTAGGATATGGTCCATGAAAATGTATCTGAGATAAAAGATGTTCATGTTTAATGTTCTATAAAACCGTGTCATTCACGAGCAATGATTGTTGTCAAAGCCACACGCAAGGCACAACCTAGCAGAGTTCTGCCTCTTGATGGCAGCGTTTTGGTTGGCTTTTCACCAAAACTGCCAGTGCTGCCCAGAAATTATCTGGTATTGTAAGTTCCAAAGAAGTGGTTCTGTGTTAGCCTCTACTGCCAAAAATGCAGAGTGCTATGATACCTTGAAAATTTACTTTTTAAATTTTGTGGCACATGTGAGCTTTTGTGGTATGTGGCCCACTTCAGCAGACTTACAACATTTTACCCAGAATTTCAGATGCTTATATGCCATACAAGCTTGACGCCTGCTCCCTCATCTTCTCCTTTGCACAGGAGAAGATGGGGGAGCACAGACAGAGAAATCACAGGGAAATCAAATGTAGAAACTATTCTACCGTGAGTCTGTGTCATTCTAAACGTATTTGTATTATAGAAGTTTCCATACTACTTTTGGATTGCTGGCATACAATAGAACCCCTGTATCAGTGGGGTTGGTAATTGTGGTTTCATTTGTTTAAAAGTCTAAAAATATTGGAAATGTTAAAAATAAAAGCCCAAAAATTTGTATTTCTACAATGTAATTACCAGAACTGGGCACTAGATGGAGCCAGAGAACATGCTATGTACAGGGTTTGCTCTTTATCTGCAGTCTTTGGCAACAACATTTATGGGGATACTACTGTAAGCCCATGTGGGAGATTTTTTTTTATGTTTTGAATGTCTGAAACGCAAAGAGGAGTGTAGCAGCATTAATGTAGGATTTGCCACAAGTCACTACCACTGTTCCCAGACCCTTTGTGCTTGTAATGTGATGGCTGAAGAACAGCTTCAGTCTTTCATATGACCTTGTGCTCTTATATCTACTCAGATAACAGTCCCTTTACTCCAGAATCCATGTGATCATGCAAAGGAAATCATGCAAGCAAATCTACCTCATTAGCAATCTTTTTCATCCACTGGTATAGCAAACAGTGGTGATTCATGCCATGCATGTAGTTACAGCAAAGATGGTGGACAAAAGGAGAAAAGTGGCTTGAGTGATGGGCCTTTAGGTTTTTGGTTCTCCCCGATAGGATTTTGGCCCTTGTTGTTAGAGTTTGTTACTGTGGTTAGGTGTCTGGAGCAGAACCTTGGATCTGCATTGGTGTGTTTATTTGATATAAAAGCATGCACATCCTTTGGGGTGAGATGTACTAAAATCACACACACACACACACACACACACACACACACACACACACACACACACACACACACACACACACACACAAACCTGACCAGTTTGAGTGATAATTTTTGCACCACAAAGACAGCACCTGGAAGCAACTAATTACAAGCAATATACAGTAGTTACCAGGTGTTAGCAGCAAGTAATGGCTGAAATCCAATTGCATAGCTCTGTATGTGCAATGGAGAATTAATCACAACAAATTGCTGCTGATTAAAGGTTTCCTTTGGTGGTTTCACGGTGCACACAACTTTGTGCACTGTGTACAAGTTGTGTGCATTCAAACACAGGCTTTAAACAGCAGTGATCTGTCTTTAACTAGTGTCAATCTGCTGCTGCTGCTGTTGACTTCATTATCAAGTGGCATGCGGAGCTGTGCAATAAGATTCTAGTCAGTGCGGGATGAATAACAATCTACTTTGAAAAGAAATATTAGAAGCATTTTTACAGGACTTTTTCAGGTTCTATGGCATTCTCTTATTAATCTTAAATGGTTATGTTTCGGTTTTATGTTTCATATTTTAACAAATAATTACAAGATGCAATATCAGATGTGGCCACTAGAGAGAACTAGAGTGCACTCTCTGTACAGCTGGGTAAGGACAATGCAAGGTGTTGCAACTAGAGCAACTATAAGTCCACCTAGAAGTAATAGGTAATACAAGTTCCTTTTAAAATGTAGCACTGCATAGAAATATATCTTCTCATATCAATACTATTCTTTCAGAATGAGGTTCCAACTCAGTAATTTGCAGCTTTCAAATATGGGCATGTCCCTGGCCAACATATCTTAAGAGTATTGTTAAAGATGCATATACCAAATCCAACTGTGCCAACAGCTTGATTTAAATGAAGTTCAACACAGGTAACAAATGGCAAATGCTGTCCACTACAGCTGGTGCATGTGGTGTGTATGTGTCCCCCTCTTTCTCGTTTTCTGCTTTTGTCTGGAAGGGAAACAATCACTGGAGGGAACAATCTTCTGAGCACAAGATATTGACAACATGAACACTGTGCTGTAACCATAAGGTATAAGTGGGTTATGGGAAAAAGAAAAATAAGGGCTAAGGGGGTGACTCTCACCGCACGGAGTGTGGTGCGCAGCTTGGGGATACACCTGGACCTGGCACTTACCATGGAAACCCAGGTGGCATTTGTGGCCCGCTCCGCCTATTTCCATCTCTGGCAGATTGCCCAGTTGCGACCTTGATGGTGGGGCTCTCACCAGTCTCGTCCATGTGCTTATAATCTCGAGATTAGACTACTGTAATGCACTCTACATGGGGCTACCTTTGAGATTGATGCGGAAGCTTCAAATGGTGCATAATGCGGTGGGCAGACTCCTTAAGTGGGCTGAGAAAATACCAGCATATCTCTCCCACTCTGGCTGTCTTGCACTGGCTGCCCATTCATTTTCGCATTGACTTCAAAGTGTTGATGATGACGTATAAAGCCCTAAAAGGTTTAGGACTGTTACAAACAGCTATGATGTCACCTGTCCTTCAAGGTTTAGGCTGGAGTGTTAACATCCAATGGTGGTCGGAAGGCGGGACATCAGGGGGAGGAGCTGGGATATATAGGGGTGTGTATGTGTGTGAGGGTCAGATCAGGATCTGTGAGTGTTGAGATGAGATAGTGATCAGATTGTGTGGAGATATGAGTCTGTGTGAGCTAGAGCCTTTCTTTATGTGATTACCTGATTTATTTGTTATACCAATCTTAATGTACCAATCAATAAACTTTAGTTATTTTGTTTGAAATCCATTCCGGCCTGAAGATACTTATTGCAGGGAATGGTTGGTGGCAGACTACCAGAAGAGTAACAGTGGAGTGACGTAGCGACCTTCCTTTGTGAGGTAGAAGGAGGCCGTTACAAGGACCTTGATACTTGGCAGATCGCCTTCTCCCACCTAGATCTACCCGAATCATTTGCCATAACCAGGAGGGATGGTTGAGGGGCCTAACACCGAGAGAGGTCTGGAAAGAAAGAACAAGAAACCGGGCCTTCTCAGCAGTGGCCCCTCAGCTCTGGAATAACCTCCCATCAGTGATTCGCCTGACTCCCTCCCTGGTTGTTTTTAAGAGCCAATTAAAAACTTGGCTCTTTCGGCAGGCCTTCCCTCCTGTCAATACTTGACTTTGTTTTTACTATAATTTTCTGTTTTCCCATCTTGCGCACTACTAAGCATTAATTACTTTTGTTTAGAATTGTTTTTAACTGTTTTTAACTGTTTTAGCTTATAATGTTTGATGGAGCCCACCTGGAGTAGACTTTGTCTAAAAGGGCGGGATAGAAATCTAATAAATAAATAAATAAAATAAAAATAGTTGCTTCCCAGTTTTAATCTTTCTTTAATGGCTTTCACCGATATAAGCAAAGCAAATTTGAGGATTTTTCAAAGTGGAAAAAAAGGCTGCAATTTCCCACCCAAAATTATCTCAACTCCCAGTCTTGGGGAAGAACTGGTGTAGCCTAAGCAGCTTCTAGTAAGAACTGGACAACACTATTTGGCTCAGCTCTGCTGTCCATCTGCCAGCTGAGAGTCTTCCATTGAAATCTCAAAAGGGATCCCTGTGATGAGCTCCCACACAAAATAATATTTTGATTTTCACTGCAGGAGCCAAGGCAGGTCTGGCCCAGTCCCAAGAAGATCGTGTAAATTCCCATAATAACCAATGCCAATAACCATGCACGTTACCACCTGTGACTCAGATGGGTTCTGATAATAATTAAATCCCTACACAAAATGCTTGCACATTATATCCATAACTGAGGATATTAAGATATTTGGAATTTTGTTCTCCAGGATGGCTACGAAATGAAACAAATAAGCCAACTCATGGTTTGCTGCCCATGTGAAGCTTGTTCTCTCAAGGAACACAGATCACTGCCGCAGAACTAGCAGGTAATTACTCTAACCAGAACACTAAAAAACGTGTGTTGAAAGGTGATACCGCTGTGTTTGAGATGGTATGTGTTTGAGATGGTGTTTTTTGGGTTGCAGTCCCATGCCTCTCTAAGCCCCACTGAGCTCAGTGGGAATTACTTTTGCAAAGACTGCGAAGTAATTCTTCTGACAGTGCTTTAGCAGTGTGTTAGAAATTCTGCTCAGTATGCCTGAAGGTATAGGCTGTGGTTTCTCTTTCACAGAGCTGTGCTAAACTACTGCTCGATCTTGTCCATTTATACACACCCAGTTAACTATCTACTCGGCCAGAAGGTGGAGATTTCCAGATGTTCCTGGACTGCAATTGCCATCAGCCCCAGCCAGGATAGCCAACAGCAAGGAATAATGGGAGATGCTGTCTCATAACATCCAGAGGCCACATATTTCTCACCGCAATATTAGAGGAAGATTGAATTTAGATGGGACTAGAGATGGGCACAAACCTTGGTTTGTAGTTTTGTACACATGGCATCACAAGTGCCTCATGTTCCCTTCCCCTGCCTCCCCTGGCTAGATCCCCCACTTACCAGCTGGCATGTGCTTCTCTCCCCTTCTTCTCTGGCTGTTCGACCAGTTCCTGGCGGGATCACAGGGTTGCCTGTCCTGCCTCCTTAACTGAGTGGGCAATCAGCCAAGGAGGTGGGGCAGAGAAGCCTGTGCTCTTGCCAGGGATTGGCTGAACAGCTGAAGAGGAAGAGGAGTGAGAACACATTGAATGGGGGATCAAGCCGAGGAGGCTGCGAAAGCACTGAAAATCCTCCAAAACAAGCCCTTGCCTGAGAAACCAGATGATGACAATCTCAATAAATCTGAAATACACCAAGTGTTTGAGATAGCACTTAAAAGAAACTTGCCTATTAATTTTGAGGTGACCCGGGATAGTGGTCCCCCACCTATGAAGAGCTTTGTGACTAAGGCACCTGTGGGCAAGTTTATGGATGAGGGTAAAGGCAAAAACAGTAAGATTTCAAAGAAGAATATAGTCATAGCTGTTCTGGAGGAGTGGAAGAAACTGCCCATCCTTCCCACAATTGAGAAAATGAAGCCACTAATTGAAACGAAAATCGGCTTCACTCAGAAAAGGCGAGCTGAAGACATGCAGTGGACGTCAGAGTGCCAGGTGGCTTTTGATCGTCTGAAGAGAGTGTGCATTTCAGGACCTGTCCTTGTTGTACTGGACTTTGACCGGGAGTTCATCATTCTCCTGGATGAGTAGAAGGTGGAACTGGGAGCTGTGCTGTGCCAAGCAGACAACAGTGGGGGTATACATCCAGTGACTCTTATCAGCAGGAGACTCCAACCTGGTGAGAGACATTTGTCTGCCATTGAGAGGGACTGCCTATCTATCATATAGATGTTGCAAAAGTTGAAGCCCTACATTTGGGGAAGGAAACTCATCCTCTGCACCGACCATTCCCCTTTAGTGTGGCTACAAACTATGAAATCCAATAGCAGCAAACTTGCAAGATGGGTGCTGATCATGCAAGACGTTGACTTTGAGATTTGCAGTGTAAAAGGGATTCAGAATGTGGTTGCTGACGCTTTGTTGCGAAGGCCAAATGACTAAAAGGTGGATAAAGTTTGTAATATTGTATTAACTGTTGTTTGTATAATAGTTATAGAATATGCTTAAAGTGCCCAGTTTGTTTGGATGTTGATGAACTGAGAGGTGTATAGTGATGGTAAAAATAATGGTGAGTATCCTTATTAATGTTAGGGTAATGTAATGTAATTTGTATTGATGTAAATAATGTAAGAGGTTGATATTTGTATTCCTTCATAAACCTTTGTTTGTTTAGGAGGGCAAACCATTAAGTTTCCCCTTCTAAAATAAACATATTAAGGGGGGGGAGTAATGTGGTGTTTGCCCAGGTCATGAATATTCATATACTATTTGCATAGACCAATGGGAGTGCTGGAGGGGCGGAGTCACAAGGTATAAGAGACTCAGTAGCAACAGGAGGAGTTTTAGATAGAGTTTTGAGATGGAGAGAGTTGAGAGAGCTTTGGAGTCTGGGCGGGACAGTGGTGGTTGAGGGTGGATAAAGAAGAATGTTTGTTTAAGAGTTAACAACATTGCTTGTTCTGTCGGCACCTGTATCAATAAACAATTTCTATTTGGTTCTTTTAAAATGATATATGGCCTGGACTTCTATTATTAATAATAGGTTTTGTTGATGTAATCAACTGGTGGCAGCTGAGGGGCACGTAGCATGAGCTCTTTGGCTGATAAAACAAACAGGGGCCACGTGGAATCGTGGCAGGTAGTCACGACCAAACTAAACATGAACAGGGCCAAAGGAACATATCACCTTCATTCATATGCTTTCAACACACACAAAATCAGGGTGGGGCAACTGTTGCCCTCGGGATGTTTCATCAGCACAAGTCAGCCTTGCCCAAGTTGAGAGACAACAGAAACTGCAGTCCAGCAACATCTGCCACTGTTTCCCAGTCATGCTCTAGGTGACTACTAAGAGTGTTATTTAAAGCTAGCAAGAAGTGTCTTTGTATCTATCACCTGCTAAACCAAACCTTCATATTTGTTTAGCACTCCTTCCAAAGATGACTACTTCTTGATGTCTTACCAGAAATCTAGCACGGGCTAGTCCTTGCTGGGCTTTATGACTCAGATTCTGGTAAAGCTTTGGTTGGGTATCTGGCATATCTTGGCTCCGTCAGAAATCTCCTGCCAAAAGCTCTTTCTGCACAGATCACTGACATCTCTCAATAGTAAACTAGCAAGTAACAACCACCAGCAGCAGGAGAACCGGGGTGGTGGTGGTGGGTGGTGGTGGGGCGTGGCGGCTGAACATTTAAAAATAAACACCTCAGTAAAACAAATGCGAACTAGTGTGAATTTGGCAGAAATTTAGCATTAAATACTAAGCCACTAAGGAGATCAAGAAGCCTAGTTTACATATAGCCATGAAATAGCCTATTATTCATAAGAACATACGTAGAACTTCCCTCTATCCACTTTATCCATCCATCCTTTTATGCATCTCAATCATGTTCCCCCCTCAGGTGCCTTTTCTCTAGGCTAAAGAGCCCCAAATGCTGTATCCTTTCCTCATAAGGGAGGTACCCCAGCCCAGTCATCATTTTAGTCGCTCTCTTCTGCACCTTTCCCAGTTCCACTGTGTCTTTTTTGAGGTGCAGCGACCAGAACTGTCTGCAATACTCCAGGTATTATAATGGCGTACCAGTGTTTTATAAAATGGTATTATAATGTTGGCTGTTTTATTTTCAATTCCCTTTTTAATGTTACCTATCATGGAATTGGCCTTCTTCACTGTGGCTGCATACTGGGTTGACACTTCATTGAGCTGTCCACCAGTATACCAAGATCTCTTTCCTGATCCATCATGGACAGCACAGAACTCATCAGCTGATAAACGAAGTTTTGATTTGTTTATCAGAGTGCTGTCCTCTGAAGATGCTGGCCATAGAGAGTGGCAAAACGATAGGAAGAACAACCTTCAGAAGACAGCCAAAGAGCCCGAAAAACCCACAACGACCAAAGTTTTGATTTTTTGCTCCAATGTGCATTACTTTACATTTTCTTATACTGAAACACATTTGCCATTTTGCCTCCCATGCTCCCACCTAATTAATACAGCAAGGTCAAGATTCCAGACAAAAGCCAAAACTTCTTGATTCACACTGAAGAGTTGACTTCACTTGTGTATCTGCTAAAATATTTACTTTTGCTGGCTATCAGTGGCCTGGCTTTCAGTTGACCCAGTATCCTCTGAGCCTTGCTGTCTTAATTCAATTTGTTCATCTCCTGGAAACATGACCGTCTTCTAATTTTCAGTCTTCTACTTTTCTCCCCTTTGTTTCCTGTCCTGTCCTTGCAGCCAAGTTTACTTTTGCACTGGACAGTAATTCAGCAGTCAGTCTAGAGCCAGAAAAGAATGTTTTGTGCTGCCCAATTTTACTCTTTTTTAAACCCAAACATCCTTGTCACTTTATTTTGGTTTAAATGATCACAATGCTGAAGTGCAAACACAGCCCTTGAAATGAACCGGACATTGCCCTTTCCAGATAATTCTTGCTCCTTTTATGAAGACATACATTCTGAAAATACCATCCTTCTTGTAGAATATTAATGGTAGCAAAAACCTAACATGCATATAGCTGAGGGGCAGGGAGCTTTCCCCCTTCCATAGGTTCTTGGGCTGCATCTCCATCCATCTCACCAGAACAGCTAATAGATGAAGACAGGATAACATAGTCTTAGCAAGCCTTAGCCAGTATAAGCATCATGGCAGTTGTAGTGTATCAAGACTTGAAGGGCCACACATTCCCCACCCTCCATCTATCAAGACCTGTTTATCTCCCTCTTCTCCACTACCATTTTAGCAGAATGTGATAAACATGTCAAGGAGATGAGAAAGCTCCTTAGTCACAATGGCCATATAAAAACAAACTACCTCAAAGATTGCCTCCAGGATTGAAGGAAATATGCTTGGAAATACCCGTTGTTTGGCAACGCAAGCATGGGTTTTTTATTCATTTATGTCCTACTGGGGATGTACCTGATTGGTGACAGTGGAAACAGAATGGTGGAGCAAGCAGGCCTTTTGTTCCTGTTTACCACACGTCTTACATTTTTACAAAAGAACAGTTGTATACCCTCTGAAACCTATCTCTTCAGAGTTCTTTGTTGTGGATGAGCCCTCTCAGGGTCTGGACCAAGGAACAAGTACCCTCTTGCTTTAACAGGTACATATATTGGTTTTTAAGCCTTCACCACAGGAAATGACTGGTTGTAGGTCTTCTCCAGAGGAAAAACAAAAAACAAAGTCAATTTGAAAAAATTAAACATTTTTAGCCCTAGAATTGTAAACATAGTTTTATTGCCATTCATTCATCACAAGGTAATTCTTCCTCCCAACCATGAGAAAACAAGATGGCAGCCTACATAGACATGTGCAAAGCTCACATGCCACGGTTTTTTTTAAAAACTAGCTATAGTTCTTACACCAACAATTCCGTATGTGCTCATTTCAAATGGACATGATAATGATTATTCCCCAAATATTTACCTTGGAGAAAAGAGCTATTAAATTAGAATGAGCTGAGTGCATTCAACCCAGCAGATAACAAACACAGATACTGAGCTTAATATCAGAGTAATAGGATTAGGTCATAAATTAAAAAATACAAAAACAAAATCATCTATTTCAATCTTTCCCCCTTGCTTTTCCTCAGTAACTCATCTGAGTTGATAAACTCGCCAGCAAATATGTCTAGAAATTCTGTGTCATGCCTTCCCACCCTATTACCCTTTGTTAAAACAAGGGAAAAAAAAACCCAAACTAATGAATAAAACCACAACTGGTCTTCTGTATACTTGGAAGTAATTTGCATGGCCAGTCCCCTTTCAGTCCCAAGAATCCAGTTATTAGGTCATGTAAAGGTTTCTCCTCCATTCAAAGAAACAAGAACTTGGTATGCTGTGTTCCTGGTGCAGATTCTTTTACAGGCTTTCATACAAAAGAGCTCCACCACAAGGACAGGATAGCATAAAATGCTGACAAAATAGGTTGCCTCTTCAGGAGTGATAACGAAGCCCATTGAAGAAAAAAAAATCCTGGGTTTGCTACAAGTATTCCAGCTCTAGTGCGTGCCGCAGAGCCTCAAGGTCAGCATGACAGGAGATCCTCCAGAAAGGCATGTTGTGCTAGAATTGCAAATTAACAACAGTTAGGGAGACATTTCCGAAATCTTTAATTAGATGGTGGCAATCTTCTCAATGCATATGCAGTAGGACCCCCCCAGTAGCCATGTGGGATCAGTTCCAGCACCCCATAGATGCTGAAAAATGTGGATTGTAGCAGACACTATTATAATAGTGAATGCTATACAGAGCATACACCTACTGTCCAGTTTTGGTAACTTAATCATCTCTCTCTCTCTCTCTCTCTCTCTCTCTCTCTCTCTCTCTCTATCTATCTATCTATCTGGAATTTTATTTTTTAAAATATTTTATTTTCAGACTGTGGATAAGTGAATCAGTGGATACTGATTCTGCAGGTAACGGGGTCCTAATGCAGAAGAGTGATCATACAGAAGCAGTATGCATAATAATGAGGACACTGGAAAGGTACAAGCAAGCAAAAAAGCTATCTTCATATATCGTCTTCAAATTGTTTTTGTAGAGACTTTAAAAGCATTTTTTCAACATGTGTGTGATGCCAAAAACCCTTCTGCTCTTGCAAAACTCAGTGCAGAATTGGTCATGTCCAAAAATGCCTCAGTTTGTATCATAGCTGGCACAAGCCTTCTTGGCACCAAAGGTGGAAAATTCGAAGGACACACTCCTTCCAAGAAATTGGAATTCAACATACATACAAATTTTAATTTCAGATGTTCATTTAATGCTGTTTCTAGAACACAGTCCTTCGTTGTACATGAGTCAGCAAGCTAATTTAGGAGAACTAGCACATGCCACGTTTTCTCTCCTATGAAACAGGGGTAATTAAAGTGTATCCCCAGCATCCTGTTCATTACCCAATTGTTGACTGACAAAAGGAGTACAGAGGATAATTTCATGTTTTCTGCCTCATTTAAGTTCAGGGGCCTTTCTCCAAACTGGAACAGATTATTTTATTTCTGTGCAGGCTTTCTCCCCAAAAGGGACCCAAATTGCCTTAAAATGACTAAAATACATAAAAATTAGAATCACAAAAAATAAGAATATTAAAATATAATTAAATATAACAATATTTAAAACTGCCCAATATGACTAGCTAAACTCCAGTTAAAAACACACACACACAAAATGAAATATATTGCACTCGACACTAAAGCTCATTTTTCACGAGGGTATTGAATGTCCAAAGCTCTGCTTAAAAAGGAAGGCTTTGCCTGCTGAGGGAAGGACAACAGAAAGGAGTCAATCATGTTTTGTTTGTGAGGGAGTTTCATTGGCAACTGAAAACACCTTTGCTTGTATCCTCACCAAACATGCCTGTGAAGCGGATGTTAGATATCATCAGTCTATAAGTGGCCATCAAACCCACAAACTCTGTCCAGTTCTCACCACTGATCATCTACCACAGTGATCAAAGTTGTCTTAGTACCACAACTAGGCCAAATCCAGATGGTAACATATTTAGACAGTTTATGTCATCCAGAAATCCCTCGTGCTGGGAAGCCACCATGGACTGTGGTACTATGCCAAAAGTGGGATGTTGGATGCTAGCTGATACAGTCATTGCCAAAAATATTGGCACCCTTGCAATTCTGTCAGAAAATGCAACCCTTTTCTCAGAAAATTGTTGCAGTTGCAAATGTTTTGAAACTCACATGTTCATTTCTTTGGTTTGCATTAGATCAACACACACGCACGCACGGACGCACGCACACACACACACACACACAAAACACCAGAGAAGAAAAGTCAAATCTGATACAATTCCATACAAAAACCCAAAAACACACTGGCCAAAATTATTGGCACCCTGTCTAAATTGTAAGAAATAATTGCTTGTCAAGCATGTGATGCTCCTTTAGTTTGTATTTGGACACACCTGTCGCAAGCAAGAGGTGTGGGCAATATAGTAATCACACTTGCAACCAGTTAAGATGGAGAAAAGTTGAATTAACCTTTGTGTTGTGTGTGACACTGAGCATGGAGAAAAGAATGAAGTGTAAAGAGTTGTCTGTGGATCTGATAGAAAAAATTGTGGAAAAACATTGACAATCTCAAGGCTACAAGTCCATCTCCAGAGATCTTAATGTTCCTGTGTCCACTGTGCGCAACATCATCAAGAGGTTTACAGCCCATGGCATTGTAGCTAACCTCCCTGGAAGAGGACAGAAGAGCAAAATTACTGAAAAATTACAACAAAGGGTTGTTCGAATGGTGGATATAGAACCCAGATTAACTTCCAAACAAATTCAAGCTGATCTGCAGACACAGGGTACAACAGTGTCAGCTCTCACTATCCGTCGCCATCTGAATGAAAAGGGACACTATGGTAGGAGACCCAGGAGGACACCACAGCTGACACAAAGGCATAAAAAAGCAAGACTGAAGTATGCCAAAACGTATGTGACAAAACCACAATCCTTCTGGGAGAATGTACTGTGGACAGATGAGACAAAAGTAGAGCTTTTTGGTAAAGAACATCATGGCACTGTTTACAGAAAAATAAATGAGGCATTCAGAGAAAAGGACACAGTCCCTATAGTCAAACATGGTGGAGGCTCAAAGATGTTTTGCAGTTGCTTTCCTGCTTCTGGCACTGGATGCCTTGACGGTGTGAACGGTATCATGAAATCTGATGATTACCAAAGAATGTTGGGGCACAACAGTGGTGGCCAGTGTCAGAAAGCTGTGTCTCTACCACAGGTCATGGGTCTTCCAGCAGGACAATGACCAGACACACACTTCAAAAAGCACTCAGAAATGGTTACAAACAAAGCGCTGGAGAGTTCTGAAATGGCGAGCAATGAGTCCAGATCTGAATCCCATAGAACACCTATGGAGAGATCGCAAAACAGCAGTTGGGAGAAGGCATCCTTCAAATCTGAAGGGAGCAGTTTGCAAAAAAAGAGTGCTCCAAAATTCCAATAGAGAGGTATAAGAAACTCATTCATGGTTACAGGAAGCACCTGATTCCAGTTATATTTTCCAAATGGGGTACGACCAAATATTAAGTTAAGGGTGCCAATAATTTTGGGCAGTGCATTTTTGGGTTTCTGTGTGGGATTGTATCAGATTTGACTTTTCTTCTGTGTTTTTGTGTGGTTCCCACACAAACCAAAGAAATGAACATGTGAGTACCACTACATTTGCAACTGCAACAATTTTCTGAGAGAAGGGTTGCATTTTCTGACAGAATTGCAAGGGCGTCAATATTTTTGGCCATGGTTGTTGTTATGTAGGATTCAGACAAGACTTTTTCATGAAAACAGTCTCTTTTAGGCAAGGCGGAATTCTGTCCTGGAATTCCTGCTCTAATATAAGGGAATGGTCTAGAGCAGTGGTTCTTAACCTTTTTGAAAGAAACGCCCCCTTAAGCCATTGAGGAAGTTATCATCACCCCCCTCGCCGCGGTGATGATATCTTTTATTTATTTATTTATTTAATTTACTTGTTTATTTATTTATTTATTTAAGACACTTAAATCCAATGACCCTGAAAACAAAATTAAATTCCAAGAAAATGAAATGCCCCCCAAAAAGTAACATTTAATGATTTAGTTGCAAGTGAATTTTAAGACGCAAAAAGTAATATAAAAAGGGCATAAAAACAAATGCAGGAACTAAAAATTTCAATACAAAAAGTCTGAAACTAAATTAGAATTGGAGGAAAATATATATTCATGCACACTGTAAAAAGGCTGCAGCCATCTTCACAGGTTTGGCTTGCTCCAGCGCCCCCCTACTGCCCCCTTCTGCTCCAGAGCCCCCACACCACCCCTTTTCGTTCTACCGCCCCCCTGAAAAATGAAATCGCCCCCTGGGGGGCATTATCGCCCACGTTAAGAACCACTGGTCTAGAGAAAGAGCTCAGTTTCTAAGGCACAAGATGGTCGCTTCAATCTGCATAATGGTAGGATAAGGCCTGATGTTTGTGAGAAAGCAATATAGAATAAATTCAAAACGAAGGGGTGCAGTTTGCACTCAGAAGTCCGTTCCATCCCATCATTCCTCATCTAGGTTTCCCACGTGGACCTGCTTCAATTTAAATCTTCTGTTTTCCTTTCTATAAAGTGAAGAGAAGTTGGCAGTTCTGCCACGCCTGCTGCTCAGCTCCCTTCAATTTATCACTCCTTCGACAGGTGAAGAGAAATGACCCACTCAGCCTGAGATATCATCAGGGCTGCTGGCAAAGGAGTGAAAGGCGCCCTGTTCCTCCCAATGGGTTTACAAAGCTCAGGTGTGTAGTCACCCGTGCTAATGATCATCATCCATCAAAGGCCCTGACAGCTCCAGCAAAGAATGTGTGCTCTTAATGGGAAAGAGGCTTAAAGCAGGAGACACTGGGAAAGGGGGAGTCACACAGTTTGTATTGCTTAACCCTACCATGGGGCAACCCGGTGGCCTTTGATGCACTCATGTGCACTGACCCTTATTACCTTTGAAGTTCACAGGAGTCTTGCCTAAACCTTCACACTATTATCACTTCACTTTCTTCCTATGCTTTTGTGTTCTTATTTTAAACTTCTGGTGATTCACAATTTATTTCCTTGGGAACAGCTCAGTTTACAGCAATCTCTAACAGGCGGTGAGGTGTGCACATGGGAAATGTTCAACCTAAAGAGGAGTAATAGCTTGAGGATGGGAGAAGGCATCTCCAATGGGAAAACAGCACTGGTAGAAATGGGTCACTTGAGGGAGGGGATATTACCTTAAAACCTTAGCAATCTAAGACTGAATTCCCAACTTCTAGCTTGATTGCCAGATACCAAACTCACTGAACTATCCAGCCAGGCAAGAAAGCATTAGGAGTGTGCCAAACAGCCTTGGAGATGCATGTTATCCATAAGTCACACACTTCATCTACCCATTTTCAGATTTTTACAGTTTTATCATTCAGAGCATTCAATTCACATCTCTGTTTTCTCTCAGGTACCACATATTATTCTTTATAAAAGAAAGGAAAGAAAGGAAAAAATAAAAGAAAAATAGGGAACCTTCACTTGGACAGCAATGTAAAACATCCACTTCACAGACATGTATTCAATCACTCTTCCCATATTTTTGTTTTTGGACATGTAATAGCACTGCAGGAAAGAGAAATGGCAGATCCTAATGCACCCACTGGCCTGAGCTTGCTCCTTCTTTATGTACCTAACAACATCACTGTTAACAAAGGGGAGTTTCTGTAGCAAGCAGAAATCACTGCAAAGGCCTCAAAAGCTGCCCAGGGGGACGGAAGGAGGATTTACAGTAGGAAATTGCTTAAAATGCTTTATGGACTTTCAAGATGGTTTTTTAAAAAAATTAATTACAAAAAACTTAGAATAGGAAGGAATTCCTGCTTCCTTGCTTCAAACAGAGGCAGAAAGCTCCTTCTTCTTTTTTTTTTTAAATTGGAGTTTTAAACCAAAAAGCCATACCTTTTTGGCTCCCTGTTCCTCTTCAACACCATCTCCTATTACAACGTACACAGCCTTCCGCCCAAACCTTTGCATTATCCTTTCAAAACAGCTCTCTTTCCCTGCATAAGAAAAGGACGAGCATTAATTTTCTGAACAAAGTGTATAACATACATATATCACTTTGGGGACTTGTATGGTTGAAAATCAGCCTAGAAACCAAAACCAAGAGTACACTGGTCAGAAATTTTAACAAACAGATCCTTAATATAGTGCACTTATCATGCTTATCATTATTTCAGCCTAGTAATCATCATCATAATAATGTCCCATCAAGTCAATTCTAATTTATGACAACCATCCCTGGGTTTTCTAGATACCAAAGATTTGAACGTGGCTTCCTAGTTCCTTCTTCTGATGATGATCTGGGACCGCAGAGCTTGCCCAAGGCTGCACACCATGTAACCTCATCAGCTACACATGCTCCAAATGATTTCAGATAGCTCCTTTCCTGGGAAGTGCAGCCATCCAAATTTCCATCCTTTCTTTTTTTCTTTATTTGTATCAGAGTGTTGCACAATTTTAAATTATGGACTTATATGAAATACAGGTAAAATTAAAAACAAATTAAAACGTTAAGATAATTAGAATATTTTTGACGAGGACTACTTCAATGGCCCTTTGCTAGATGTTCTTTTATACATGTGGTGGGGCATAAGCTGCATGCACCTACCGTATTTGCCGGCGTACAAGATGACTTTTTGGGCCCAAAAACGTGCCTCCAAGTCTTGTACGCCGGGTGCACTTCATTTGGGCTCGCTCCCCCGCCACCCACCCGTTTCCCTTTTCCTCCTCCTCCTCCTGCCACCCCCTTAGCCTCTTGCCTTCTTCCTCGTCCTCGGCCAGAGTCCGCCGCCCCGCGCGTGCTGAGCCAGCGGCGCGCTCGCTTGCCTGCCACCCCCGTTTCCCCTCCTCCTCCTCCTCCCACCCCCTCAGCCTCTTGCCCTCTTCTTCGCCCTCCCGCTGTTGAGCCAGTGTGCTCGCTCACCCGCCACCCCTGTTTCCTCTCTTCCTCCTCCTCCTCCTCCTCCTCCTCCTCCTCCTCCTCCTCCTCCTCCTCCTCCTCCTGCCTCCGCCCGCCCAGGCTCTTCCTGTTGGGGGGGTTCATCTTATACGGCCGGTCGCCTTGTAGACCGGCAAATACGGTAAGTGCTGCATTGATTGAATTTCTCCATAGTCACAGATAGTTCGTCCTGTATCCAAGTGGCGCTATTTCCTCGATCATTCATTGACCTTTTTATTTTGCTTCAAAGTCTATTAAGTGACTCCCAGATGGCCCATCTTATCAGGGATGCAAATTCCTTGTCCTTCAGATGTTGCTGGACCACAGTTCCTGGTATACCTCACCACTGGTTATGTTCAACATTCCCTCTAAGCTGCCTGGGTGGCACAGCGATGAACTAATGCCGAGCATCTGCAGTTAGTGTTGCCACTTACCTGGTTCGGGTTGGGGCTGGAGCTCTGCATGCACAGGGTCAGGTTTCTGTTCAGTGCTGGTGGAAAATCAGAAGGAACATTGTTAATGTTCTCTCTAATTATCTACCAGCACTGAGCATCAGTGCTGAGTGAAAACCTCATACTGTATTGTGCATGCAAAGTTCTGGTCACAACCAGAACCAAATGTGTGGAAATGCTATCTACAGGTGCGTAGTACCAATACAATACCCACAGCTGAATTATGCAAGCATATATTTTATTGTCTATTTGCTTATAGCATTTACCACTGGCTGAAATTCTGTAGTGCAACCTGCACCATGCAATGATATCATCAGCAATGGCGATCCCATCCCTGCTAAAGGTCATGAGGCTCCCCTGAGATCCTTTTCACTGCAGAGAAGCCCTCGGGGACCATGAGGCAAGGAGAGCCTTTAGTTTCTGACAACTGCTGCCACCAGTAAGACCAACCAAGCAAGCTACAGAATTTAAATGCTCCTCTTTGGTAGCTTCCAAATAGCTTTCTTGTGGTGAAAGGAACCCCAAATGAGCCTTGGGACCTTTGGTAGGAAGAATCAGGAGTTTTCAATTCCCCCCCCCTCCAAAAAAGAATCACCATGACTCCTAATGTCATCACTTACATGGCATAAGTTAAAGGAATAGGATTTCAGCCAGTATTTGGCAATAACTGTATTGTATTTACAGTGGCGCCTTGACTTACGAACGTTCCGACATACAATCATTTCAAGTTACGACCAGCTCCGGCCACAAAATTTTGCTTCTACTTGCGGCCGGAGCTTCGAGTTACAACCAGAAAAAGGCAGGGGAAAAAGGCGGGGAATTCAAATTGCTAACCGTTGGTAGGCGAAGAGGCTGCTTCTTTGTAGCTCTTTCACCTTAACGGTTAGAGTGAGTGCGATCGGAGGAGGCTTCGGACTGCCTGGTAAGGTGCTGCTTTCTACTTTTAAAAAACTGTTTGGGTGGGTTTTGCAGTGTGGTTTTGAGCTGGGTGGTGGGATTATGTTTCTATGCTGTGATGGGTCTTGCAGGGTTTGTTTGCTTTTTGGGTCCCCCCCCCATTTCTGATGGGTCTTGTAGGGTTTCTTTGTTTTTGGGTCCTCCCCCCAATTTCTGATGGGTCTTGCAGGGTTTGTTTTGTTTTTTGCTTTGCTGTTTTTGCATTTCCGAAGGGTCCTGCATGGTTTGTTTGCTTTCTGCTTTGCTCATTTTACATTTCCGAAGGGTCTTAATGGTTTGTTTGCTTTCTGCTTTTGTTGTTGTTTTTTTGTTTTTTGGGGGGGTTTTGCATTTCCAAAGGGTCTTGCACAGTTTGCTGACTTGTTGCTTTGCTTTTTTTTTTTTTTGCATTTCTGAAGAGTCCTGCATGGCTTGTTTGCTTTCTGCTTTGCTTTTTTGCATTTCTGAAGGGTCTTGCATGGTTTGTTTGCTTTCCCCCCCTTCGGCCAGAATGGATTAATTGCATTGCTGATGGGTCTTGCAGTGTGTGTGCCTGCGGGTTTTTTGGTGATTTTCCCCCCTTTGGCCAGGATTAATTGCATTTCAGTGCATTCCTATGGGAAATGGTGCTTCGACTTACGACCATTTTGAATTACGACCGGAGTTCTGGAACCAATTAAGTTCGTAAGTCGAGGCACCACTGTATTAATATTGCTCTTACCGCAATGAAGTGATGTACAATAAAACTTATTACAACCCATAATTAAAATTTAATTAAAACAAATGTAACAACCAATTTTAAAAATCAGGTCCAAATAGGATAGTACAATTTTACTTTATTTAATATTGAGTCTTGGAGAATGAGTCAGTAATAGCATAGAGCATATGAAAGTGCTCCATGTAGGAAGGAGAGAGTAGTTACTTTGTTATTCCAGAGCCAGGGGTACTGTAAGGCAGTGGTTCCCAACCTTGGGCCTCCAGATGTTCTTGGACTTCAACTCCCAGAAATCCTGGCCAGCAGAGGTGGTGGTGAAGGCTTCTGGAAGTTGTAGTCTAAGAACATCTGGAGGCCCAAGGTTGGGAACCACTGCTGTAAGGGGTTCAGACCTTGGTTTAAGAAGTACTGCAGCTTTCTGCTCTTTTGTGTGATGAGTTGACAGGGAAGTAGATGGAGGAGAGCATGCTGTGCAGCTCATATCACTGAAATAAGTTTTTCAAAAAGTAATTTCAAAAGCACTATTTTTACTTATCTTTGACTAACAGGAAAACAAGTACTTTCACAAAATGGTAACTATACTAGTAACTAACTACTAGAGGGAGTTTTTGGAATGATAGCTGTAACTACTGACTTCTGAAAAACTATTTCCTAAGCTCTAGTGAAAGTTCAACTGTCCCAAATGGCATGCTGTTTATCCCAGACTTATTTTGCGAATATGTACTGTACAAATGGAGAAAGGCAGACTGGGGAATGTTGCCTAGGGATGTGATTCTCCACATTTAGCTGCAAGTTTAATGGGAGTCCTTAAGAGGGAAACCTGGAGCTTCTAAGAATGGAGGAACATGCTGTAGTTTTCAGGCATTCTCAACCCTGTAGGTGGGCAGGATTTTCATATGGTTATTTTCACTCATCAGATTTCACAAATCTATCACCAACATTTACACAGCTGCACCTCTGTCCCTTGTTCTTACCTGTCTTTGTTGCACTATAAATATTTTCAATGGGGAAGACTGAGCCTAGGCCATACAACAGCACTTTTGCAAGTGCTGGTATGAGCTGAGTTGTTGTCACCAAAACATTTACACAGTTGGGTCTACAAAACAGAAAACACTATAAGTGTTAAAGTCAAAGAGCAACCCTCCCTATCTGAAACAGAGAGCTTTGTTTTCTCCCTTATTAGTCTAAACTGGAAGCAGGATGTACAGTTTGCCAGCAATGAGTCCCATGAAATCAGTGATTAACACAGTAAGCAGTGGCTAGACTTTTAAACATTTTTCTCTTTCCATAATTTATTAGAACTCAAAACTAGTCTGAAAGTGAAGTATGTCACAAGTAATCGCACACTGGGGATATAAATGGTGTAAAACTCCAATAGCATTTACACTATTTCCCCCCTGGGCAGCTGAGTCCTTTTATTACTTTCCTGCTTTCCACAAAAGGTATATCTGGAAGCCAGGACTGGGGCCTAATTGTTCATTTTTCAAATCGAGTTCTCCATCACATGTCCAGATGGGCCCCCCACAAATTTGGCCCAAGGTGTCCTATAAATAAACGTGCCTTGGTTTGTTTCGAGAACACAAGAGAAAAGTAAAACTTTTGCAGCCTGGAGACGACTCCTTAAGCCTTTCTTACCGGGAATGTATCAAATCCAGAGCTTTCAAAGCATGTGTTAGCCAGAGATCAGTCAGCGCTTCCAGTTCTGCTCTTAACTGCAGCCAGGTTTCCCTCTTAGGAGCTCCTATTAAACCTGCAAATAGAGAAAGCAGTATTTGTAACTAGGTCCAATGGGAAGGCATGGAATAGCTTGCACATGGCTTTTGCAAAACTACAGAATCATGGAGTTGGAATGATCTACAGATCTATCTCATCCAACCTGATACCCCAAAGGCAGGACCATTCATCCACCAGCCGCCTACATGCATCCGCCTGCACAGCATGCCAGAAGATTGAGAGAAGGCAATGTAGAGGATTGCATTGCACAAAGGTCCTTGTAATAAAACAAACAGAAGGATGCTGTGAACTGGTTGATTCTACCCATTTCTTTCAATTCATTTTTTAAACACACGAGCTACTTGCATGTTACCTTGGGGAGCCTCAGAGATTGGAAATGTTGGCTGAAACCCTCTTGCTTTGTGTAGTAAGTTGCACTAGAGCAGGCCTATAGTGGAGGTTTGGTGAATCAATTCCTATTTAAGTTCTATTGATTCAAATGGACTTGCTCTAGCTGTGGCTTTCTACCCTAAAGTAACTCAAAACTAGAGGACACCTGTTAGAATACCAGCACATTAGAAGAACTTGGTGCATATTATTATAAAAATCAAGTAAAATCAAACTCAAAGAAGACTCCTATATGTGCATTTCCTCTTATTTATTTAATGGTCAGAACTATGCTGTGCAAGGTTGATCCTGCGGTAGTTATCTGAGTGCCAAGGTGGAAGTGTTACTGCCAAAGCACTTCTGCCAGTGCCCCATGTAGTTGGATGTGCCAGATGGGCACAAACCTCAGTTCAAAGGTTCATTCTGGTTCATATGTGTGGCAACATGTTCCCTTCACCCACCTTCATGGACAATGACCCACTCACCCAGTTGGAAGGTGTGCCTTTCCTCCTCCTCTTTAGCTGTTCAGCCAGTTTCCAGCAAGAGCACAGGTTTGGTTCTCCTGCCTCCTTGTCTGAGTGGGTGATCAGCTAAAAGGCGGGCAGGGAAGTCTGTGCTCCTGTCACGGAGTGGCCGAACAGTTGAAGAGGAGGAGGAGAGCAAGTGCTAGCTGGTGAGCGAGGGATCCAGCCGGAGGGGGCGGGGAAGGGAACACCTAGAGTGGTCTAGTATGAGCCGCCTAGAGTGGTCTAGTATGACCAGATAGGCGGGATAGAAATAAAATAAATAAATAAATAAATAAACACGTGGCACCACAAGTACGAACTGGCACGAACCTCCAAACTGAGGTTCATGCCCATCTTTACCTGGAACACAAAATGAATTGCACAATGGCAGAATGCAATTTATTGTTCCTGGGATTAATGGCCATCACGTTTATGCCAGCATAACTTTATGTTATGCTGGCATCAACAGGATACTGAGCATTATTTATTTATTATCTTCATTTACCCACAATTGTTTTGCCTGAAGACACCTATACATCACAACACCGTATGAAACAAACAACAATCTAATCACAAAATACATCACATAAAAGATAAAAATGCAAAGAAAAGTTAGGAACAACCTAAGGCCTATCAGACATATTGTCTTATATATACAGTACACAGTGAACACTTGCCACATACAACAGAAGTTTATTAACAACCAAAGGTATGTTGAAAGGCCTTCTATCCACTCCCTCAGGGATGTCTTCTGTCTCAGGAATTCAAGAAGAGAATTCCAAAGGACAGAGGCAAATAATCAACGAATCAATGACTCTCTCTCTCTCTCTCTCTCTCTCCAATATATTTACCTGAAAAACAAGCAAACATCTCAGAACCTTCAGTTTAACTGGAAGAGTTCAGGTTTTTAAATAGCAACTCTGGGAGGAAAATGGTGGTGTTCCTATCTCATATTTTAAAATCTAAGAGAAGCTGCAACCTGAATTGTTGACTTGTTGGAGGTGGGCAAACCCTAGTTTCCTGTGGGTTTCTTTGCTTACCTAAATTGCTTTCCAGCAAAGTAGTGGAGACAGCAAAGAAAATGATACACTTCTCCCTCATTTGCCCTCCCGCCTCGTCGTAGAGTGTCAAGCCACTCAGAAAGGTAACACACACAGGGAAACAAATCACACCACCTCTTGCATGACCTTCTGGAGCAAACTGCAGCATCCCTGACCCCAAGTCTTCTGTGGAACATATGTGCAACTGAGTGCCATGTGCTATTTCAGTCCTATAAAAATTCTGAGCAATCTTTGAGTTCGCCTGGAAAAAGTTGTGCCGATGGAGTTAAAAACTAGCTAAGGAGCAGCTTGGGGTTTAGACGTGTTTTCCCCCCTTTCCAGATACCAAGATCAGCTGTTAATGTTTTATGCAAACCTTTAAAACATGTTCAACAGAAAATGTACAGAACTTAAACAATAACCATTAAAGTTGCAGACTGTTTCCTGCAGATTAGCAACTTCCACAGAGAAGCCAATAGTAGGAGCTGAAGCAAAGGGCAGAATAGGTCCAACCATGATTTCAATTCCCCTGAAAAGCTGTGTGCCAAGTCATAAGTCTCATTAAGCATGAGAACGACATTACTCTGGATAATAAAGGCAGATAACACACAAGTTTTACATAGCTGCAGGGACAACTAGTATTTCTACCTTTCCCCCCTTCCCTTTTCCTTTTCTTTTTTTGCAAGTGTTGTTCTGGTTATACGAGCTTTGATGATGCAATACTGGGCCAGCTTTGCTGTAAAAGATGATAGAATCCAGTATGGGTGAAGATCACCTCTTTAATGAGGTTGTAAATATGAATTTTTCCCCCATGGAAGATTTCCCCCTGATATATGAGCAACACCCCCTTCCAGTCATGCCAGTCCTACCATGAAGCAGAATGAGGAAGCTGGTTAAAGCAGGAGATTTTGGTTGACACAATAGGACAGCAAGTGGCTTGACACTCTGCGAGGAGTGGCTGGCCGTTTACTTTGTCATGATTGTATTTCCACAGGCAGAGTTGGGAAGTGGTGCTCTTGAGATTTCTTGCCTCAATGTGCCAAAATAAATTGGCTGGGTTTCAGCTTGACTGAAGGTGAGGGGTGCCATTTCTATTCTTCCACAGGCAGCATTTTAAAAATCTCCAATATCCTCCCTCACACACAAATCACCTCCAGATATTTTAAATAAAGACCCATGTGTGCATGCACAACAGGGTCACTGTGGCAGACAGTGCCTGATCTGAACTTTGGACTGAACACCCACCCATTCTCTTTCCCTGGCAGCAACATCAAGCATTCCCAGGTAAAGTTTGCCATTACTAACCTCTGCTCTCAGCTTGGGTTCATCCACCTCCCCCTCTGCCTTTTTTTAAAACATAGTACTAGAAGCAGGAAGTTGCAATCCACACACTGTTTAAAATCCCCCGCAAAGCAACGCTAAAACCCAGTGTCTGTCTGTCTGTCTGTCTCTCTTTCTCTCTCTCTCTCTTCCCCCTCTTGACTTCAACTTGTATCCACTTTACTGTCCTTTTCAGTGAGTCTTGCATTTTTGTGATATATTACATGTACGTCAGCCTCAGTTTAGTCGTTTTACTTTCTAGTGGGAATTCAGGCTTGAGTTCATCAATAACCCAATTATTTATCTTTCTGATGGTCTACAACATTGGCAATGCTCCCTTCCAAGATAACATTCTGAATGATTTTTCTTTACCATTGACCTTTCACATCTGCACCTAGTAATTATGTACTGTGGAAATACCACATAATAGGTTATCTTGCTTTGGT
Organism: Pogona vitticeps; assembly: GCF_051106095.1. NCBI lineage: Eukaryota > Metazoa > Chordata > Lepidosauria > Squamata > Agamidae > Pogona > Pogona vitticeps. The sequence goes on from NC_135786.1 coordinate 23,970,134, forward strand.
TTCCAGTGATACATCCTTCCACCAGCCCCTCTAAATCTCAGTCACCTTCTAATTTATTGGCTGCAGTCTGCTTTTTCATTTTTAATTGAACCAAGGTATAGACTTCATTGCTGACTTCTTCATTTTCAGCATTAACATTGTATAATTCTTCTTTGTCGTTACTTTTTTCTTCCTCTATCAAGAGTCTTTCAAGTCACTTCTGTTTCCACACAACAGTATGGTATTATCTACATATCTGAAATTAAGGTTTATCTTGTCAGTGTTCACTAATCCTTCCCCCGAATCTAATGCAGCTTTTGATATATGTTCTGCATACAGACTAAACAGACATGAAAATAAAATGCAAGCAAGTCTGACACTGTTGTCTATTCAGTTTCTCTGTACAGTGGTGCCCTGCTTGACGACGATAATCCGTTCCAGGAAAATCGCTTTTAAGCAAAATTGTCATCAAGTGGGAAAAAAACCCATTGGAATGCATTGAAAACCGGTCAATGGGCAAATACCTCATCATCCAGCAAAGATTGCCCTATAGATAACCACCGACCAGCTGTTTAAAATTGCTCTCTTCCGAAGCAGGGGTCCAGAAAACAGCCATTTTATGAAGGGAAGCCATTTTGCGGAGCTGGAAAAATTGTCATTTAGCGAACAAACGGTTCGTGAAGCAGGCGAAAAAATCCTATTTGAACCATCATTTCGCGATCGCAATAGCGATCGCAAAAAACTCATTGAAAAGCAATTTTGACGTCATGCAGGGTAAGCTTCAAGCGGGGCACCACTGTATTCAGTTCTAACAGTAGTCTCTTGTCCAGAGTAAAGGTTATGCTTCAAGACAATCAAATATTGTAACACATCAACTACTTGTAGAATGATCCATCACTTTTCATGATCTGCACAGTGAAAACCTTTACTATAAAGTATTATAATAATACTATATTATTGCATTTCAGTATAAGAAAATGTAAAGTAATGCACACTGAGGGAAAAACCAAAAAATCATGTGGTCAGTGTGACTAGACACGGAATGCCATTACGTTCCCACCATGGTGGTACCTATTTATCTACTCGCATTTGCATGCTTTCGAACTGCTAGGTTGGCAGGATCTGGGAGTGACGGGAGCTGTCTCCGTTGTGTGGATTTGATCTTACGACTGCTGGTCTTCTGACCTTGCAGCACAGAGGCTTTTGTGGTTTAACCCAGAGCGCCACCACATCCCTGTCCTTATTATGGAGCAAAAACTGATTCTTTTCTAAAATCCACTGATATCCACTAGCAGCCATTGTATGTTTACAATATAATCACTAGTGCTTCTTTTCTGAATACAGCTTGAAAGTCAGGAATTTCTTGTATATATAGTAAAATACTTTGTGTAAAAAGTGGTGCATCCCTCTGCATGCATGAGGAATTAATGCAATGACCCTGTAGTTATCTTAACATTTGAATGTGCACTGAATGTCTCCGGTCTCTGGAACACAGTTCTATTTTCTGTATTTGTTGACATATTTTCTTTGGGATTTTGATATATTCAGATTCTGTACCTTCAAACAGCTCTATTGATATCAACCCCCCCACTCTGTGTGAAGTCATCTATCTCATCTATTTATTTCTTCTCATTGCTTGAGAATAGTTTTAACTTTTTTTTTTAAATCGCAGGTTCTTTATCAAAAGCTTATTCTTGAAAGAACTTTGGATCCTTGCAATCATTTTCCATCTTCTTCTTCTTTTACCTAGCACAGATAATACAGAATACTCTTCTTGGATTTTATGTAAGAAATTTCTTGTTTCTTGACCAAGTTGCTTGGGCCAAAATATGTCCCCATCTTCCCTGTATAATACATACAAAATAGAGTGAAAAATAATAATGGCCCCTTCCATTTCATTCCAGTGACAAGGCTCTGACAACAGTTCGTTTGTTTTGTACCTTCTCAGCTCATGTGTCAGGAGAACTGGAAATTAACAGACAAAACACTTCCTCTTCTCTGGTACTTCCAACTCTCTAAATTGCAAAGTCTCTGGGCCAGTCTTTGCATCTGCTATGAGGAATAGGGAAACTGACTCATAAGAGGATGACTTTCTTGATGGGTTGGGGACACACTTACCGCCAACGTTATTTTTGTAGGTGTTGTAGAGTTCTTTCACTCGCCGATAGCGGAATGCTAATTTCCTCATCCAGTCAACTCCCCCGTGAACTCCAGAGCCCAGACAAAGATTTGCTCCAGCGGCTGAACTGTGAAAGCCATCTGCTGAGAAATTATATGTGCTGTGGCAAAGGAAGGAGAAGGGGAAAGAGTGAAATTATAACCTATGCTTCCCACTAGGATGGAGAAAGAAAGAAACAGAAAAGGGGGGGGGGAGGAGAGACATATTCCAGACTTTCTGGTCTGTTTAAATATGGCTTGAGGGGAAAAAAACAGGGAAAGTGCTGGTCCCCCATCCCATTTCCCCCTGTAGCTTTGATTTTCTGCTTACATTTTGGCTATGAGCTGATGTACTTCAGCGTCTTGAAAGGAATGAATAAATTGAATCAAATTCTCAACCCATTCCCACATGCTTTAATAATGCTGGTAGAAAGAAATGTATGACAAAAGGCCAGCATTTACCCAGCTCTTCTCCTCTGGAACCCACAATGAATTAGAACAGAAGGAATTCACAGCTCTCTAACTACTGCACATGCAATTCTGAAATGCATTTGGGCAGGGCCTGTCCAACCATGAGCCAGAGTGAGGCAAGCACCTTGGGTGACAGATGCTGGGAGGCAGCAGGGTCAGCCCCTTGGCCATTTTCCTCCCCTGGAGGAGATAACCTGTGTGTATCTGTCAGGTACCTCTTAAACTGGCCAGCTCTCCTCAGGGGCAATGGAGGGAGCTTTCTCATTGCCAGTGTTGAAATCAGGCTTAATTGCCAGCCCAGTCTTGCTTCTGGACAAGGAATGGGGATGGTGCAATCTTACCCTTTGACTCTCGCAAGTACATGTTTCTGTCCAGTCCTGCCTTGGTCAACTTGGATTTTTGTTGCCCCATCAAATAGTTGGTTTCAGTGATAAATATGTCATTGCCCAGTGAGCACGTTAGTCCCTCAGTCAAAGGAATATAGCCTCAAATGTAGGGCCTGATTGCTGCTAAATTTATGTAAACCTGAGGGATTCCTCTCCCTCTAATGTAGTGCAAATTCTAATCCACTTCTGAACTACGTACAGCAGTAGGCCACTGCTGAAAAATAAAATAATGAGCGAACTGCTGAATCCCAATATAGCAGCTCTAATACATAAACGCGGAAAACCAGGTCTTGGAGGAAGCAACATTTCCAAGTAAGAAGAAACAACATTCCTTTTAAAAATGGTAACAAAATGAATTTCCTGAACATTACTTTTATCCTGTATGAGTAATGCCCATTTCATGTTACTTGTCACTGCTTGCCTTCCTTATCTGAGATCACGCACCAGCGTGGAGGGAATATGTTCTGTTTGTAACTGGAAAATAAGACCCTCTCTGTTACTCCAAATTTATTTACCACAGGATAGAAAATGTGGGAGAATGCCAGACACACTTATTGTGGTGTCTAGAACATTGGTACACTCACTCTAGGCATTGCACATTGCCTCCTAATCTTCCTGGGTTCTGATAAAGAAAGTTATAATTAAAGGAACAAAGAAGTCCTTATTTTCCAGTTAAAAGCAGAACAGAAACCTACTTCCTGGCTTTTTAAAAATCTAACAAAGGGTAGTAGCAATTAGTACTTGTAATATGCTATGATAATGAAAGTAACAAGCAACACAACAAGCTACTTTAGAAGATGGAATAACAAGTTTTCTTCCAGCAATAATAATGTATTACTTTTTAAAACTAGTATTTCAAACTCTGAGAAAATCTGTCTAGATCAAAATCTGGATTTGTGATGGAGACCACTTGCACTGGATACTGCAATACAGCAATACCTTACCTTAAATCTTGTCCATTGTCATCTGATGATACATCATCTATGTGTATCTGGTCACAATCCTGAAAAAAAAAATTAACCGAGAAATTATTGCTTATTAAGAGAGAGAGAGGGAGGGAGGGAGAAATTTTGTGCAACAGAAGTCATCCTGCGGAAACATTTTCTGACAACTTTTGGTCAATTATAGTAATTAGATTACAAGCAACATTTCAGATACAACATTCCCAGAACACAAGTACAATACAGTAGTTAAACAGTTAATCATCACAGACAACTTACTTATACAACTTTCTGTTCACCTGAGGGTAAATTATTCCCTATTCATTCAAGGCAGTGTTGAAACATGTAAAGGAACATCACTGTCTTTCACAAGGAAAGGATTATTAGTATCTTCTGGATTTTAACCTGCAAACTTCCTTCTTTAGAACAATTTCATATGAGTCTTCTACCATGCCATCACTGCAAGCTGAATTTCACTGAATCTTACGAGGACTTCAAACAATATAAACTTCCTTTGCTTCCCCACCAACTTCCCCCCCTCCTTCACCACAGGAAATCATTTTAAGGACAAAAAAGATAGAACAGCTGCACAATGCCTTCCTAGCATGAATGTTCTATATGCCAGAGATACATAACAAGCATCTCACAAAAGGCAGGGGTAGCCCAGCTGAGCTTAATAAGAAATCCCAAATCTATTTGGGGTAACATAGAATAATCGAATAATGAAGTTGGAAGGGTCCTATAAGGCCATTAAGCCCAAACCCCTGTTCAATGCAGGAATACAAATCAAAGGATATCTGCCAGGTGGTTGTCTAAATTTCTCTTGAATGCCTCCAGTGTTGGAGTACTCATCACCTCTTGAGGTAACAGGTTCCATTGTTGTACTGCTCTAACAGTTAAGAGTTTTTTTCCCTGATATTCAACCGAAATCTGGCTTCCTGTAACTTGAGCCCACTACTGCAAGTACTGTACTCAAGGATGATTGAGAACAGATCCTGCCCCTTCTCTGTAGGACAGCATTTCAAGTATTTGAAAAATGCTATCTTCTCTCAGTCTTCTTTTCTGAAGGCTAAACATGACCAGTTTTTTCAGTCTTTCCTCACAGGGCTTGGTTTCCAGCTACCTGATCATCCTTGTTACCCTCCTCTGAACTTGTTCCAATTTGTCAGCATCCTTCTTGAAATGTGGTGTCCAGAACTGGACACAGTACTCAAGAGGAGGCCTAGCCAGTGTTGAATAGAGAGGAACTGGTACTTTGTGTGGTTTGGAGACTATACTTCTGTTAATGCAGCCTAAAATAGTATTTGCCTTTTTTTGCAGCTGCATCACACTGTTGGCTCATATTCAGCTTGTGATCTACAATGACTCCAAGATTTTAATCACTTGCAGTTTTGCTGAGGTTGTAACTGTGTGTTTGCTTATTTTTCCCTAGATGCAGTACTTTGCACTTACCCCATTAAATTTCATTCTGTTCCTTTCAGCCCAATGCTCAAGCCTATTCAAATCATTTTGAATTTTGTTTCTGTCTCCCAGGGTATTAGGTATTCCACCCTATTTTGTGTCATCAACACATTTGTTTAGCATATCTTTATGAGACCAATCAAAAAGTTACAAAGGATATGAATTATTTCAAGATCTCTTCAGTTAGGCAAGACATTTTAAAAAGTCAAGTAGGAAAGAAGGATTATAAAAATGACTCAATATAATGAGCCCTGTCTCATCCTGCAGGTACTTTCTCTTTTTACATTTCAGAAAAACGTGCAGCCAATATGACTTTTTAGATTAAGTGTCTCTTCCTTTTCTTCATGCCTCCTTCTTTTGCAACATGGGCTATAGTTTGATCTGAAAGTTCACCGTTCATACTGGATGTGACGCGAGTTGCATTCCAGCCCACAGCCCCCTTCTTTCCTTTTTTCCTCTGATTTTTCCATCCTCGAGCCTCACCTCAGCTGATCCTTTTTTGGTTTGCTGGGAAGCTACTTTCTCATTTAAAGCTTCAGACTAGAGATGGGAGTATTCATAACGACTGCCCACTCACCCTTCTTCTGCTGCCATGGGCTCCGTGCTCCCTTTCTATCACTCTGGAGCTCACAGTCACTAGCCATTCCTGGCAGGAGGTGGGATGACTAGGCTCCCTGCCAGGCTGAAGAGTGGTTAGTCGACCACAAGCTCTGGAGCAATGGAAGAGAGCGCAGAGCCCACAACAGCAGTGGAAAGGAGAGTGGACAGTCATTACAACCACCTGTGCAGGGGTATTCATATTCGTATCTTGTAATTAGATTACAAGCAACATTTCAGATACCACATACGATTACTCCCACCTCTACTTCAGACTACTACATTTCTCAAAAACTTTTCTATAGAAAAATAACTTGGAAAGGTACTTAACAGTCTAAGAGTATAGAACAGCAAAAGTTTGAACAGTAATTTAGCAAAATATATCATAACTCACATATCAGAATGATTCTGTAACAGAGATCATCACCTGCCCCTTCAAAATTGTTACCCTTTCCTCTTACTTTCAAGTAATGTAGGAATTCCCTTGTCTCTGGTTGCATATGGTTTTAAAATATTGACAGGATAAACTGTGACCAGAGATGAAGTAATTCCTACATGTATGTAATCTAATGACAGCCTTCAGCAGACTTCATTAACACAGCATGGACCAAACTCACTTGTTTTTGTACAGTTCACTCAAGAAGATTATATGTTTGAACTGTGTTGATACAAAATCAGAGGAAAACTATCTTATGAAGAAAACTTCCTTTTGCTGTGGTGTATCAGAGGCTGTGAAAGGACAGGAGAAAAGACTGCTACTACAAACCCTATCCATAAATGGATACATAATTACTGGAGAGAAAAAACAACAACCAGACCACCTTACTAGATTACACACTTGGAGTTCAGCCACCATAAAATATGCACTGAAAACCTTATCTTTTCCAGATATTTTATGGCCCACGTGAAGGAGGCCTCAACCTCAGAAACTTTAAAAATGCTGCTTTAATGGTTCCTTTATTTGATCAGACATTCCACATTCCTAAAGAGTCAGGGAACTTCCTTTTGTGACCCTTGCAATGCAAAAGTATACTGCAAAGTACATGTAAATTGGCAAGTTGTTATCTTTCCCCCTCCTTCTCAATTTGACTTGAGATTCAAACAAGCTCCATGTGGGAAAGGATTTTATTAATAAAATTTAATAGCCCCTTTAATGAGCAGAGACCTCAATATTTGGCAGATCGCCTTCTCCCGCCCAGATCTACCCGAATCATAGCCAGCGGGGACGGCTGAGGGAACTGACGCCGAGGGAGGCCTGGAAGAAGAAAACTAGAAACCGGGCCTTCTCGGCGGTGGCCCTTCGGCTGTGGAACACCCTCCCTACTGAAATCCGGCTGGCACCCTCGCTGGGTGTTTTCAAAAGCCAATTAAAAACGTGGCTATTTAAACAGTCCTTCCCCCCAGTCAATTAAGTGATTTTTTTTCTTTTTCTTTTTCTTCTTTCTGAGTTTTGCCATCTTGGAAACATGCTGGTTAGAATTAACTGTAATAATTGTATTATATATGTTCATTTTAATGTGTTTTAACCTACGTAAGCCGCCCCGAGTAGACGTAGTCTAGAGGGGCAGGGTAAAAATCGAATAAATAAATAAATAAATAAATAAATAAATAAATAAATAAACAAACAAACAGACAGACAGACAGACAGACAGACAGACAGACAGACAGACAGACAGACAGACAGACCGACCTGGCAAAATTATACATCAGGCATTTAATGTGACTGCTTGTTTATAAGTTAAAACGGTTATGTGTTTGTATAGAGAAGAGGAGGCATGATCGTGGCCAAAGTCACAGTGGGCAGAGGGGACTTGAATCCTCCCCCCGCCCCATGGAAATAATTTAGCCCACACATACACAGAAAAGGTTAAAACTCGGTGAAAGAACACATGGTTCGTATGCAGAATGTCCCAAGTTCAACCCTGCAGCACCTCCTGATAAAGCTTGACCTAAACTTTGTCTAAATCCATGGAGAGACACACATACTTTTGCCGCTGAATTGTGTACAAGGACCATGCAACAGTTTTTGTTTTTACTGTTATTCACTGTAGACAATACTAAACACGTGAAAAGACTCCAGAGGTAGGGTGGCCTACTTTATAAAGGGCTGTCTTCTATTTCCATACCATCAGAAGACAGTCATCTATTTCAAATAACTATCCACTCAAATTTAAGAGACAAGTGAGAGAAATGGTGTAATGAATTTGCTCAGCCCATGAGAAAGTTAACAAGTGATATATTTACATTGTTTCCAAATTTGTATCTATGTGTAATAATGTGCACATTGCACACATTGCTTTATTCTTGCCAATGCTAAAGACACTGCTAACAAATTTGGGTGATGCGTAAGAGTAAGGGATACATTCCAAAGCTTCTATTGACATCTGGAAAGCTTCCACTGGGCAACTCAGGATCTGAGGGACAGATGGTTAAACTAGATATCAATGTGTATTTCTTCCAATTTACTCACAAAGGGCCAGCCTACCCATTAGTCCAGGGTGAAAAAACTGTTGCCTCAGGCAACAAAGCATTAATGCATCTGAAAAAAGGGCACAATTCTGTGTCACCTTCATTGTGAATGTGATATCATAGCAGTGACTAGAAGAGGGAGCACACCTCTAGCGCCTGGAGAGTTTGTGTTGCATGCACCTTTCACAGGATTTCCTTAGAGATATGTACCTTAGCAATCAGACTTACAGACTGAACCTCTCTTTACCTTCCAGTGACCAATCACAAAGCAGAACACATTAATTGCAAGATACAAACTACAGGAAAATCCTAAGCTATGACAGGTGCTTTTCACCACTTCAAGGAATTGCACTTCAAAAATTGGATAACTATAGTAACTGAGCCTAAACAATTTGGGTAGCGCAGGAAACTAGAAACATGCACCACTATTTCCATTTTTATTGTATGTATTTATTAATCATTTATACAGTAAGCCAACACCTGCAGTTAAAATCCTTCTTAAGGTGGTTTCTAACTACTAATCAAAACATCAAGAATTCAAAGTTTCAAAACAAACGCTAAGAGTAATAATGAGCACCTTAAAACCAACACATCCAGTCTAATTCAGATTAAACCGTTGTGCACTACATTGGGACATTTTAATCCCCCCCCATCACATTTGTTGCAGAATCTACATAGATGTACAGTGCAGGAATTCTATGACATTGCCACGTGGACACTTGTAAACAATGACTCCCATATTTTTGGCTACCTGCCATGCACAGGCCTCCTCTTCAACAAACAGAAAGTGAGTTTTAACACCTATTCATGTTTATTAATAGATGGAGTAATTTCCTATCAGAGTCAAAGTGAAGCACTGAGGCAAAATACAACTTGATAAATATAAAATACCAAAATATGAATCTCCTACACCGTTTTTTTCAGTAAGCCATGACACAGCAAGGTAGCAATGATATTTCACAGAAGTTGATTCCCATCTGAGTCACACAGAAAAATCTTCGACTGACATGGGGTGAGATTAATTGAGAATAGGAAATGTCTTACAATATAAGACATTAAATTGAATTTATTTATTACCGTTGGGTGACCAGCTCATAAAATATATTCATGGCTAAAATATACAAAATGCAGTTTAAAAATATACAACCAATGCATAAAACATACTATGTGGCTAAAATATACAGTTTAAAAATGTACAATCCGTTCATAAAACATATTATATGGCTAAAATATACAAAATACAATTAAAAAAGTGTACAGCCAGTTCATAAAACATATTATGTGGTTAAAATATACAAAATGTAGTTTAAAAGGTGTACAACAAATAATTAATTGTGTACTGGTTGCAAAACATGGGAAGAATCAAATACAGCATTTTAATAGCTATCCTTTGAACCATTGACTCATCTAGGGCAAACTGGTTTGGACAGGTTCTTTGGATTATAGGGAGTCCTTCCTACGTATTTGTAAAGATCTGTAAATATTTCCTCTCTTCGGTTGGGACCACAACATTTCTCTACGCTCAACAATAAACCGTTCATTCATTTAGTCGTTTAGTCGTGTCCGACTCTTCGTGACCCCATGGACCAGAGCACGCCAGGCCCTTCTATCTTCCACTGCCTCCCGGAGTTGTGTCAAATTCATGTTGGTTGCTTTGCAGACACTGTCCAGCCATCTCATCCTCGGTCGTCCCCTTCTCTTGCCGTCACACTTTCCTAACATCAAGGTTTTTTCCAAGGAGTCTTCTCTTCTCATGAGATGGCCAAAGTACTGGAGCCTCAGCTTCAGGATCTGTCCTTCCAGTGAGCACTCAGGGTTGATCTCCTGCAGAATTGATAGGTTTGTTCTCCTTGCAGTCCAGGGGACTCTCAAGAGCCTCCTCCAGCATCACAATTCAAAGGCATCAATTCTTCGGCGGTCTGCTTTCTTTATGGTCCAGCTCTCACTTCCATACATCACGACAGGAAAAACCATAGCTTTGACTATTCAGACTTTTGTTGGCAAGGTGATGTCTCTGCTTTTTAAGATGCTGTCAAGATTTGTCATCGCTTTCCTCCCAAGAAGCAGGCGTCTTCTAATTTCGTGGCTGCTGTCTCCATCTGCAGTGATCATGGAGCCCAGGAAAATAAAATTTGTCACTGCCTCCATATCTTCCCCTTCTATTTCCCAGGAGGTGATGGGACCAGTGGCCATGATCTTAGTTTTTTTGATGTTGAGTTTCAGACCATTTTCTGCACTCTCCTCTTTCACTCTCATTACAAGGTTCTTTAATTCCTCCTCACTTTCTGCCATCAGAGTGGTATCATCTGCATATCGGAGGTTGTTGATATTTCTTCCGGCAATCTTAATTCCGGCTTGGGATTCCTCCAGTCCAGCCTTCCGCATGATGTATTCTGCATATAAGTTAAATAAGCTGGGGGACAATATACAGCCTTGTCATACTCCTTTCCCAATTTTGAACCAATCAGTTGTTTCATATCCAGTTCTAACTGTTGCTTCCTGTCCCACATATAGGTTTCTCAGGAGATGGATAAGGTGGTCAGGCACTCTCATTTCTTTAAGGACTTGCCATAGTTTGCTGTGGTCCACACAGTCAAAGGCTTTTGCATAGTCAATGAAGCAGAAGTAGATATTTTTCTGGAACTCTCTGGCTTTTTCCATAATCCGGCGCAGGTTAGCAATTTGGTCTCTAGTTCCTCTGCCTCTTCGGAATCCAGCTTGTACTTCTGGGAGTTCTCGGTCCACATACTGCTGAAGCCTACCTTGGAGGATTTTGAGCATAACCTTGCTAGCGTGTGAAATGAGTGCAATTGTGCGGTAGTTGGAGCATTCTTTGGCACTGCCTTTCTTTGGGATTGGGATGTAGACTGATCTTTTCCAATCCTCTGGCCACTGTTGGGTTTTCCAAACTTGCTGGCATATTGTATGTAGCACCTTAACAGCATCATCTTTCAAGATTTTAAATAGTTCAACTGGAATGACATCACCTCCACTGGCCTTGTTGTTAGCCAGGCTTTCTAAGGCCCACTTGACTTCACTCTCCAGGATGTCTGGCTCAAGGTCAGCAACTACATTGTCTGGGTTGACAATAAACCACCCTCATGCTAAAACTAGTCAACCTGTGAACTCAGGAGACTCTAAGGGAGCACTGTGCCATTGCTGCTGCACAAAATTTTGCTCCAGAGCATGTAATAAGGGAGTCTTGATCAGAAAGAAGTAGCTCGATGTAAAATTCATCAGGTCTCCCTGGATATCTGAGAATGACTGGGCTCAGGTGGTTGGTGCATAGATCTCTATAGAAAAGACCGTACAGTAAGATATGACCTACACTTTCCACTTGGCCATCATTACACGGACACAGTCAATCCGAGATAGGTATATGTTGAAATCTTCCCTCCATGAGTTTAGAGGGTAAAACATTAAGTCTCACTAATGTGAAAGCTCTTCTGGTCTTTGTTGTCATTGTGCTAGTCAAATTTGAAAATATTGTAAAGGCATTATTAGTGACAACACTGTATTTGCCTGACTGGCTCATATGCTCTTGAAGTTCTATGTCCCAGATTCTTTGTTTGAGTGCTGCTTTAGCGCCGACATGCCCCATCGCCAAAAGAACATTGGTGGAAAAGCCCATTTGCCTTATTTCTTTTTTAAGTTGTAGTTTCCATTCTGATTGAAAGGAGTCAAAAAGTGACATCTGTGCCAAGCCTTCTGAAGAGAAGAGAAGCTTTAGCCAGTAATTAAACATGTGGACTTTGGTGTGTGCTCTTATGGCGATTAGGCCAGTCTCCAAATGAAGGGCTACATTAGGTGTACGGGGGGTGGGGGTACAGACAGAATAGATCTCAAAAATTTGGTTTGAACTACCTCAAGAAGATGTAGGTCAGATAAAGCAAACAACTGGCACCCGTAGAGCATTTGAGCAACAACTTTAGCCTTGAAAACCTGAATGGCTGAGGGGATATGGTGACCCCCTTTGGCGTGAAGAAATCTTGTTAATGCCACTGCACTTTTATGAGCATTCAGTGCTGCATGCTTTATGTGGGGGCCCCAGGAACCCGAGGCATGAAAGATTATGCTCAAATATTTGTAGCTGGAAACCTGCTTTATGGGATGACCATTGACAGCCCAATTGTGCTTTACTCTTCTTCTACTGACCATGATAACTTTGGTCTTCTGGTAATTAATTACTAACTGCTCTCGATTACAGTAGGAAGAAAGCCCCCTCAAGAGTCTTCTCAGTCCCACACATCTTAATGAGAGTAGTTCAGCTTGGGGGGATGAAATTCAGGCTTAGATAAATCTTCAACTATGTTATTAATATAGACGTTAAACAAAGTGGGAGCCAGTATACAACTCTGTTTGACCCCATTGAAAACTGGGATTGGATTGCATAGAAGTCTAGCTGGATTACGGAGGATTCTCAGGTGGGTATTTTCATACAGTTGTTTCATTAGCAGAAGCAGTCATCTGTCTATGTTTGTAGATTGAAATTTGGCCCAAAGTTTATTTCTTGGGATAAAATCGAAGGCGGACTTAATATCAGTAAAGGCTGCATACAAGGCGCCTCCTTGGGCGGAGGAGTATTTATGAGCTAGATGTTGTAGGATAAAGCCCTGATCCAAGGTAGACTTTCCTGGCCTAAATCCTGCCTGCACATCAGTCAATATATTTTCTGCTTGAAGCCAGTCCAAAAGCCTCCCCAGTAGATATCTTGCATACAACTTACTGATTGTACTAAGTAGGCTTATTGGACGGTAATTAGCAGGGTCTCCTCTATTACCTCATTTAAATATTGGGACTATAATGGCTAATCCCCAGTCCTCCAGAATACACACTGTATAATTAATCCAGGAAAATAGGGAGGCCAGGACGGCCTTCAACAAGTCTTCGGGGATATATTCAGCACCAAGGGCTTTAACCGATTTTGTTTGGAAAATTAAGGAGGAGATTTCACCTGGGGATACTGAGGGCCAATTTGGTAAATTTTCGTAAGATGTAAATGAATCAGAAGGACTCTCAGGATGGATAGAATAAAAGCTCTGAAAATACCATTCTCAGACCATGGGGAGGATGCAGCAGTCAGGTCTGGGAGAGTATTCCCGCGTACCCCCTGCCACAATCCTCCAGAAGGAGGCTGGGTCCTTAAGTTCAGATGCTAATATCAGTCGTTCCCATCTCTCTCTCTGAGCCTGATGCTTTTTCCTCCCGTATGTTTCATTATTTTATCACTATTTATTTTCATTCCAGAGTTTTCGGATTCTAAATTTCCACATAGGATGTACTTGATTTTTCACAAAGACACTTGTAATTTGTATGCACTGTTTCAGATCATACCCTCTGGAGCCACCCAAAATGAGATTACTCCATCTTCCATATGACACCCATTCAAATATTTGAAAATGGCCATCATATCACTTGTTAGCCTTCTCTTTTCCAGGCTTATCAAACTCAGCTGTTCCTTATAGGGCTTGATTGTGATACAGTGGACCCTCTACTTAAGGAATTAATCCATATTGGAATGGTGGCTGCAAGTCGAAAAGTCTGTAAGTCGAATCTCCATTGACCTACAATGCATTGAAAACCGATTAATCCCATAACCAGTGGTTTTTATTCTATTTTTATTCCATTTTGGTTTTTTTCTGGTCTGTAAGTCGATTCTCTGGCTGCAAGTTGAATCTAAATTTTGCAGCCAGAGAAGTCTGCAACTCGAAAAGTCTGTAAGTCGAGCCGTCCACTGTACTATTATACTGTACACTTCTGTTGATACAAGCAGAGAACTGCAATAGCTTTTTGGCCACCATTACAGCCCACTCTTTTTGCTGTTGCATCAACTACTACTATTACGACGACTAATAATAAGACCAGAATGGCCTAGGTAGCATCCTGGAACCTCTGAGCTTTGATCCCAAGTAACATGATATTGAAACTAAAGGCCTGCTTGGAGGTTCTGGTTTAAGAAACGTCCTCTGCCAACTTACACTGTATGTAATTGGGATGTATACAACAGGAAGACTGTATGTGCTTGCAAGTGACATCTATTTAAACTTCCTTCAACCTAACTGTTTAAGAACAGGAAAAACCACCATGTTAGAAACACATTTTGCTTTAGAATACCGACGTGTATGAGCAGACAGGCCTTTGCTGCAGGCAAATCTGATATGCTTGTAATTACAAACTGACTGTTGTATCTCTGGTTCTTTCCTTCCTCTGTCACGTTCGGACTGCATTTTAAGTTAGGGCTGACTCTACAAACACGGTCTGAAAAAACAGAATTGGAAGCACATTTCTGCTGGCAACTTCACATGCCTTAACAAAATGATAAAAACATTTACAACTGTGCATGTGAATTGTGAAAGCTATGCTGGAATAATATTGTGGCAGCCCATTCAACTTCAATTGCACTGTGCAGTGAAATTATGTCAGGGGAAAGGCATTTGTGGAGGGATCTGCTTTTCTCATTTGTGAATGAATTGTTCTGAATGCTAAAGTTTGCGATCAACAGTAGCGATCACATTTCTGACTTAATAAAATACCATGACACTTAGTGAGACACTACCTCATAGCCCACCACCGACTGACGCTATCGTGTTACTGGGTAAAACACAGCAAAGCTGGACAAGGCAAGAATGTAAGACCATATTTTACTACAATTCTTGGTTACCAGACTAATTTTTCATTCTTGCAGATTCTACTTTTGAGACTTCAGTGAGCAAGTAAGGATGTGAACATCTGGGTGGCTGAGTATAAGTCTCCAAGTTTTGCTTGAATAAAGTTTGGCAATGAGGATATTTCTCAGCCCAGGTTTCCACATCTGTTGGCTTTAACTGATATGCTGAGATCTCACAAGACTCTGTCGTTAATGTATTTCATACAGGTCATTTGGGTAATTAAAATAAACCACAAGCACCACTTGCAGTCTCAAAGTGCATTTGCTATGGTGCTGTAATGTTTAGGTCACTTCTCCCCAGTGATCATATATGGACTAATGTAAATAAGCTAACAGGAGACAGCATTCACTCAGAAAAATTCTGGAGTTTGTTGCTCTAGAAGTAAGAGACTTCTAAGTCCATTGCTGTCAAAAATGAAAATGACTTCATGTTATGCCAGTTAAAGACTTTGCTAAAATATGACACAGTGTATTCTCAATGCTAAGGCTTCTTTTGTATCAGGGACAGATACAAAATTGTCACTCGTCTACATGTGCATACACGACTGTGTATATGATAATTCATTTAAATTAGTTTGCAAAGTCTCTTTCTAGCTCTGACTATAAATTGCCCATTCAAATATATTCCTTCCTTCCTTCCTTCCTTGCTTCCTTGCTTGCTTGCTTGCTTGCTTGCTTGCTTGATCGATCTCAATTTTAGGTAGTAGGGTCTTTTCTTAAAACCCCACATATCACATTTTGAACATTAGTAGATGGTATCTATCTCTTTGGAGTTACAGCTGAAAATCTGAAATACTACTCTAAAATGGAGCACATCTGTTCTTAATTGTATTCCTAATAAGACAAGCTAATTTTAAATGCAGAATGTCCAGTTGATATAATCACATAAGAATGCATGTTTAAAAGTGCAAATACATTTAAATAATTTTACAGGCGCAAAGAACACCAAAACGTCCAAGGACATATTCAGGGTAACATCATACTTTGCAGAAGAACCCTCTATGGGGATGAAACGAAAGCAGATGTTGCAATATACCTGCGTCTATGAGAGAACCCACATTCTTATCCTGCTCAGGGTCCTCCCTCTCTACACTCTCGCAACCTCTTCTTACGTACCTACCAAGCTGCAGGTGAACTTGCTAGATGGATTCTGTTTTGGATCACTGTCCAAATATGTTATTCAGCCTTGCTCACCTCATCATACACCACTTGATGGTGCTACAGCATGTCACAAGCTTGGCAGATAAAGTACTGTAAATCAATCTTTCTGCTGCTTTCTCTTTTTAGTCTTTTCCCTACATCTTGTTATTTTGATTAAAATACTCCTTCCCTATGTATTTCTCCTTGTAAGGAAAAATATATATATTTTCCCTGAGGTAGAGGGAAGCATCTGAGAGGGAATCAAATCAATCAGAGGGAATCTGTGGAGAAGGGCCACAGTCCAGGTGTAGAGCACACATTTACACTAGATCCTTGGCATCACCAGGTAGGGCTGTGAAAAGGATTCCAGGGTCAAAATCTTGAAATGTCAGAGCCAGTCTATGACAACATTACTGGGTCAGATACACCAATGGACTGACTCAGTATATAGGGCAGCTGCCTCTACTCATATGCTCAATAAAATGGCTGTTGGAGAAATGCTGGAACTTTGTTTTCAGTGCTCCTCTAAATTTTCATCCTTCCATGTTTCACATTTTTTAAATATGCTGTTCATGTCATGGCGTCACAAAAAGGAAGCAAATGGTTAACTGCTCAGTTTAGTCTTGTATTTTTTACTGCTACGGATACAAAGAAATGTCTCATATTATCTTCTGCTTCAGGTGCTAAAGTAATAAGGCTGGCTTTGGATGCTACACACCTCAAACTGTGTATGGTTATCATTTACTGTTCCACTTCAATTTGTGAAAAGCCTTAGGCTAGCCTTGCGCCTGCAGTATGTCTATTAAGGAAAAACAGGTGACAAAAGGTAAATAAAAGTGTATTTTTCTAATAATAAAATCTAGTGCTTGCTCTCAAAATGCAAGTTCTTTCAATTTAGAAAGAAAAAGAATGTGATTATGTTTTTGTATGACATATAACTAGACATTTCCAATTAATTAAACTTGATTTTTTTTGTTAAAATAATCTGTTTAGCTGTAATGTGAACACATAGATGGCATATTTTACCTACGTTTCCATCAGTGATATTTGTTGTTAAATGTCCTCATAGACGACCAATTAATATATAGCTTTTGTATTTCTACTGCCTCTTCAATGTTTTGGCAATTACAAGAGGCTAGAAGATGCTTTGAAGAGGTGGGACATTCCAGGGTGTAGAATATGAGCTATAAATTAAAACCACTCCTGGTCTGAATGTCTGACCAACCATGAACTCAGGGCCAAAACTGTGTGAGGTGTGAATATTTTTGAACTGCAAATAGCAGCTGAAGAGGAGAGGTTTAATCAGGACTGGGACCAAATTGCATAGGAAAGAAAACCTCTCTCCTCTATTTTTGGAAACAGCTATTTGGCATTTGATAGAAACATTCATCAACACCCATCTCTTCTCCCTCACCTCATGCCAGTAGCACACTTGGAAGCGCTTCTCAAGAAAACCTTCTTTCCCATTCACCTCAACCCCAGCTAAGGTATATAGATAGACACATATACATGGAATGGAAAAACAATGCTTGCCCTCCTAAGCTCTTAAAGAACTTCCTTTGTGGAAGGTGTGTGTTGACTTTCCTTCTGAAACATTTTGATGCTATGGCAATGGATGTCATTAAAACCCAGTAATGGTGATCTCTTTTTGTTTTGAAACCAGGTTGTCCTCCAGCACAGCACTGCTATGGTCGTGTTAAACTTCATCTGGTAAAAGAAATCCTTCCAGAACTTGGAAGACTTAAGAGGAAAAAGATGAGTCAGTCCCTGTCCTTGTCTTAGGTCCGCTTTACTTACTTACTTACTTACTTACTTACTTACTTACTTACTTACTTACTTACTTACTTACTTACTTACTTACTTACTTACTTACTTACTTACTTACTTACTTACTTACTTACTTACTTACTTACTTACTTACTTACTTATTTCGAGGATTCTACTATTGGAAACAGACAGTGTCCTGATTACTGTATTGGTGGGGAGAGGTTGGACTATATGACCGTTTATGTTCTCTACAACTCTATGTTTTTATTATTCTGTACATACCAGAAACACCTGTGCAAACCTCATATATGTATTCTTAACTTTGCCTGTATACCATCTTTGATACAACTGAGATTCTGCCCTTTTAAAAACATGCCCTAAACCAGCGATGGCGAACCTACGGCACGTGTGCCACAGCTGGCACGCAGAGCCCTCTCTGTTGGGCATGCGAGCCGCAAGTCGGCATCGAGAAATACTTACCTGTCCTCCAATCCTGGATTAGCGGAGGGGTGCAATGGCGGCCATTAATGGTCTAGTCCAATGGGGGATTGGAGGACTGGTAAGTATCTCTCTGTTAATATAGCCCTAGGGGGAAAAAAACCCAAGCACTTAACCCTTGCAGTGCATGAGCAGTTGTGTTTTTTTCTAAACTAAAACCTCAGTATTCAGGTTTAATTGCAGTGTTGGCACTCTGAAATAAATAAGTTGGTTTTGTGTTGCAGTTTGGGCACTTGGGCTCAAAAAAGGTTTGCCATCACTGCCAATTTACAGTACATATACTCATCAATACATTAAGACACTCTGCCAAAGAAATGGACAAGTGACATAAGATTTTGCACTTCCATATGAGACTGTAAAGATCAGGTGTAACAGACTTTTCCTTCTTTGCCGAGTCATCTGAGGCAGCTCTCTTTTGCGCAGGCTTTGACTCAGACTTCATTCTTAGTGACTCCTTTTGTAGGAAATGAACTATGGGCAACTGCTTTGATTTAAAGCACCTCCTCTTAAAGTATATTCAACAGCCAGCATGGATTGGCCAGGCCTGCCATGAGCCAGTGGCTGCTTCATAGTCAGCAAAGTGTTCCAGGTTGGCATGGGGGACTATCAGAATTGTTTCTATTTCTAAAGGTTCCTGGCTTTTATTTTCATGGCCAAGAACTTGGGCATGGATGGGCTATCATACAAGTGGTTTTCATTGTCTGCCACTCTTCGTTCAATGCCTAGCCATTTGTTCATGCAATCAAATGGTCATGCAATAGAAATCTAGAAAAATAGCTGACACTGTATATACAATTATTCTTCCATAATCACATAACTCAACAGTGCTCCCATATTTCACCAGTGCTCCAATGAGCACTCTTCCACCCAATTTTATCTTTACAATAACCCAGTGAGAAATAACCAGTGAATTTATTGGCTTAGTCGGACTTGACCCTAAACCGTTCAAGTGTCACAACATTCTAAGCACTTACATCACAATGACACTCAGTTGAGCCCTCAGAGTTTCTTACACTCTTCTCCTGTCAGAACTAATCTCTGATGGATGTGACCAATGGTTTAATTATGCATGGATGCCAGAGCCCCTTCATCTGTTGGAACCCAATTTACAAGGGCTCAAAGCTAATTTGTCTCTCTAGCTATTTATCATATTTAAAGAAGTTTATTTAAAAATAAACACAGAGAAAAAATTAGGTTTGAATCAATATATATTTGGAAGACAAGGGACGTGGTGGCATTGTGGGATAAATCGCAGAAGCCTCTGCTGCAGGGTCAGAAGACCAGCATTGTAAGATCGAATCCACGTGATGGAGTGAGCTCCCGTTGCTTTGTCCCAGCTCCCGCCAAACTAGTAGTTCAAAAGCATGTAAATGCGAGTAGATAAATAGGTACCATGCTGGCCACGTGACAACGGAAACTGTCTTCAGATCAGCGCTGGCTCTTCAACTTGAAAAATGGGATGAGCACCACCCCCTAGAGTCGGACATGACTGGACTAAAAATGTCAAGGGGAACCTTTACCATTTACTATATTTGGAAGACAGCTTGAACTTACATAAAATATTTTTAAAGAAAGAAAGAAAAGAGTGAATCCCAGAAAGCATGAGAGGTAGTTTCATCATGAAATTTAGCAAAAATGCCATGACTATGCTTACCATCATGCTCACTTCATAAGCAGGCATTTACAAAATAAAGACATGCAAGATAGTTTTCGTTATTTTCTGATCATCACTTTGGTCATTAACAAAGCACTGAAAAGCATGTGCCTTCAAAAGGAATACAGTTCTGGTAGGTAAAATGTCCAGAAAGTATATGAAGTAAAATGAATAAAGAAATAACACCTACCTCCAAGTCATTGAAGAACAGATGTGTATCTGCAAGGTTGAAGATCATTTCTTCCATCATAAGTCCTATTCGCACAGATGTAGTAGTGTCCTGTTAGAAAAGATGGCATCAGCCATTTTAATGTTGCTCCGTTCACAATTTGTGGTTCAAAAGCTACTTCATTTCTTAGTCACTCACAGACCTAATCTAGGCAAACAATTTAGCTGGTGTGATAGCTGCCTGCAACAGATTCTGATGATTCTGAGTGGAGATCTTCTCAAGTGGTAAGGCTTCCCCAGATTTTGGCAAGTTTCTCATTTAAATTCACCCATATTCCCAAGTTATCTTGAGCTACTAAGTCATATCATGATATATAACACAGAACTAGGTAGACCTGAGTCATTAAACTCCGTAAAGTTAAAATTCAGAGCATCACGTTTGATCTTATTTTCATAGGACATGTCAAAAATTAGGCAGTACCACTACCTGTTTATCTTGATCCACAATTTACATTTAAAAAAAAGATGAAGAGCTTGGGACACAGATCTCTCTAGGACACGGATTGACAATCTACAGGGATCTGGGAGTTTGTACGTGACCATTCTTGGACCTTGTGGGTGAGCTACATTCACTCCTTGTGGCCATACACAACTTAACATCATGCTCCCTTGCCTCTGTTTGTAAGACACTTTTGGTGGCTTTTGCAATTATCTTCAAAATGTCGGAAGAGAAAAAACTCTGCTACCCACAATATCCAAGGCTTTGCACTCTGCAAACCCAAGCTTTTGAATGAATAGATCTTGTTTTTTTTTTATTTTAATCCTTTACCACTTTAATGTGTTTCCAACCCAAACTTCCTGCTGCAGATCAATATGTTTGAAAAACCCTGAAACTCCATGCCATCAGGCTTAAGTGAAAAGACACAACGTAAGAAGAACATAATAGCTGGGAGAAGGGAAAACAGTGGAACTGAGGCATCAGACTCTAATGTTACAAAATTCTTACTTTCAATATCATTTAATTCTTATATTTTTAAAATACATTCTAGTTTAGTTCTCAGTTGGATTCCTGTACCTTGGGTTCAGTCACACATTTCTCACCTAGACCATTTGCTATCCAATTTCAACTCAAGTTGCTTCCCATACTTTACCATGATCATTTTTTTCTTTTCCTGTTAAAAATGTTAAGGTATTCCCAGTGATCAGTTGAGAACTGGGTTTGTGGCACACTGAAATATGGGCAACACAGAGGTCCAGAAAAGAACTAGGAGGTGAATTAAGAAGTTTAGGGAGTTTCTTATTACACTTTAGCCATCTTATTTATAAACCTCTCACTACAGTCATGAAGGCTGGTCACTTTTCCTTTTCTTTCTTTTTTCTTTTTGGGTACAAGAAAATCTGGAGCTTTAAATTTAAATTAAAAGAATTTAGCATCAGGGCAAACCTAGGAAGCAAACTATACACTCTTCAACAGACAAAGTGAAAATAACTCACTAGAAAGGCTCCTCTATTAAATTTAAAACTTTGTATCATTACATCTATTGTTAGTTCAACCTTTTAAGCTTTATTTTCACTAGCTTCATACTGGACCTGCACTGGGGAGCTTTTTATTTTAATTTCCTTTTGCTTTTCCAGGTACTCTTCTGGTCCCAAAACACCACTCTTTATAATTTATTATATCACCACAGGCACTTCTATCAAAATGCTCTTGTAAATTAGTTTTAAGCTGTCTCTATTGAATTTAGTTTGATTTTGTTTCACAACTTTTTGCAGTCTGAAGAAATATATTTACCTGGGAATTTTGCTATATCAAGTATAAGAGAGAGGATGATGTTCTCTCATTTATAATTAAAAGCTTAAATTAAACCTCAACATTTCATGCCAATCAAAACTCTTCACCTAGGAAAAGAACAGGAAGAACAGTGTGCATGTATGTATGTCTATATTTATCCAGAGAAACAGTGTAATGTACTAGAAAATGACTCAAATTCAGTAATTGTTGTCATGTGCTGTTAAGTCAGAACTGACTTAGAGGGACCATAATAGGGACTTCAAGGTAAGTGAGATGCTTAAGGAGTGGTTTTACCAGTTCCAAACCCCCAGTGAGTTCCCATGGCTGAAAGGAGATTTGAACCCAGGCCCCTTGAGTACTAGCTCATCACTCTATCTACTATACCAAAATGGATATGACTCAGTAGCCCTGGGTTCATATCTCCATTGGGCCATAGAAGCTCACTGGCAGATGACACTGGTAAAAAACACTCTTTAACTATCTCACATACCTTGGAAATCCTACTACAGTACAGTTGTTGTAAGTTGGAATCAACTTGATGACATGTGATATGCACACGGGCTTGTCTAGAAACCCATCACTCTCAAGGATCTACCAAAGCACTGGATGGCTAAGCTTCCATGTTTGGTGCCTTCCTGCCGATGGTACCATATCTAGGGCATTTTGCTACAACTGAGGGCCAAACTAGTTATGACACTGATGCCTAAAACTAGATGCAGTTGAAGCATTTACATTTTTTTCCACCTCTCTAACAGCTACTAGCAATGTTTTGTTTCTTTCCCAACTTCCAGTGGCAGCCAGTGATGTGAAGCAGGGGCTGCATACCTGTGAATATAATTATAATTATGTTAGAGGACAGTAGGTTCAAGTAGGTGCTACAGTGGCAGAAATAAACTCATAGCTGCTCTTTTTATGTATACAATGTGGGCATTTCACGCTATATGCATAAGGATGGAACAAGTTTATGTTTGAATAGAGGGCTGTTTAAATAGCCAAAGAAGAGGAGGCCCAGAGAGCGCTTCGACTGGTGAGTGGGTCATTGTTCGGGGAGGCGGGGGAGGGAACCCACAGCACATGTGGTGCCGCACATACAAACTGGCACGGACCTCCGAATTGAGGTTTGTGTCCATCACTAGTATCTATAGACGAGGGAAGAGGGAACACGTCTTCATGCATTTTTATTTTCCCCACTCAATTGGAATTTCAAACTTTTTGTATCAAGGGAGCTTTTTCTACATTGACTTATTTACTGAGGGACAGCTTTTCTTGCACATCCATCATAAAACCCTTAGGATTATAGAAAATCTATTGACATATATTCTGCAGTATACGCCTCCAAGTGCATTAGGTTGGCAGTCATGAGAAACAGGATGCTGTACTTAATGGGCTACTGTCCCAATCCAGTATCGTTCTTATGCCATTATATGTTCCAAGCTCCTCTAAAACCAAGGTGTGTTTCAGAATAACATCAAGCATGCCCCTAAGAACAGTTCTCACAAGTTTGGTCTAGTGATCTGACTTAGACCTATATATTTGACATTAACATTGACAAGCATATTCTTCAAGATTCCTATCCTTCCTTTTTCCTGCAGGGCTGTTGTGCATGTATTCAGCAACCATACCTATACATTTCTCACAAAAATAAGAACATTTCATATGTCTGTTCCCATTCTGAGGTAACTCCGTAGGAACTGCAGAGCACATACAATTAGGGAGAATGTTCCACCACAGAGTTCACAGTAAGTGCTTATCCATATGCAGAAACTGGGGAAAGTTTGTTGCTGTTGTTGATGTTTTTAACTCCCAGAATGTACAAGTCAACATGGTCAGACTGGAGGATTCTGGGAAGTATAATCCAAAAAAATGCATTTTTCAACCTCCGGTAAATAATTTAGTCATAAAGCTTCAGAAATGGAGTGGGAGCAAAAAAAGCTCACCACTGAAGTCCAATGTTTCTATACCAAAATAAAGCAACAGCTTGAAGCTGCAACGTTTAGTTTATTTTTAAAAACAAACATTTGCTTATGCTTGTATTGAAGTCTGCACTAAGCCCCCTCCCCCCTTTTCACCACCTGCAGCTACTCTGGATCCAGTTGGCTGGACATTTTGAATCCTGCTTCCTTCTCCTCTAAAGCTCTCCATGAAATTGCAAGAGGAAGTTGGAGGCTAAACTTATCTTTGGCAATCTCTCAAGCACAAGTCACTCTTTCGTACTTCAGTTTCTGGTTCCAAATCACTCACAGTTCCAGACTGATGTCTTAACTAGTAAACTGTTAAGACTTGTACACCCTTAATAAACAGGCAGAGAGTGGGTGCCCTTCCATTCTACCCCAACGTCAGTTCATCTGACATTCCAAATACTTGTGCAATGTATTTCTACATCTCACTTTTGCTTTAAAAAACAAGACATATGCACACAGAAAAAAAACCCCACACCAGCTACTCTTTTATTGAAACAAACAGACTTTCTCTGCTCTTGCCAAATACTTGCTTATGCAGTGAACAAATAATGACTTTTCCACCAGGAAGAAAGCATTAATTAAGTGTATTTGTCAGACTTCTATTCTGCAGGGAAAAGGGGAGTGTTATCTTCTGGAGGTGTCAGCCAGAGGTGAGGAACAGATTAGTATGCAATTGAGGGCCTTCCAAGTTAAATCTCATTTTTGCGGTTAGCTGTTAATAATGAAGTTGTCACTAAAGAAAGAGTTTAATGGTTTTAATTTGGTTTAATTACTTGGAAATGTTTTGGAAATGGGACCAGTTTGCTTGCATTAACTAGAAAAAAGAAATCATGGTTGTAAAAGCGGGGGTGAACCACATGTCCAAACGAGGCAAGTTATAATCTATCCTTTGGTTACCGAGTTTCATGCCTAGGTAGCAATACTTTAAAACTTAACATGTCTGAGTGCTTAGGAAAGCTTTTCTGAACTCCAGAAGAGCCTCTACCAGTATCAAATCCTTCACTTTCATTTAGCTATTTATTTTGAAAATGTCACTAACAGGAGTCGTTTATGTCACTGTAAGAGTATTAATGATTTATGTGGAGACAAAACTATTACCTCCTGGTTGCATTGAAGTAAAGGGCACAAAATCATTACCTTTGTCTCTTTGTCGAGTTATCTTTTCTTCCTGACACTTGTTTTCAGAATGCACAAATTGTCTTTCATCCAAAAGGGACCCCGGACTGGGTTTTTTGTTTGTTTAAAAAAATACATAAATGTCATAATTTAAATTTTATAAAATATAAATCGTTAAAAAAATGGCAGAGTAAAATAGACTGCTTTCATGCCAAAAGGAAATGGCAGAAGACAAGAAAGGACAAGATTAATGCGAACTCCTATTCATTGAATTCATCATGGAGGAAAACAAAATAAAAGACATTGCTGAGGCGGAGACTGAACAAGCAGCAGGAAAGGGGGAAAGAGAGAAGAAAATAGAAGTGGAAGGAAAAATCTGAGAGAGTGCGAGAGAGAGTTGTATAGATAAGCTGATGATTTAAACATATCAAACAGCCCTTAAATGATAGATGTGCAGATATTAGCATACAGCCTGGTGCCTGTTTTGAACTTTCATTTCCCTAAAGCTGCAGGGCATGTGCACAACAGCCATGGCTTATGAAAACTGGGGGTCACAGTATCTGGCAACTACCAACTTGCCCCCCCATCTGTATTACCTACTGTCACACGAAGTCGCAAGAGCCACAGTGTAATCACGAAAACATGCTGCAGGAGCAGTGAAATAATTATTCTGGTCTTCATTCTGTTCACCAAGTATCTAACCAGTTCCATTTGGGAAGTCAACCAGCAGGATGTATTGTTAGTGCAATAGCACTATCCTGCTTGTGTTCCCTGGCAACCAGTATGCACACTGCCTGTGATGGTGGTGATATGCAGCCATCCGGACTAAACACAATTCAAACCATTTTCCTCCTATGTTTTTGTTTAATCTAGTTTTAAAGCCATCCATGTTGATGGTTATCATCACACCTTTAACTGCCAAGGTTTTTGATAGAGTGATGACGGGTTTTTTTCGGTTATAAAAGATGCAAACAGATGAAAATGCCACATTGCATAGCTCTACTGGTAAATGGTATAATGGCATCTCCAAAATCATCTGAAGATTGCTTACAATGACTGGATGCTTTTATTATTTAACCTAAAAGGGCACTGAATCAATGATTTCATCTTCAGTAGGTTAAGCAAAATATTTCTTACTTCCTCAGAAAATCCTACCCAAATTGTATTCATCTTGAGTTAATCTACCATCTACTGAGTGAATTAGCGTGTATTTGTTTTGAATTTTTTTATATATAGAATTCCAAAAGGCTATGTTTTTCTTAGGAAGAGCTTATTCTGACTCCCCCTACTTCCCCCTTCTTTATTTCTTTTTAAAGAGGGGTGCCTGCTAGTAGGCCATGGTAGCTTTTTAATATCCCAAGGTGCCCAGCACATATCCGTAACAAAATGTAAATAAACACAGCTGAATGAGGAAGAAGATGGAAGGTTTTCTCATTAAAGAAGTAAAATAAACAGATGTCCTTAAGCACTTTGGCTTATGTTTGTCAAAGGAATGGAAGACTCTTAGATGTCTGAACGGCAGCAGCAGTGGTACACACATATTAGGCCAATTCCCAAACAAAGCAAAGAATACATGCCATTCTGATTTAGCTAATAAAGCTCAAGGGGGAAGTGTGGATTTGATTCGAACCCTAACAACGCGAGTCTTCACTTATCAAACAAGTAGATCTGAACCTCTACAATTAGTTTCTATGGGGCAGTTTTTATTCCTCCAAGGTGTAAGAGACTAACAAAAGGATGGACTTTTTCAAGTTGATTACTCTGCTACAGCTTTTCAAATCTGGTTCAAATTTTAAAGGGAATGAACTTGACCATTAAAGCATATAATAAATCTCAATTTGAAATTTCTTCAAACGAATATGTAGTGAACTATTCTATCTTGATCACAGAGTTTCTGGATGTCATAGGAAAAAGTTAATTTGGAAAGGTGTCTAACAGATTGGTTGTTCATAATGTAACACCTATTTGTATCTATCCACCTCGCCCTTTGTTTATATATATGCACCAGGTTTACTGTACATGTAGCATGTTAACATACAGAATCCAAAGACAGATAACCTGTTAATTCTTATCCTAATAATTTTTGGTCCATCATGCCAACATATATTTATTGCAGAACTGGAGAAACTTTGGCCATCCATGCTAGCTTTGCATCCTATGTAATTTGCCAATTGTGATGTTGCATGAATCTGTATATAAAGAAGTGGAGGTGAAAACTTGCAGCTTGCATCCAGTCAGCTGTGCTGACAAAAGCTAATGGCACTTGTAGTCCAATAATATCCCAAAGTACAGTTGTGCAGTTCATAAAAATGTCTACTCTGAAAAAGCCACAACATCATGATTTCAAAAAGAGCTTGGCAATAGGCGGGAAAGGTTTGGGTGATATGACTAAATGTTATAGGCCATGCAGACTTTGTCTTCCTATGTACTGAAAGAACATGGAGTGGGAAGCACGGAACTATACAAGCCCTCCCTGTCCTTCTAGCTGATACACTAAATTCTCTTTCCCAGCTTGTGTGTACACTACAGTACAATCAGAACCAGATCAATGCATATAATGGCATGTGTCTGTAGATCTGCTCCAGGTTATGCAGGATTCTGATTGGGCCAGGACTATCCCTTGCATGGAGGACTTCTATGCATATGAATCAGTCCTCACTGACCGCCTCCTCTAATACACAGTACAACGCACAGATAACCTGAAACACTCATGAACCCATTTACATCTTTTTAAAACATACATTTCTGTGTAGCTGTCTGAATCCCACCATTATGCTTTTCTTCGCATACACATGCATTATAAAGTGATAAAACAACAATAAGTTTATGCTGTCACATCAACGCTGACTTATAGTGACTTATAGGTTTTCTCGATATACGTAGAGGACTCAGCAGTGATCTATCACTCCTTTCTTTTGAGGGTGCTCTGTGACTATATAGCTTATTAACACAGGCTGATTCCTGGAAGGCACAGTGTGGACTCAAAGTCCCAATACCTCTCTCCATAGGTAGGTACCCAACTCTCTATGTGCCAAAAATGGGGGGAAGGGGGGGAGAAAGTATGGAAGAAAAAAAGGTTCAAACATTGTATTTCCTTGATGCTTCAGCTAAGCTCAGGAAAGCAGTAAAAAAAGAACTATCAGAGAAATACCTATACAAGGTTATGACTCTGGCTATTAGCTTAATTTCAAAAAACTGTAGCATGCTATTTCTGTGATAACAAAATGGTACACACTAATACACCAATGGGGATAAACAACATGGTCTTCCACATGAGGTTTAGAGGGATCTGGCTGGCTGCACTTTTGTAAATACAGTAAAGGACCTGGTGGACCTATAGACTATTACAGCAAAATACTGTATTAATTACATCCTAAGATATCCTATAAAATGTGTGAAACATTAATTCAGATATAAAGTCCAGGAGGGTTATGCAAAGTAAACCTGAAAAGCTATTCAATTTTTCAAGAAGTATGTGAAACTATTATTTAATTCTGATAGCAAGATAGGCTGTTCCAAACTGAATCATAAGTTTGATCATACTGTGTTCCCTCTTCTGCTGCCATTGTGCTATAAAGTAGGAGCATTATGTCTTTTCATCTTGTTAGCTCACCTGTTCACACCAGAATGTAATAAAGATAGGTGGGAGGAGGGAGAACAACCTGGAACAATAATGCCCAAGTACAGCTGATGCTTTACAAGACCTCAGTTGTCCAAAGACTTGCCTCTAATCTATACAGGTTTTGTCACTGTGGAATTAATGCCTGTCATGTGTGATTAATGCCAGATTATGTTGCAAGATTTGTGTGGGAAACCTTCTGACAACAAAGAGGTTCAGAACTAACAAAACAAGCATTTCTTTAATTCGGCCACAACTGGACAAGGGAAGGTTGAGCTCATGTAATCACTGTGCAGTTAAACCCCCACCATCTAATGGCCTTTCATTCTTCCATGGTAAACTTTTCTTTGGGCTGTACCCCATAATTTAGACACCAATATCCCATGGAATCTTATTTTCTTACTCTACTGACTTCCTTATTCCCACTCTTCCTTTGTTTTACACCATAAAAATTATCTACAGATATTAATTTCCACGAAGTTATTGATCACCCTCTACTAAGAGCAGTTTTCTGTAAATAAAAACTAATCACATAAGATATATTGCCTTTTCAGTTCAGTTGGGAAGCTCTACTTCAAATGAGTTTGCCTTCTGGGTCTAAGAGAAGGAATTTCCCCTAAATTTTGGGGAATTTCTGCCCAGTGATGTATCCATGTGTCCTTAGTTTTCAGAACCTTCACAAAACATTTTATTGCAAAAAGACAACAAACCCCTCTCCTTGCTCAAAATTTAAGTTAAAAAAGTTTACTAGTTTAACTTCAAGTATGTTTGCCAATCAAGGCTCCCTGACTCACCAAGGGCCCTGGTTTGCAGTATTCCCTATATTATAAGAAAGGGTATGCTGGTTTCTCGTATGTGGAGGTAATTTGACTGTTTAAACCCATCACATACGTAGGTCCACACAACCTGCATGGATTAAGTAGCACCTGGAAGCATGCCCAAAGGAACTGGGAGCTTTGACACTGCTGCATAATTTATGGAGTATTTGGTTCAAATATCTCATCATCCTGGCACACATATTTCCTGGCTGCAGCAGGTTTCCTTGCCTTCTCCATGAATGTGGGGGGTTATTAATGGATGGCCAACCATAAAGACAATGGTGCTGCGTTGTTTGGCACCCATGAGGAAAGAGGGAAATCAGGCCATTTCTTGCAAGCAAGAGGCACTATTCAGGCCAGATGAAGTGCATCTTTTGTACTCTGGACTGAACATGTGAGTACTTGAGATATGAAATGGTCTTGGTTGTTGCTACATTAGCCTGACAGCAATTGACCAGTGTATTGTGGTGGTTTGTTGGCAGTGGGCTAGAGTTAGTTGTCTAGTTTGGGGGCCAGCCACATGTACTTCCACCACAGAGGGCAGGAGGTCTAAAGAATGGTCAAATGTCCCAGTGGCATCCAAAAGTTGGTCTTCCAAAGCCTTATCCAGTGCTCTGGCAAGTTTATTCAGCTGTAACTAGTACAGCTGTGGTCACTTGTTTCTGATCCATAGTTCTGCAGCATATATTCTGTGGCATATACCCAGAGACCATTGGCAATGGCATGGTTTAAAAAAATCTTGCAAATAAATAAATAGATAGATAGATAGATAGATAGATAGATAGATAGATAGATAGATAGATAGATAGATAGATAGATAGATAGATAGATAGATAGATAGATAGATAGATAGATAGATAGATAGATAGATAGATAGATAGATAGATAGATAGATAGATATTCACTATCCTTTTGTGATCAGGCTTGCTGTCTGTGCACAGAAATACAATGTTTTGAAAAAAATGCCATTGAGATTTTGGGCTACAATTCACCACATAGTACAAATGTTGAAGAAGAACTTGGAAAAGTTACTGTTTTGGGGTTCTCAGAATTCCCACCAGCCAGGTCAGTCACCACATTGGCTGAGGAATTATGGGAGATCTGCCCTGAAAAGAAATTTTCCCTAAGGACAGTTTCCTCCCTCCATCCTATGCTCCCATGGCTTCCATGGAATGAAACAGACTGTGAATCAGATAAGCTTTGGGACAGAAACAGGAAGCTTTTAGTTAATGCTTTAGATCTTTTAACATGTATTCATATCTAAAAATTGTCAATAAATCTACCTTGTTGATTACATGTCCAGCTAGTTATATACATGATAAAACAAGCCCAACTGGGAGAACTATAAAATGTCAAATCTATTTCTACAACCATGGCAGCAGTATTCAAATGTGCTCAAATAGCCACCAAGTTGGTCATTCAATTTGAAAAATAGCAAATATAATCTCTTCCACTCCACTTCAAAATGCATTATCAAATGCAAGGAGATCACTTTGAACATAATTGTCTTTGGAAAGAAAGAAAGAAAGAAAGAAAGAAAGAAAGAAAGAAAGAAAGAAAGAAAGAAAGAAAGAAAGAAAGAAAGAAAGAAAGAAAGAAAGAAAGAAAGAAAGAAAGAAAGAAAGAAAGAAAGAAAGAAAGAAAGAAAGAAAGAAAGAAAGAAAGAAAGAAAGAAAGAAAGAAAGATTTTCACTGAAAATATTTAAGGAATCTTCTGGTGGTTACACATAAAGTCCAACCTTTTTAGCCTTTGAAAAAAACACAAGAATTTTTGTTTTCGGGGAAATATAAGAAGTATCTTGCATACAAACTAAGTTGAGCTGCATGATCAGCAGATTCACATAATTTATTTGTGGCAGGAATAATAACAGATGGAAGGGGGCTGAATATATCAAAAGGCAAATTCCAGAGTGTACAGAAAATTTGTCAGGCAAAAAGATTGCAGCTCTATATTGTCCATATCAAGTTAATTCTAAAACTACAAGGAAGAACGCTGCTTTTGTTTTTAATACTGAAGTTTTTAACCCATGAAGAAAAACTGAAAACCTCCACACAGGCCTAATTGATGTAGTCTAGCAACAAGTACAGTCATGTGAAAAAGGAAGTACAGCTTCTTTGAATTCTACAGTTTTATGTATCAAGACATAATAAAAATCATCTGGCCCTCAACAGACCTGAAAATTAGGTAAATTAGGAAAATACAACCTCAGATGAACAATAACACATGACAGATTACACTGTGTCATGATTTTACATATGTACGTATGCATGCATGTATTTAAATACCCACACGAGTGTGCTATTTGTGCTACCTCTGTTACACAGACCACAATAACAAAATATCAGCTAAAATATGGTACTATGAAGCTTTTGCATCATGTCTGCTGAATAAATGGTGTCTTTCTTTTTTCTTTTTAATAAGAAAGCCTTGACAAGAAAAACAGCTCACTGTCCTATCTAGGAGAAGTTGAACAATAGCCCCTTTTGAAGACCTTGTTGTGTTGGCAATGTGACTGGATGTTAATTAAATTTTCACATGTTTGAGGGAAATACCACTGGACTTAGTTATATTAAATATATTCCAAAGGAAAAAAAATGAGCAACATCTGTTAGGAAAGCTGCTGTATTAACTGACCTTACAATTCTCAGTGTGTTCTGTGTGGATAAACAGCAATATTGTGGAGGGAAAAGCACACACAGATGAATTCAACAGTACCTTTCCATATCTGGATGCAAACGTTCCCGTGAGTAAGGAGTGAAAAATAATTATCGTCTCGTCCAAGTCCCACACAAACACACGCTGTGATGAAAAACAGAGAGATGGAAAAAACAGACAAAATCACACCAATTACTTGGAGGAGTATATTCACATGGGATTAGATAAGTATATTATGAAGATCCTTTTATAGGCTTGTATTTTTGTTCACCCAGCAGTGTTATATGGCCATCTGAGAATCTTCTGCTCCCTAAAAAGATGCTATCCTTTCTTCCTCTTTCCCCCTTATGCCTGAAATTGCCTACCAGAATAGCTCCATGAGATATTTGATTCCTTCAAACCCGTTAGTTTTTTCAAATCCCACTTCAACATATATTTTCTGTGAACCCACTGAGGGAAATACAACTATAATTCTAATACTGTACCATACAATAACCAAGCC
The DNA here is from genome assembly GCF_051106095.1 of Pogona vitticeps. Lineage (NCBI taxonomy): Eukaryota > Metazoa > Chordata > Lepidosauria > Squamata > Agamidae > Pogona > Pogona vitticeps. Next base: position 24,002,953 of record NC_135786.1, read on the forward strand.
ACAGTAAACTTAATGGAAATTATCATGTATTCCTCTTTGTCTCCATTCACCACTCAGCCATTGTGTTTTGTTTCTCTTTTGTCTACTTTCAGAATGTAAGACCCACGGAGTAGAGATTTATCAAATCCTTTCATTCAAATGAAAATCATATAAAGATATATTTTTAAGGGAAAGAATAAGATTACTTCAGGTCTAGTGGCTAGATGGCTCACAGTCAGCACCAAATAAAGGGCCAAATATCAAATAATGAAACTAAATAATGATTGTTTGACTTATTGGTCACGGCTTTACTCAAAGAAGTAATTTTGTGTGGTGTTAAGATTTCTTTCTGAAAAGTTATTAATCTCTTCCTCGTAGGATCTTCCATGAGGAAAGAAAGAATGGCTGTTAAATCAGTCTGGGTCTGCAGAGCAGATAATAAGGTAGCTTGATTATGTACAAGGATATTCAAATGAAGTTGAATGACTAGTGGTGTAGTAAGGAGGCCTCTCACACTATGGATAAGACAGTCAAGCAGAAACCTCTTGGCAACAATATCTGCACCAAGGCCCACTGCTACTGCTACCTACTCTGGCAGGCAGACATTTTAATCCCCCACAAGGCCCTAGATGTACCATTATGCCAGGGCACTGTGCGGAATAAAAATAGTTGCCTATTGTTACTGTCATAGATACATCTTTGACAAGGGCCTCTGTAAATCTGGACTGAGTCTCGGTCTATTGACTCAAAGGATTATATCACGAAGGAAACTGAACAAATTCAAGATATGATCAAGATGGCCATGAGATTTCTCTGCATTAAGTTTTCCACTAGAAGAAATGATCTCAGCTTTTTTTGAAATGTATTGAATCATAAACCAGAAAGAGATATCTGACTGTCACTCTTTCGGATGTACTCAAATACAAAAGAAATGGGAAGTGTGGAGAAGGAACCCTCTAATGTTCTTACCTCAATTTCAGCATCAGCTGTTGGGGAGGTATCATTACTTCTTTTTGATCTACCTCGTATCTTTCCATCGGTCCCTCTGTGCTGCCGGTCTGTTTCTGTATCTTTTACAGGTGTGGTATATTCAGCTACAGATTAAAAAAAGGATCTTACTAAAAGCCAAAAGCAAAAACCCTGCTTCTTCTAGTTAGTTTAAAACTATGTAAGACTGTTGAGCTTTGTAAAGCAAAAAACAAGTGTGATAAGATCTTTGGAAATATTAGTGGTAGCTCCAAACTAAAATAGTTAAGGCAATCAGTTTAAGATGATCTTTTTGCTGTTAAAGAGTTTTAACCCATTAGTTGATTTGTTAGCTAATTTGCTGAGATATGAAGTTGTTGGACTTAAAAAATATAGTTTACAATTACTGAAAACAGGCATAACAAGTTCATGCAACAACAAAATTTAAAATAGCACCATTTGCATATTAAAGATTACAAAAAAGCAACTCTAATTAAAATTTCTTTTGTTGTTTTAATTTCTATTATTATGTAATTTTGATGTTAATCAGTTAGCCACCCAGAGTAGTGGTTCTGCTACTAATTGGGAAGGATAGAAAATAAGCAAATAAGCAAATAAGTGAATAAATAAATAAATAATAAATGACTACTATATAACTTTTTCCAAAATGAAAGGAAAGGAATAATCTTATCTATACCTGAAATGATAATATTCTTTACCTTTAAAATTAATATAATGACTATTAGAAGAAACTGCAAATTGGATAGTACATTCTAACCCACAGTTTGGGAAAGCTACTTTTTTGGACTACAACATAAAATGTTGTGCAGATTTTGAGAACTGAAGTCCAAAGCAGTAGCTTTTTGAAGCATACAGGTATGCATACATTTCTCTGCTTTCTCTAAATAGGTGTGAGAAGCTGCAACCCATCAGTCTATTTGATGTAGTTCTCACTAGCTTGCACATTTGTAAGTACCCTTTAAAAAGATTAAATATTTTGCTGTTCCATTAGAAACGGTTGACTTTATTTTTTGTCATATATTTAATGCAAGTACCACTTGGTCCCCGGTCTGTGGTAACAAGCAGATGCACAGAGAAGTGACAAGTCCATTTCTTTCACTTCTTGCAACTAGAGACGAGCATGAACCACCAGTTCAGCAGTTTGTGCTGATTCATTTATTGGCCAAACAATATATTTGAAAGCTCTGCCTTCTCTGGCAGGTGCACACTCAGAAGCAGTGGCCTGCCTGCCCCCCCCCCCCCCCGGTGCTGCCTCTGAATGAGCTCCTGGTAGAGGAGGTGGCTTTGAAGTCCTGAACCCCTGTGTCTGATAAACAAACCAGTATGAACTGCCAAACTGGTGGTTCATGCCCATCTCTACTTGCAACGTAAAAAAGTTGTATATCTTCAATACAGTAATCCGTTCCAGCAAAATCGCTGTTAAGCGAAATCATCGTCAAGCAAAAATAAAAATAAAAATCTCCATTGGAATGCACTGAAAACCAGTCAATGCATTCCAATGAGGAAAATACCTCATCGTCCAGCGAAGATTGCTCACACCATTGGTCCATGGCTAATACAGAATCTGAATCCAGGTCCAAGCCTGGAGCTTTGTTTAATTTAATTCCACTAAATTCTCTGTGTTTATAACTTCAGAGAATTCACAGCAGCACCTGTTCTCTAACTACACATTTTACATAGTCAAAATGTGGATGCACAGACCATCTGCATCACAATGCCGCCCAGGCCCTGCTGAACAAGAGGGAATGAATGTGCATCACCACCTTTCGGGCCACTGATTAACATGTATAAATACAGATACTCTTCTAAAATTATAAAATAAAAGATAGCTTTTTACAAAATAAAATAAAATATTAAAAATTACAATATTTTCTCAATCCCACAAGATATCAAACATTTTAATTTTTTTAAAAAATGTTTAAAAATATCTTCAGGGCATAATTTACATCTTTTAACTGTCAGTCAAGCCACATTTATTTTTTTTCTTTCTCCAACCAATAAAAACTGAGTTGCATTGCAAGCTGAATGAATTTTTCATTTTGGCGATTTTAATTAAAAATCATATGTAATTTTAATACTCTGCATTACTCCAAGAAACTCCAAGGATACTGCAAGAAAATGTCTTAAATACCTTCACTTGGGATTATGTTTCACTAAGAATTAATGAAGCTTATTACCAAACAAAAATGCTTAAACTGAGCATTCTTAATTCAACTGAACATCACAACAAAAGCCACAAATTTAGGTGTTCTGAAGTGTCTGAACCAAGATTTGTCACCTTTTTGCATCCACGTGATACAGGGGGGTACGTCCCAGATGATACACTGAATCCCTCCAGAGAGACCCAACCTCAGATATGTTCTCACAGCCCTGACCTGATGGAAAATGCACAGCCCTTACCAATTCATCATTAAAACAGGGAATGGTTAAGGGGTGAGTTGGGTTCATCACATCAGTAGAGTGTTTGGGTCTGCATAAAGGAAAGTTTTTTTTAAGTTCAAACTCCAGCATGGTGATGGAAACAACACATTACGGAGGTGAGATGTTATTGCTGAATTTAGAAGAGCAAGGTTCTAGTTAATGGATAATCTGTTGCTTGTCATTTGCTCTTAGCTTGACCTCACAGGAATCTTGGGAGGATAACGTGAAAGCTAATTGTAGGGGGGAAAGGGATATAATTCAGCCAATTAACAAAATAAATCAGTACCATTGCTTCTCTTCTGCCATGCCAGGGCATCACGCTTTAGAAGTTGTGACATCAGAACTTCATGGAAATTATTATGGAAAATATTAATGTTGATAAAATCCATGTTTATAAAGCCTCCTTATTTATTTATTTATTTATTTATTTATTTATTTATTTATTTATTTATTTATTTATTTATTTATTTATTTATTTATTTATTTATTTATTTATTTGATTTCTATCCCGCCCATCTGGTCTGGTCGACCACTCTGGACGGCTTCCAACAGAAATGTATACAGTACAATACAACATAAGAATATTACAAACAGTCCAAACACATACAATAGTAAATCAAATATAGAAGGGGAAAAAAGAGTTAAATATTGATAGGAGGGAAGGCCTGAACGTATAACCATGTTTTTAATTGACTCTTGAAAGTGCCTAGCGTAGGGGCCACATGAATCACCAGAGGAAGGTTATTCTAGAGGCCAGGAGCCACCGCCGAGAAGGCCCAATTTCATGTCCTTTCCTTCCGGGCCTCCCTCAGCGTTAGGCTCCCTCAGCCTCACCTCCTGGCTCGTGTGGGTGATCTGAGTAGATCTAGGTGAGAGCAGGTGTTCTGCCAGGTATCGAGGTCCTAAACCGTTTAGGGCCTTATATGTAAGCATTAACACTTTGAAGTCAACGTGGAAACGAATGGGCAGTCAGTGCAGCATGGCCAGAGTAGGAGAGATATGTTGGAATTTTCTCACTCCAGTAATGAGTCTGGCCACTGCATTCTGCACCACCTGAAGTTTCCGCGTCAGCTTCAAAGGAAGCCCCACGTAGAGCACGTTACAGTAGTCTAATCTAGAGATTACGAGCACATGTACTAAAGTAGTGAGCGCCCCCGTATCTAGGTAAGGTTGCAGCCGGGCAATCCGCCAAAGATGAAAAAATGCAGTGCGGACTACCGACACCACCTATGTTTCCATGGTGAGCGTCGGGTCCAGGTGTACCCCCAGGCTGCGGACCCCACTCTTCGTGGCCAGGGTCAACCCCCCAAACAAGAGAGAATCACCCAAGCAGCCAGCCACAGCGCCACCCACCCTCAGGACTTCCCTCTTGTCTAGGTTCAGTCTCAGCTGTTCTCCTGCATCCACTGCAGTATGGCTTCCAGGCAGCGCTGGAGGGACAGGACGGCATCCCCTCCAGTTGGTGAAAAGGAGATGTAGAGCTGGGTGTCATCAGCATATTGATGACACAATGCTCCACACCCCCTGATGACCCCATGCAATGGCCACATATAGATGTCAAACAGCATTGGGGAGATAATCGACCCCTGTGGAACCCCACATTTGAGGCTCCATGAGGCTGAGACACTCTCCCCAAACTGCACTCTCTGGGGACGGAACCAGGCCAGAGCCAAGCCACCAATACCCAGCTCGGAGAGCCTCCCCAGGAAGATACCGTGGTTGACGGTATCGAAGGCCGCCGAGATGTTGAGGAGGACCAACAAAGATATTTTACCTCTGTCGGCCTCCCTCAACAAGTCATCGTACAGGGTGACCAATGCCGTCTCAGTACCGTGGCGCGGCCTGAAGCCTGATTGAAATGGATCCAGGGCATCTGTTTCATCCAAATGTGCTTGAAGCTGGTCAGCCACCACCCTCTCGACCACTTTGCTCATGAAAGAAACATTGGCGACGGGCCTGTAATTGCCAATTTCGTCCGCCGCCAAACTAGGTTTCTTTCTTATGGGCCTAATGAGTGTCTCCTTGAGGGCAGAAGGAAACCTGCCCTCAAGGAAAGACCCATTTATTATAGCAGTGGCCCATTCTGTTGTTATCGGCCTGGCTGCTTTGATTAGGCAGGCCGGGCAAGGGTCCAAGGAGGAGGAGGAGGCTTGACAGCGATCACAGAATCAGGCATGACAGGCTGAAAGGTGTCGAAAGGTGTCGAAAGTTCCTGGGCAAGACGGAGTGCTGGACGTCTCTGCTCGACTCACTGTGTTCAAAAAAGGAGAGAGGTCCCGGCGGATGGCCTCCACTTTAGATTTTAAAAAGGCTGCAAACTGGTAGGGGGAGGCCTATCACCAGGACCAGTTCCGGATAGGTCGTGCACTATACGGAATAACTCCTTATTTTTTAGTTTTTCACACTACACCTGATTCTCTTGACATGTGAAAATGTAAGGATTAACACAAAGTAAACATTAATTCATTAATGGCAACCATTTTAGTGAAAATTATAAAAGCAATTTTTTTACATTGTTAGTTTGTAATGCATAACATTTACATTAAAAAACAAACTAAATAATAGACTGATGTCCCAAAAAGTAATGAGCTGAAATAAAGCAAAATCCTGATGATTACTTAATGTTAATATTGTTCTTGTAATGATTAAAAAACTGACTTCTAAAATCATTGTTAAATACAGTGGTGCCTTGCTTAATGATTACCTTGTTAAACGTCAAAACCGCTTGACGATAAAGTTTTTGTGATCGCTTTTGCAATCGCAAAACGATGTTTAGATAGGGAAATTTGGCTTAACGATGATCAGTTCTCTGCTTCGGGAGCTGATTTTCGCTAAACGACGATTTAGAAACAGCTGATTGGCGGCTCTAAAATGGCCATCCACTGTGCAAAATGGCTCCTTGCTGTGCAAAATGTCTCCCTGCTGTGTTTTCAGGATTGATTCCTCGCTTTACAGGCACCGAAAATGACTGCCCCATGGAGGATCTTTGCTAGACACTGAGGTACTGTATTTAGCCCATTGGAACGCATTGAACCGGTTTCAATGCATTTCAATGGGCTTTTTCGTTTAGCTTGACGAGGATTTCGCTGTACAGCGATTTCAATGGAACGAGTTATCCTCGTAAAGCGAGGCACCACTGTAATGTAAGAGACTGCAGGTAATTTTAACAAATTATCTATCAGCTTGAATTTTCCAATTTCACTCGCAACTCAGGTGCAGCTTTTTCAAGACAAATCTGGGTCATATTCTTTTACACAAAGATTTTGAAATCTGGGATTGAGATCAAGAAGTACAAGAAAATCTCCCCCAAGTTCTTTCAGAGAAATCTGTGCACACATTTCCCCCTAATACCCAATATTAATTTATTCTCCTTTCTGAGTAATAGCAGCTGTGCAGGCTTGTTCCACGACTGAGCAGACCCCCATTATCCACAAACAATGTGATGCTTTATTTAAATGACACTGCCTGCCAATGAAAATTTCACTGAGGAAAGGGTATCAACAGGCATATGACAGAAATCTAATTTGTCCAGTCCTACATTTGGGTAAATCTCACTAAATTCAGTGAGAGTGCCTTCCAAGTACATGGTTTTATTTTAAACCTATTGCACTTTTATTTGTTTGTTTATTTTATTCACATGCCACCTTTCTCTCAGTAAGGGGACCCAAGGCAGCTCACAATATAAATAGCCTTCAGATATTTAATACACAGAAAGTGCAGCTGCAAATTTCAAATCAATATGTTTTTATGCACAAAAATAATATTTTCTGTGGAGATGGAAGAAGCTGGAAATAGCATTTTCTTTCCCACAATTCGTCCCCACTGATTTTAGGCTATTTGCTTTATTATACTTAATTGCATTATATCCTTCCCTTTCTCCAGGTTGCTCAACATGGTCTACATAGTCCTCTTTCCTATTTTTATCATCCCCACAATCCTATGAGGTAAGGTAGGCTGAGGAGTGTCACTGGCACAATGTCACCCCATGAACCTCACAGTTGTGTCCATTAATTTTAAACTGAAGCTAGTTTTGTCCACCTCTAGTCTGACACTAATCATTACTCTCTGGCTTTATTTATTTAATAGTGAAAGAAACAAACACATTCTGTACATGCTTCAAATCACTGTCTTATTATATTAATAATTTGGTGGTTGAGTACTGCTTGCATTGCAAACAGGATCTGCCAAAGCAAACATTTTTCTTAACTCTGCTAATCTAAGTCAGAGGACTGCATCTGGAACTTGGGTTTGGGCTGAAATTAAGCCCTACACCAAGCTAAATCTGCAATAATTAAAATGGGAAAGAGAAAAGAGGGAGGGGAGAAGGGAGGGAGAGGTCTCCAGTTACTTGAGACACTTACCAGAAAGTGATTCGGTGCTCTGACTGTTTATGTTGTGTGATGACTCTTGGAGAGAATATGCTGACGTTGGGATGGCTGATGGGCTGATGCTATTTGCAGACATGTACGAAGAATTGTAAGAAGAGCTGTAATACTGTGAATACTGGCTTTGGGTGAAGCTGGGATATGAAGAATACTCCTTTGGAAGAAGAGACAGTAGCTCTAATCATTCCATGTATGCAGAACATTTAAAAATGGCAAACACAAATAAGAGCAATGTGGTTCAATAGCTAAGCATAACTTGGTTAATAGATACGTTGCAGTGTTCTTCCTATTACTGAATATAGCACTAACAGTGCCCAGTTACGTTCTACAGAAGTAATGCCATCTCTGGCTGAAGAGCTGACTGTGTTCCTAAGCCATGAATGAGGTGCCTAAGCAATTGGCTTATTTTCGTAGGTGGAATATCAGTGATCAGTGTTCTTTTATGCGCGCACAAGTGACTGCAGGCGTTTCAAAGCACTTTCTCTGCTTTTTCATATAACTGCTCTGTAGCATTATTCTAACACCAGCAAAGCCTGGAAAAGTTACTTTCCTGAATCACAACTCCTGAAATTTGCCAGCCAACATGTATGAAATGTAACCTGTTTTAAGTTCTGGATCCCAGTATGTGGAAGTATATGCACACATATTATGTGAGAAGTTGAGGATTTAGTGCACATACTGTCATCCTTCCGATTCTGCTCCTGCATAAAGAAGCAAACTCTGTTTTATATTGTTAGGGAACACATGGTATAAACCACTGCTTCCAAGTCTTGGGTCCCCAGAGGTTTTTGGAGTACAACTCCCAGAAATCCTGACCAGCACAGCTAGTGGTGAGAGCTTTTGGACTTTTAATTCAAGAACATCCAGGACACAAGGTTGGAAATCATTGGTATTAACAAACATGTACCTGCTTTTTGCTGTATAAAGTGTAAGTGACACCTAATCTGAAACTGTTCGTTTGGTGCTACAGGAACATGTTTCATGCACAAGCACTCCATCTCCTGCATATATTACATTTCAACAGATCAAACCAATTACACCTGCACTTTCATCAGACTGTAGTTCACTGAATCCTCCAGCTAACTTGGATGATGGAGTTGTGGTCCAGAAATATCTTTTCTTGTTTTAGGATGTTCTGGCCAGGTTTAGCCCAAAACTCTCTTGTCTGGACTAGTTATAGTTTTCCCAAGGTTTCTAGCAGGGACATTTCATTCCCTATCACCCTGAAATCTCTGTAACAAGAGATGCCAGGGACAGAACCTGGAGCCTTCTCCAGGAAAGATGGGGGACTGAACTGATAGCTGAAATCCATCCCAACCTGTATTTTCTCTCCTTCAAGACAAGAGTTTGAAATTCTGGAGGAAGTTGAAACAAATGAGTGGCATGCCATCTAGTATTTAAACAATGCAGAATCCCACACCTGCACTTTCATCAGACTGTAGTTTCCTCTTTAACTGGACCAATAAATTATGGTTTCCTTCATTTTACCAATCAGGCTCGCAAACCAGTCAAGACACACAAGCCAAAGTTCATATGCAACACTAAACCATGCTTCAGTGTAACCCTGGTCCAGATCAATGCAGTGGAACCTAGAAGCATAAGTCTTGGCCATAGGTATCAATTGCATAGTAGAGGAGTGAGTAAGAAGCCAGCACTCAGGGGATCACCTTGGCAATCTTTGAACAAAATGGAGCGGAGACCATATCACCCTATTTATTTATTTATTTATTTATTTATTTATTTATTTATTTATTTATTTATTTATTTATTTATTTATTTATTTATTTATTTATTTATTTATTTATTTATTCAATTTATATGCCGCCCACACTACCCAGAGGTCTCAATTGTTGAGTTTGCTACAGCTGTGGCAGCAAAACTTTATTGCTTATCCTTTAACTAGGTCATTCTCACCATGTGCTTTGTCTATAAAGCCACTCACATTTCTGAATACAACATTTCACTTGTAAACATTTTGCACCGGACAATGCACTTTGTTTTAAATCTTTGTTGCCATTATAAAGCTACTGCCTGGAATAGACAGGGGCATGCACTTGAAGCCTGCAGGGCATTATTGCTCATCCTTAGCATAATCTCCATCAAAGGTGTGATGGTTTGTGTTTTGGACTATAATTCGCAGAATTCCAGCTCCCTTTAATCATGCTACCTGGGGAATTTTGGGAGATTTATTTCTTTATTTATTGGATTTATACCCCATACCATCTGTCAACCAGGCCACTCTGGGCAGCTAACAGCAAAATAAACAGCACAGTATCAAGACACACCTTAAAAATACAATAATACATACATTCAAACAAATATAATAACCAGCAAGATAAATTAAAACAGATGGCAGTGAAGGTGGTAAAAGGAGGTAGTCCAAAATCAAATTTTCACATTTCTAGTTCCAACTATGGTTTGACATGCAGTTACATGTATATACCAAAGAAGACCACTGCATGGTGGATACTGAACTATATATTCCTGCTGAGCAACCCAAAGGACTATGTGTATTGCTTATGATATCCTCCAGCTGAAAGCCTGCTGGACAACAAAGCCCTCAGTAAAATGTCTTCTCATGAAAAACATTAGGTTTGTACCAACCGCCTCCAGCTGTACTGTCCAACTGGCTGGTCCAGCAGCTGTACAGGCAAATACAAGCAGTTGAAACAGGTGAATGATAACTATCTGTTATTCTGTTGTGCTAACACACATTCCCAAATGTACAATGGATCAATCATCAGGCTTGATAAGCCTGGCTCTCTCCCCAGAAGGCACACATAAAAGAAACTGTAGAAAAGACTCATTTCTCTGTTATATTTAGAAAATCAGAAGAGGGGGAAAAATCAACCCCACTTCAAACCATGTTTCAACTTCATTGTGTGGTGTAATTTTTTAGTGTTTTCCTTCTCAAAACAGCAACTTACAGAAAGGTCTACAATTTACCCCACTCAATTAGCATAGCTATAATCACTAGGAATGGTAAGAGTTGCAGCACAAGCACTAGGTTGGTAAAGACTAATCTGAGTCTTAAGGAAGAGGCCTTTCCCACCTTTATTACTTGGGAGCCATTTAGATTAAATATGTCAGGAATTGAAACCGGAACCTTTACTCTACAAGCAAACCATGAGCCTTCAAGAATACATCAAACCATGAGCATTTATTTCTCTCCTTCCTACAAATCCTCCTGACAGGAAGTGGCTATCAAATAATTTAAAGTACAATGCTCATAAGATGTTATACTGCATACCCCACCAATTTCAATTTATTTTTGAAGAGGCAATATTCTGTACGAAAAAATAATTTGTATGGAATGGTTGGAATAGTGTAGGTTCATTCTTGGTATGCATCAAATTTTACTGGTAAGCTCATACAGGGTGTTTGCATGTAACGTAGTCACTGCCTATGTTTATATAAATGTTTTATACATAAAGGTGCAAACATATGCAAAGGATGATATTTACAAACAGGTACCCATCCAAATAGAGAAGAATGCAAAAATAACCCAATGGCTTCATATTCACGAAGGGCTCTATGTGACATTTCAGAATGTTTATTCAAATTCATTACCAAAAGCCAAGCTTGGAAAAGAAAGATGTGGGAGCTCTTTCTAAGATAATGGAAACTGCTAGTTCTCAAAAGGAGCTGTTCATATGATACCTGTGGTCTCCCCAAAAGAATTATGAAATGTTTTCAGCACTGCAATTGAGCCAAAGCCAAGAGTGGTAAGAGAAGTGACGGGGGGAGGGGGGAAAACGGAGATGAGGAGAGGAAGCAGTTTTGAAACTGATCTCGGTTGAAAAGATAAGGTACATTTTTGGGTTACCAAAATCAAATGTTAAGTATGATAAACAGACATAAATCTTTTGAATGTTAGTCATGCCCATGTGGGTTAGTTAGTTATTTCTGAAAGACTGATATCAGAAGGTGGTGCTGGGAGACTTCTGTTCTAGACTGTGGCCTCAGCTAAAGTCTGGAAACATTACTTTTTTGAACTTCAGCTCCAAGAACCTTCTGTCTGTCTCTCTGGGAAATTTGGAGAACTAGGGTCCAAAAAAAACCATTTATCCAAGCTTGGCTTTTGGCTTATGAGATGACTCAGGGTTCTGTTTTTGTTTCCTGTGTTATGTAACTTCTACACAAAACCACTGCAGAAGTAGATGTAATCAAGTGGTCTGGAATGAAATGTTGTCAAATGTCACAAAGTCATTTCTCCCCATTATTTATTCAGATTCCTCATAAACTGTGGAATTCTTGACCTGGGAAACAGTCTTGAGATGGATAAATGAACAAGCTGATGTGTTTGAGTGACATAGTTATATCCCACCTTCCTTCTAATGAGCCTACGCTGGCCTACCCAGACCTAGTCCTGACCTTATATGTGGGTAGAGAGAGTCCAGGAGTACTTTTTAGCAGCTTAGGCTGATATACCAATTGCAATCCTATTTAGGGAGGATAGACTTTTTCTGTTATTCATGTAACTTTTCCTCTGTTATGTCCAGGATGGATTACTGTAATGTACTTTTGGGGCTCACTTTAAAAATGTTTCAAAAGCTTCAGCCCTTGTAAAATGTGTCCACCTAGACTGGTAAGTATCAGGAGGTCAAAAAGCAAGCCTTTTGGATGCCGTAGTTTTTTCAGGCCTAATTCAAAGTATCGCTAGTGGCCTTTGGCTTGGGACCACCATCACCTTCAAAGCCATTGCTTGCATGCCTGTCTATGATAGGTGGGTATGGGGAACAGGGCCTTCTCTGGGGTGCCCACCCCCAACAAGGAACTGTATTCCTTATGAACATCACTTGTTCCTATCATTGTAGGCTTTCAAATTGTATTTCGGTTTTTTTTTTAAATGCTTTGGTGCTGTTTTGCCAATATTTGATCTGATTTCATTTTAAGGTTGCTTTAGTGAGCTTCACGCTTTGCTGTTGATGTTTATATTGAGCATTATAAGGTAAATATGCATGCTGGAGCCCATCTTAAGTGTGGGTTGGCAAATATCTTTAAAATGAAATGAACTGTCTGTTTAGAACAATTTTTTTTAAAAAAAGAGTAACAGTTATACCTGGTGTACTGTGCTGAACCCTGCAGAACCTGTTAGGCCGTTGGGTCCTTGGTAAATCCCTGAGGTACCTAAAAGAACAGAAGAAGTAGGAACATGATTCACAGCATTCCTTTAAGTCCAATATAAACAGGAAAATTACTCTCAGGATAAATGTTCTCATTCTATCCTTCCTTGGTTCTTTTGTCAAGTATTAAGGAAGACCTTTGGAACAGTTTTCCTGAAACTTTAAAGGCTCGCAATGATTAAAAACAGACACAGATAAACACATTAAAATTTACAAGGTTAAAGCATGGCACAGTGTCACAATTCTACTGTAAATTAATAAGGAATTTTAAAACATCAGTAAAAAAAGTAAAGCACCCACCTGTTAAAAACCATTTCCTCGAGGCTGCATGAATAAAAGGGTCTTTGCTTGATGACAGAAGCGAGGAGGCCACCCTTGCCTCTGTTGACAAGGAGTTCCTCTAGGAAGGGGCCATGGAGGAAACTCTCATGTCACCACCAAACATGCTTCCGAGGAAGGTGAGACCAAGAAGCTGGCATCTTCCAAAGATCTTATGACCCATAAAGGCTACTGGAGGACAAAAGAACCATTCTGATAGCCTCAACCCCAGCTATATCGTGTCCGAATTGCAAAGGCTGTAATCCGTCATAATTTTTGCATGAACAAGAGTCTCAATCACCCTAATCTGGATTACTTGCAATTAATTAAAAGACTGTCTGCATTTTCCCATACAGTAACCTCTACACTTAGAGCACTAATTTATTTCAATGACTCTTTCCCTTTCCTTAAATCAGATGAGTATTAACCTCAACAAGGCCTTTAGAAAGTTCAAATAACACTTTATTTCCTGTGAATGTGATTCACACTAAATATTTTTATTGCCTAGTTTTGTTACCTCGGTTGAACAAAATGGCCACGAGAGATCAAGCAAAGGGACATGGCATTCTTATATCAAAACAACACTGACAATGATAATTGAGAATGCCAACTGAGGATGTTTCATACTTGTATGGTCACCACAGTGGATGAGCGGGTCATGTGAACAAGCCACATACAGATCAAACACCACTTTCACAGATCTTGACAACAATAGGAGAAACAACAATTTTGCAAACAAATCAGTTTACATATTTAGCAGCAAATTATCAAAAGCGACACCCAGAGACAGAGAAGAGCTACTGATGCCTAGGTGAGGAGAAGACCAAGACGTCTTGGGAATTTGTTACTCAAGCTAGTCCTACTTTTAGGCAAAGGGAGACACCCCTTCTCATCTGGCAGAGTACCAGGAGCATCAAAACATGCCACCCTTGACTGCTATGGAAAAACCCACATTGGCAAGATCCTAATTGAGCAGCGTAGGCAATTTCCCAGGGAACTCCACCCAAAATGTCTGCTCTGGCAAAGAACCTCTCAGAGCAAGGCATTTGGATCTGGTGGGCTCTAGGGAGTAAAGATGTAAATCCTTGCTTGTTTCGTTCTGCAGGCAAGGAGGAATTGCAATTCTTTCTCCTTTACCTGCAAAAGGGAGATATATTTTCTGGTTCTATCGACTGAATGGCTTTATGCAAATTATTTGTCCAAGCTTTATAGCTTGCAAAAACTAATCATAGCTGCTCTTTTTTCAAAGAATGATTTTAAAATCTGAAGCATCAGATGAGTTCTTTGCATATTTTTAAAAAATAGTCAGCCAGTCCTTCTGTGTGTGCACGCGTGCATTCGTGCTTTCCTTCTTAAAATGAATTTCGGATAGACTGCCCCAGAGGGATTTTGCATAAACTGCACAAACATTCGATGACAGGGAAAAGAGCATTTCTTGTTTCACTTTCATGATGGAAGTAAGGAATTGGAGGGTTGTTTTTTTTATAACATTTCTTAGGTAGGTGTCCCACTGCATTGAGACAGCCTAAACTTAGGAGAACACAGACCTTACTTAATACTGTTTCTCTCCCTACTACAGAGACCAATGCCACACCTTTTTCTGCGCTGCAGAACCCACTCCCCTTCCAACATGTTCTCAGAGGGAGACAGACGGTAGGAATTGGGGAGCTGAGTAGAAGCATTTTTCTTCCTCACTCAGGCAGCTAAACAGCTTGATCTACTGCTGTCCAGAGTTGGGGGCTATTTCCATACCACCACTGTGGACCTGGAAAAGCAAAGTTGAAACAACTGAAAAACAGCTTTGGCCATGTTTTCACTTGGGAAAGGTCATGCCGTAGCTGTACCTGTGCAGAAAAAAGAGACTGTGACTCAATCTCAACAGGTAAAACTGGTTTCTCATCTGAAGAAACCTTAGACTGTTGCTCATCAGCAATATCCAGGTATACACCATCCACTTGCTCCAGGAGTAACTTCTGGTCCATAGTTTGTGCAGTATGTCCAGCAGTATTCTGGCTTATCTCTCCCTCAAAATATCAGAGAAACCACCCAAAAACGAACGATGGCCAGTTATTGGTCTGTGTGCGCCAGGATCAGCACGTTCCTCTATTCTTTAAAGAAGATAAAATTATTTTAAAAGGAAAGAAAACACCATCTTCTTGTGGTTTTCAAACACCAATTAGCTACTTAGACTGTTGCCACTGCCACTATGCCTTTTAAAGAAGAACTTGAAGAACCCCATCCTTGACACAGTTTCTCCTCGCAGGAATGGCCAGTTTCCTTAGCCATACTGGAGAGTTGTGGCTGTACACGAGAGCAGTGGAGTGCTGTTTGAGCCAAAGCGCAGAAACAAGTGCTCCTCAGTGTCTCCACGGTGTGTCCCTTTTCTGAATATCCGCTTGTTTGTTTTTATTTTAAGACCCAAGATTAAGCAGGGGAATGGACAGCTGAACAAACTGCAGCTCGCCAAGTGCAGTCAGTCACAAAAGAACATGCAGGGAGAAATAAATCTCTTGCCAAAAAGGGGGGGGGGGACTGTAGGAAAAGAATCTGCTTCCAGAATTAATTTACCACCACATCTGGCCTTTAAAACCATTTTGGACAAAGGTGGGTGGGAGGGAATTAAAATCATACAGGGTGTCAGGAGCTTAAAGATGTCTCACCACTGGGATATCAGCTTGGGTCACTACTTTAGTGGGTTTTCTCCACTTAGCAATGCTTTGGGTTCAGACTGGAGTGTTCATGCCAAGGAGATAAATCACAGAAATATCTAAGTGTCAACAGCTTTACATTTTCCAAGTCAGTGAAGAATTTTCCCTAGACCCAGCACCTAAAATCAAAATGAACATCAAAATCCATACATGCTCAGAGACCCAAGCTTAGACTCTGGCCTCTGCTAGTGATGCTCAAAACAAATAAAAGTGGTAAGAAAAGGGAAGATTTAAGCTGTAATTTGTGATATTTATTATAGTTCTTAAACACCTCATAAAGCTAGTTTGCCTTGTAATTGCAAAAAGATGGGAGAAATCCCTGGATTCATGCACAACCATCACTCGTTATGTAGAGTTATGTAGTTCATATCACTATTTCTTTGCCTCTCATTCCCAGCATTTTGTGATTCTCTTTACCTGGTGTTGTGTGTTCGGCAAGCAATTCCATAAATTGCACCTATTCTCTCTGCTTATGACCACGATGTAGGAACATTATGACACAATGTGATGTACATTATGCAACTGAGACAGATGCACATTCTTGGGGAAAGATGCCTGGGTCTTTCACAATTCTCTGAGTAATGAACACCTTATAAGGCAGGTCAATATTATCATCTGATACTGCAGTGTGAGGGAAAGACTTAAAATTGTGATTTGCTACAAATTATTAAATGTGTTTGTGCTGGGGTAAAAACTTAACTGTGGACATGTTTCTACATCACAGTCAACCAATTAGCCACTACATGAAACTGGGCAAAAATCCTTTCCCATACTTACTGGCAGGGAAATGGAAGTGGTCTTCAAGAACTTTGACAAAGCAGAACTGTTGAATTTGCTCACCCCGCCTTCAGCTTTCCATGTCTTGTTCCATACAACAGCTACTTGGACACTTATGAACATGGTCCAATGTCATGTGCATGAAAGATGGGAAATAACTTTCAGCCCAAACTCTATTTCAGAAAAGTTTTAAGAGGCCACATTCCAATAGTAGGAAGGGCCAAAGACAAAAACTGTGGGGCTACATATAGCAACATTATTTTAGCTTAAAACTATCACTGCCTGTAATCATCATCATCATCATCATCTATCAAGTAGATTCTAATTTATGATTACTCTTTTCATTATTTTCTGAAAACCGTATCCCTTTTAAGATGAACTTGAAGAACCAAATCTCCAGAGTACTCAGAAGCTGTTTACCATCCCTTTCTTTTAGGGGTGCTTTGGGACTGTGCAGCTTGCCCTAGCCTACATGGTAGCTCTTCCCTTGGGAGGCACAATGGAGAAATCAAACTTCAGTTCTCTGGCTTCATTGCCAGTTTCCTAAAACACTGAGCTATCCATTCAGTTCTATGACAACTCACTGCCTTTAGTGAGAAGCACACTGGTCGTTTAGAAGAAGGGGGCAATGAACATCACCAAATGACAGTGTCATGGAGATGGGAAAATGGTGAGGATCAGACTGGGACCTTGGATGAATCAAATTCAGCCCGAGGGGCTTACCCCTGCAATACACTATACTTCTATGTCCTAGGACACTATGACAGAAATAAAAACCCCAGTTGTGCTAAGGAGGACATCTATATCTTCACAGGCATTCTGTTACTGTTGTTATAGTTTTCATTTGCACTAAATTTTAAAGACATACAAACAGCAGGAGTAAAACACAAACAAAAGGAGTAAATTCATTAATAATAGAAAACTGTTATAAACAATTGTGATGAAAATGCTGAGTTCCACATCAGACGTACCATTGAGATGAGGAGCCACTGCTGCACATTACACATAACTAGGGCACTCTAATGACAGCCAAGGGGATCATTCTATGGATTTCTGAGACCCACTCTTCCTTCCAAACAAGTCCTATCCAACATTGCTTCCCCATCCTGTCTACCATCTTACAGCCCCCACTGTATAATCTGGCCATTCTTCATAATTTAGACTTCCAAATGAATGTTTTTCAGTTCAGATATCAGTGCAGAAAAGTATCTCCAGTCAATCACAAGTAATTCTAACATTTATCTGGCAGTCCTCCCAAGGAAGAATTGGTGGGGAACACTACAGAGATGAGAAGACTAAGGGGTGATATGATAGCACTTTTCAAATATTTGAAATACAGAGGAGGGGCAAGATCTGCTCTTCATCATCCCAGAGTGCAGGACACGCAACATTGGGCTCAAGTTAAAGGAAGCCAGATTTCTGTTGAATATCAGGAAAAACTTCCTAACTGTTAAAGCAGTACAACAGTGAAACCAGTTACCTTGGGAGTTGGTGAGTGCTCCAACACTGGAGGCATTCAAGAAAAACTTAAAAAACCACCTGGCAGATACCGTGCTCCCCCCAAAACAAAACAGGGTCTTATATTAATTGTTGCTCCAAAAAATGCATTAAGGCTTATTTTCAGGGGATGTTTTATTTTTTTCATGTACAACAATCTACATTTATTCAAATACAGTCATGTCATCTTCTTCTGGTTGCTGCACAATGGTGGATGGTGGGATTTTACTTAACTGGGGCTTATTTTTGGAGTAGGGGTTATATTACGAGCATCCTGAAAAATCATACTAGGGCTTATATTCAGGTTAGGGCTTATTTTCGGGGAAACAGGGTATACTTTGATTGTACTCCTGCATTGAGCAGGGGGTTGGACTTGATGGCCTTGTAGGCTCCTCCCAACTTCATTTTTCTATGAGTCTATGACAACGTGCTCAAAGGCATGAAAATTCTAATTAAAATCAATGGAAGCACTGGCAGAACTTTGTCAATATATATACAAAGCTGCTCTCTGCTGATTTCTACGGGTTTCTGCTCTTTGCAACAGGGACACACACAGAGAGGAGTAAAAGGTACATTTATTTATTCATCTCTTCTGGTAGTGGGTCCATGTCATCTAGCTTTCATTCAGTCACATGCACCCCTTTAAAACCAGAAGCACAAATCAAGATCTTTTCCTTCTGGGTCTTCTCCATGCAGAGCATAGTTCACATCTGTGTTCAATCAAATCAGCTGCTAAAATGTCACAATGCTCTCATTCACAGGTAACACAGAGAACATTTAGCTGGTAATAAAACAACCCAGGTATTAGAGGGGAACAGCCCTTCAGATACACAGAACTGGAAAGTACTCAGTAGGAAAACTCTAAATTGACCTCGCACTATGGAATTTCCTAATGATGGATTGTGAGATGAGACATCTGAGCATATAAGGGCAATGCTCAAACTGAAGCCATTAATAAACTCATAAATGAAATAGTCTGTATCCTTTCATGACAATCTGATTCCATTTGTCACTCCTTTTAATGTATTTTTTAAAATAGAAGTTTGCCATACTTTTAATGCAATTGCATCTAAGTGACATATGTGGCATGTCTCAACTTTGGTGGGCGAAATGTCTGAAGACATGTCTCAGTCTATGGTACTCAGATATGGAGAAGGGAAATAGTATCATACATATTGTTGATAAGACTTAATAGCTACATTCAAAAATGAATCTGAAATGTTACCTAAATATTTTCACCTTGGAAGAGCACAATAATTTATCTTTCTATAGCAGGAGCTGGCAACTTGCAACCTGTAGGCTGCATGCAGCCTCTGATTTTTGTGTCTCCCCAAACCTTTCCTATGGATGCAAAAAATTATATAAAAATTGAGTCATATTTCTGGAAGGCTCTAGGAAACACAACTGCTTTCCATTTGTAAGCCATTTGTTTTCTTGTCACCTCTTCCACACTCTTTCTTTCCACAGAAGTTCTGTTAAGGAAAGATAAATAGCATACCTGCACAAAGCAGGAGCCATCCATTCAGAAGTTCTCCAGGGCTTTTGACAGCCATGTCTCCAGGCATGTTCCTCAAGGCTCACCCATAAACATGAGGACTATTTCTTACACCAGGTCACCAGCCACACACCCAAACTTTATTTTTGACACCTGTGAACACTTCAGCGCACGCACACATGCACAAATACATGCTCATTACTTCTCCAGCATCATAGTTGGGAGTGCATAAATCCGAACAGATTTAGTCTCTGACCAATGAAATGCCATTGGAAGGGATATTTTGGAAGGGGAAGAGGAATCCACACACCCAGACTGCACTGAAGTAACTGGCAATATTGTTAATTTTAACAACAGCCACCAACGTGGATAACCTCAAATGGAAGCAGTCACAACTTTTTGAAAAAGCAACTATGCCAAACATGTAGTTAGCACAACTGAGAATTGGAACAATAAGCATGTTCAAGCAAGCAGGCTTAAGATTTATAATACTTTTGAATGTTTTGGATATGTTACAATCTAAGCATTGTTGCATGTGTGCGTATATGGATATTTTCACACAGAACAGTAACGTTTATACAAATGCCAGTAATTTCTAACTAGCAACCCTGCCAATTAGCTACGTAGGAAAACTGCTACATTCACAAACCGCAGAAGACTGTTCCAAAGTCAGTGCTTTTCTTTCCACTACCAGTAAATATTAGCAGAGGCAAGGCCTGCAAAAAATATAATTTTTCATTACCAACTTTGAAACAATAGACGAACATTTTTCATAGCAATCAGCCTTTTAAAAGACTTGATAACAACTTTTTAGATGTCTAGATAAGCAATGCCAGTCTTACAAGTAGACTTCAGGTGTGTTGTAGTGAGCAGTGGTGGGGGGTGAGTGGGAACACAACATACAACACCCAGTTTCATATCCCAACATAGCCCTGGTATAACTGGCTCCTCCTACCAGCCATGATACTCACCTTGGGTTAGTTGCTGTCTGTGAGGCTAACCTATCTCACACACCATCGTTCCAATTCTAAAATGGTGGAAGGAAGACCTTAAGTTCTCTGGAGGAGAAGCAACAAATACCCAAGCAACTAAACTGCATGGTATTCCAACAGAGTACAGTACTATTAGGGAAAGGGTTGCTCTCAGGCAATATGTACTCTACTTCTAAAGTTGCTAACTCGTCCACCCAATTCTTATTTCTGCAAAGGAAATTGTGTCATAAATACATCCCTTCAGAGAGAGAAGAGAGAAGGCCCAGATTATTCATCCCCCTTAACTGCCGATAGTTATTTTCCCATATGTGATTGTTAGAATGAGCCTGCTTGATCAGCATCAAAGGTACTGGATAGAAAGAAATCCTTGTTCCCCATGACTATGGCCAAGTTCTGGCTAAACCATGGAAAAGCTACTTTCTGGATTCCAGCTTCCAAAATCCCTGCCTACCACCACCACCACTGCTTTACTGGCTGGGGAACTTGGGTAGCCAGCATCCAAAAAAGTAATTTCTCCAAGTTATCTTGAGCACAACAAGCTAGTAACTGACCCCCTTCTATTTCCCTTTTTTCCTTAAGTAATTTACATCCACTCATTTTCTCTAGAACCCTCTGTGATGCTTTTAAAGCAGTGGTCATTGGTCATTACATTTATATCCACGATCCTCTCTCTCTCCAGCCATGATGGAGTGCAACATCACATCACCTATATTGTTCCATAAGCAACTTCTATGCCCAGACCCAACCAAACCTGCTTCATTTCATCCTAGCTGCTGAGTCCTAAAATGTCAAGGTCATGCCTCTGCGATTTTGTTCTTCACCTACAAATCTCACTGAAGTCTTACATACATATGACTCGGACTGGCTCACACATATATTTGCATAACTTAACCTTTCATCATTTGGTCACTCACAGATGAATATATGAAGCAACTAAAGAATAAAAGCATCTTGTTTGAATTGTTATTTGGTGAAATGAGCATTTTACCCAATGGCCTCATATATGCATCCAAGCTGTCACTTAACGGTTCAATCAGTAGAGTTATGAATGTATGCAGCGCCATTGCTCAGATCCCAAGCTTGAGAAAGTAACATTTTTGGACCATAGTTCACTGAATCCTCCAGCTAGCTTGGATGATGGAGTTGTGGTCCAGAAATATCTTTTCTTGTTTTAGGATGTTCTGGCCAGGTTTAGCCCAATACTCTCTTGTCTGGACTAGTTATAGTTTTCCCAAGGTTTCTAGCAGGAACATTTCATTCCCTATCACCCTGAAATCTCTGTAACAAGAGATGCCAGGGACAGAACCTGGAGCCTTCTCCAAGAAAGATGGGGGACTGAACTGACAGCTGAAATCCATCCCAACCTGTATTTTCTCTCCTTCAAGACAAGAGTTTGAAATTCTGGAGGAAGATGAAACAAATGAGTGACATGCCATCTAGTATTTAAACAATGCAGAATCCCACAGTGAGTATGGTGGCTAACTCAGCTGGTGGATGGTGCTACAGACTATAAAGGGGATGTGGAAGGAGTGTACAATTTGCTGCTTTGTGTCAGACAGCAAAATATCTTGGGCCAGATCTTTTTATAGCTGCCAATTTCAATGGTCATTCTAAAGGTACTTCACAATGAGCAAATGCTTATTAAGAATATGTTTCTGAGAATAAATATCTCCTCCAAGATGACACTTCGGGGTGAAGAAGTTAAGAGCTCAACAAAATTACCTACCACCACCAATGCTCTGGTGGCTTGTTAAGGTTCAAGATTTTGCAGCAAAACTTCTACTTACTGAAGACAGAAGAACATAAAATGTCACACGCCTGTCAGTGGGGGATAGTTCAACTTGAAAGCAACCTGTGAAAGTAGAAGATAACTGAACCCATATGCAGGCTTGTCCTACTGCTCTACTGTCTGCCATCTGGCATAATGATCCTTTTCAACAAGCCTGGCATGTATTCCTGCTGGGAGAAGTCTGAAAATGGCTGTAAAGAGCATCTTTCAGGGAACAAAAAACATCTAGAGAGAACAAAGGACTTTGCTGCTGTTGGGCAGAATTATGGCATGGAGGATTTTAATTTCTTTAAGTCATATCAGGCATTATTATGCAGCTAATTCTGCATTGAAAAGACTTGCATTCCAAAGAAAAATGCCTACTTAAACCCGACATTTGCAAATTTGAACAATCATGCTTGCAATCAAAGCTGGCTAATGGCTGTCTTTCTTGTTGTTTAGTCGTTTAGTCGTGTCCGACTCTTTGTGACCCCATGGACCAGAGCACGCCAGGCCCTTCTGTCTTCCACTGCCTCCCAGAGTTGGGTTAAATTCATGTTGGTCGCTTCGATGACACTGTCCTACCATCTCATCCTCTGTCGTCCCCTTCTCCTCCTGCCTTCACACTTTCCCAACATCAGGGTCTTTTCCTGGGAGTCTTCACTTCTCATGAGATGGCCAAAGTATTGGAGCCTCAGCTTCAGGATCTGTCCTTCCAGTGAGCACTCAGGGTTGATTTCCTTTAGAATGGATAGGTTTGTTCTCCTTGCAGTCCAGGGGACTCTCAAGAACCTCCTCCAACACCACAATTCAAAAATGTCCATCTTAATTTGAAGTTAATGCAACTGTTTACAAGAAAATGAGAAGGATGGGGGTACAGTATAAATTTTCCAACAAATGGAACAAAAATATTTTTTCTTCTTCTTGAAATGTTGCTGGGCAAATCCATCTGTTTAGCTTTCTTCAACATTTGATTTTTGCATATTTTAGTAAATACTAATACAAATTTGACATTAAAAAGTTTGCAAGGCAGGGCAAGGCTAATGAAAGGACATTTTGGATGTCATTTCAAAAAGTTGCCTTAAGTGGAAATTCCTTGATGGTACATAACATGAACAATAAAAAACAAAGCAAAGTGGAATTTAATTCTTACCCTTCCCTAGTAGGATAACATATATCTGTCACACTTGTTTTTCTTCCACATTTGAAACTTGTAAATTTTGACCAATGGTGAACAAAGCAATTTGAAACAGAATTCTCTTGCATTCCGAGTAGGCTTAACAAATCTGCAACTTCCATTTCTCTCCCCATTTAAATATGTGAATTTTGATAAACAGTGATCAGAACCAAACTGAAATGAAATTCCCCTTCCTCAGGAAGTCCAAGCATCCAGCTGCTAAGGCTACAGCTCAGAGGAAGATTTTTCGTTTGTAACTTTTCCCTGACATTTATTGTCAGTCAAAAGCTTTGTGCTTATAGAGGGGGATATCATCTATTGACAGAAAGAGCTCGGTAGCCACTAACAGGAAGTGCTTGTCTAAACTTCCTAACCATCGTTTAAATTGCTTTAAGTGGGACATACATTAATAGAGGACAAGAGAGCAAGTGTGCTTTATTGGATTGGGTATCAGACGAAGACACAGGAGGCATGGGTTCAGATCCCCACTCAGTGTCACTAGGAAAGTCACCTACTCTTGGCTAAACCATTCCTTGAACTTCTTACAGAATGTGAAAAGTGACTTGACAGCATGTAATAACAAGCCTATTAATGGCTAGTAGTCACACTGTCTATATGCTCCTTCTAGCAGCACAGCAGTATGCTAGAGAGCGCTATTGCCTTCATGTCCTGCTTCTGGTCTGCTTAGAGACATCAGGCTGATCAGTGTGGGAAACAGCATACTGGATTAGACATGCCTTTGGTCTGATCCAGCACGCCTCTTATGCACGCCTGGATTAGCTCTAATGAACTGGAGCCATAATTTACAATCTGATGTCATAGAATTAAAGTTTAATTCTACAGCAGCCTTTATAGTTCTAAAAACAGTTTCAGAACTATTTTTAAAATGAGGACCTTATAGAATTCCACTTTAATTCTACAACATCAGGTTTAAAACAGTTGTTAAAATGTGTTAGTAGAGAAAGGAGACTGTGCTGCTATTTTTCCTGTATCTATTTTACTGGTATGTTTTTCGGCTGTTATATCTCTGGATTTACTTTGCTGCAGCTGCCAGCTTGGAAGCCATTCTGGGTAATTCAATTCTACTAATGGAAATTGGTTCCTTTCCCATAATGTATTGATTCAAGATTCTGGTTGTTTAAAGAGAACGATGCATTTCACGTGTGAGAAGTTGTATGCATGTATCTTTCTCTTGGCTATCACATTTCTAGTGCACTCCATCCCCTGCCATATGTGCGAACAAGAGACAGCTGCTCACTACAGACAAAAATCTACAGCTCCTTTTCTACAGACAGAAAGCCCTAAAGCTAGCTACTGCTTACTGTTCTCCTGTGCGTGGCGAACTAATCTGATCCATTACAAGACAGAGCAATACAATGCAAGTGCATTCTCACTGAATGGAAATGACAAATACCGTATTTTTTGCACCATAAGACGCACTTTTCCCCCACAAAACAGGGGGGTGGAAAGTCTGTGCGTCTTATGGAGTGAAGAAAACAGATTATATTTTCCTGTTTTCTTCTCCTAAAAAATTGGTGCGTCTTATGGAAAGGTGCGTCTTATGGAGCGAAAATAAAAGTCTTCCTTGTCCGTGCAACCATCTTGCTAGAGTGTAACTTTTACTTGTGCTATTCATGTGGTCATTACAGTTACTGTTCACTAGCCTGAAAACATTACCATCAGTTATTATACAATACCGTATCAATCAACAGAAAATAAGCCACATACATTACACTATCAGGTTAAGGTTGCACCCCATTATACATATAGGGGAAATGTCTTTGCTCATGTTCGATCTGAGCCTCATGAAGTCATGCTTAACAACCACTAAAGGAACTGCACAGAAACAGTCACCGTTTCTGATTTTTGTCATGTGCCTTCCAACTTTTTACAAGAACACATTAAGGAAAAGTACACACACACAGAGGCAAAAATCTCAATGAGAATATTATTGTATTTTCTCAGAAAAATGTATATATGAAGCAAGATTCTATGCAAAAACATATACAGCTGGAGATACCCACACAGAAACATGCCAGTTTTGTGCAGATTTTTTTTAAAAAAATCACAAACAAACGTAGAAACAGGAAAAGATAAACCTTATATTAAATGATAAAGTCAAATTAACAAGTTTGTATGTTCCTAAATCTTACACAGACTCGCCTGTGCTTTTGTTATGCGTGCTGAAATAGCACAGCTATGTCTTTGAAAAGTAATTATCTCACGGAATTCAAGGTGACTTACTTCTCAGTATATATGTACAGAATGTAACTCTTTTGCTGGACCTAATTTTACTGTTTGGACAATACAGTCTGGCTCCCAGAATCCTCCAGCTAGTATAGTCTGGCTGAGGGATTATAGTCCAAAACAATAGTTTTTCTAAGCCCTGACTCTGTCATGAGCTTGCATGTAAAAGTTACACAATTTTGCAAAAAGGCAAGCACAGTGTTGTAAGAAGAATGGGATATGATGGTGAATCAGTGCTATCATGGTAAAGATGTGATGAAATTAAGGTGGGAGAGGAGCAGAAATGAATATGCAGGAGAAATGTTCTCCCAAGTTATCAACAGCAAAATTCATTAATTTCACGGCAACCTGAGCTTTTATGGGAAGAACAACATGAAGCACTGCATAGGGGTCTCGTATAGAAATGTTTGTCTTTAAAATTCTTTTAAAAATCAACATTCTGTAAAAGAAATAACAGTAACAATCCATGTCCCATTTCTGTACATCATGTATAAAATTCAAGTATTTTTCTTGACAGGGGTCTCAAACTTTTTATCTTTTTAAAAATATTTTAAATTAATATAATTATGAAAAATAATAAATGTTAACTCTCTCTCTCTCTCTCTCTCTCACACACACACACACACACACACACATACACACACACACACACTTACATGTGTAACAATTATAAGCAAACATACTGTAGCAATTTTTCTTCAAAATTATTACTTCCAAAGGTTATAAACAAGCAAATTGTTTTTCCTGTGCGCTGTCAAGTCACCTTGACTTACGGCGACCCTATGAATGAGTAACCTCCAAAATGTCTTCTCAGTTATAACCTCTTCAGATCTATCAAACTCAAAATGAGCCAACAGCATATTTTAACAATTCTAGCCATTTGGTTTCTAAAATTACTTCAAAAACCTGTCCAGTTTGTTAGTAAGGAAAGGCTGTTTAAAAATATATATATATATATATAGAAAAGTCTTGTGCTCTCTTTGCAACTTGAGTTTTCATTATTCACAGTTGGCCATGATGTCTTGCAGTTTTTGAACATTCTAAGTACTGAACATCAGTATTTGTTGACATTAATGTCTTTGACAGAAAGTTAACAGTGCAGCTCCTGAAAGGAAGAGTCTATAAGTAAGTATGAGAAAAGGCTAGGGTTCTTATCTTAACAGTGTAAGATGTGAACAGGAAGGCACAGGCAGAATCCTCCACCTTCCTCTGACTTGCCTCCCTTCAATTCATGCTCCAAACACTTTTGGCCTAAATACTATGGAAACAAAAGGAAAACACTTCAGAGTAGTGGACAGCGGGGAGGAGGGTAAAGTCTGCCTTTCTGTCAGTGGGAAGACTTCTTTGATCCTTTCCTGCACACTTCATTTATAATTATTCTTTCTTGCTTTATACTTGAACAGGGGAGATACACGACTGATGGCTGCTAAATTTTGTAGAGAAAAATGTTGCACAGATTTATGTTCTAATGGAAAAGAGGGAAGCAACTTTAAACAGAATTCAGAGACAGTAGACACTGGCAAGGGGCACTGAGAAGGTCAACTAAGGTACCAGACCAAATAGCCAGGAGTAAAAGCTGTTGCATGTTGTCTGTAGTTTGAGTGACTGAGTTGGAGTAACTGTCTATCTATCTAGCACTAATCAACTGTTCCTTCCAGCTTTGAATTCAAAGATAGCCCCACATCTCTGCTCACTGTTTCTTTCCCCTTTCTTTCCTTGGTTGGTGGCAGTTGTTTGCTGTTGATCAGTTCAGCTGGTTGTTAATATGTGTGCCATAAAGAAAGCAGCATACACAAGTCTATAGTTTCACGCAACTGTAAGTAAATAAATATATTTGCTTCTGTCTCACAGTAAGTTACCAAGACTTAAGTGTTAATGAGAAAGGGGTGGACTCTGGGAAACTTGTAGCTATTCTCCTCTGTGAGTCTTTGTACTTCAACTGCATAGGAAAAACGCATTTTACTATAAATTCAAAATTTTGCAACAAAGGCTGCTGGGCACAAAGGCAACTTATAGAGAATTATATTCCTAATATAGAAGGACAAGAAAGGGAACAAAACTGGTATTCTCAGAAGATGACGATGTAATTAATCAGGAGATTCAGAATGCACAGTGCTAAGAATAGGAAGGATTGGTGGGAAAGGATGTATAAAAATCTCACACAACTCTTAGGGACTGAAAGACTTTACAATGAGAAGCAGACATAAAGAACAGCATGGGAATAATAGATCAAAGAAGCAGGTTGTGGATTCAAATGCACATATGGATTTGAAATAACCTGACAAATCTCTGGACACACAGTTTAATTCTTTTCAAATGGAGTCCTGTTTTAACAACAAAACGAGTGCACAAGCAAAATATTTGTATATGATGCAGATGTTCATGATGTTCACTCCTTCAGGCCGATTCCAACACAAGTTGTTAGTTTTGGCCTGATATTAGCCATGGTCTTTGTCCTTCACAATCAACAGCTAAGGGCCCCAGGCAGCCTTCAGCAATCCTGACCACATGTTCAGATCTAGTCCTGGTTGACAGCCAGTTATAGCTAAGGCAATAAGGTCAGTACAATCATGAACATAGCAATATCTATCAGCTTCTCACCTTGGACAACACCCCACTGCTCCCAACAAACCTGTACACCTTCTTCCTTGTGCATCATTATTTCTCCCTGTCTTGAGCTCCAAAGAGAGAGAGAGAGAGAACGTTTCATAGTGCTTTGAGTGAGAGTGTATATGTGAACCAACCTTGCTGTTCAAGAGGAGCTGATATTTCTATGGTTGAAAGGCAAGGACAAAGCTCTCCCGGGAAGAGGGCACTCCCACCTCAAGCTTGTTGCAGCATGAAGCACAAGGACTGCTGCCACAATCTTAAGACTGCAACTAATAGAAACCAGCTGTGAGAGAGAAGCTCCAGGAAAAAGGGACAACCAATTTTCTATGGAGCTTTTAATTTTATGAAGTTAAAGTATCAGAGTGACAGTTAGCCAAACATAGCCTCTCTGTCTTGTGCACTTTTCACAATGTTAGATGAACCTAATCTTTATAATGCACAGAGTAATTGACATTTCTCAATGAAGAGCTGAAAATTATATTACCAGAGAATATAAGCATGTTTCAGAGGCCAAAACCTCAAGGGAATGGATGTAATTTTAAAAAAAAGAAAAAGAAAAAAGAAAACGGTGTCAGTGGAATATCCAATCATCACTGCTAATGTGCACAATAATGTATGGAATACATTCTTAACATATACAAGTAGAGTTATACTGAGCACTGTATTCAGTTTAAGCAATGGGTAACCCACAAACAACAATGTTTATGGATTGTTTTGCAAAGCCATGTATTCGTAGATCTCCTCTGGCCTTGCCACCCATGCCTCACATTCAGATATGTACTAACAATTTCAATCTGTGGATACACTATTACAATAATATAATGACATCTGCAATGAGACACAGATGGAAGAGACCCACTTGATCAGGCCAAAGACCTATTTAGCCCAGCATCCTGTTCAGGTGTCTATGGGAAGCCCACATATAACATGAGTATCAATAGAACTTTCTTTCTGTGTTTATCAGCAGCTGCTACCAAGAAGCATATTGCTTCTGACACTGAAGGGAAAAATACAGCCATCACGAACACTGGACAAAGGAGATCCTTGTGCCAACGTTAGCCAAGTCTTTGAACACCATATGTTCAAAGACCCGGCTCTACATCCGCTAGACAAAGAATACACTTTTACATGGTTATAAGCAAAGTTATTAGCATCACAGGCTTCGAGTATTCCAAGGATGATGATGGTGGTGATGATAAAACATCAGAATGTTATAAGCCACTGTGAAGAGGAACCGATTAAAGCGGTCAACCTCAAAGTGAGCCGTCCCCTCCACTGTCTCAGGCGGAAGGAATTGACAACATGTCCTATGACTTGGCAGCATGAGTTCAAGGGATAACTCTAGAGGGAGATCAATCCATTGGAGGAGTGGGAGAGGAAAAGGCAGGGATAGAACAGCCAGTAGAGGAAAGTTTCTTGGTGATGACAGAGTGGGAGAAAAAGGTGGGAAAACAGAGAAGTTGGGGTTCAGAGGAGTGGAGAGTAGAAGGGGAAGAGGAAAAGGAAAAAGGTAGTGGGGGACAAGAAAGGGAAGAGGAACCTTATGCCTTGTCATTCCCGAAGAAAGAGACAGTGAAAGAGGAGATAGACCTGTAGGTGGACGCAGAAAAATGGTCATAGAAGTCCTGTTGGGGGAGTTAAACCCTCTAGAATAGACAGTGTACGTTTACCTGAGAGGGAAGGGTCCTTGGAAGAAGGTGGTGTGTCCAGACCCTATTCCCTCGGGGGAGACACATCGCGAAGGAGACTGGGCCCTTCACCCATGATGTGGGACTATATGAGCGGTAAAGAGTACCCCTTTGAGGAAGCCGACCTTTCAGGAGAGATATGGGATGCCACTGCATTAAAGGAGACAACTGTACAAATGAGTTTGTCCATGATGTGGACTGGTTCACCTATGTTAAACGGTCCCATTGGACCTACTGAAATTATTGTACTTCCCTCCTGAAGACAGTAAACATTCAGTTAAAGATATCCAGTCTCCTGTGGTTAATCACATAAAGGAAGAGGAACTGCTTAAGTTAGAACAGGAACCCAATCATAGCCACCTCTTTGTGGTGCAAAACACATTTAAGTAGTGAAGGCCGCACACCCAATACAGTGGGGTCTCTACTTAAGAACTTAATCCGTATTGGAAGGTGGTTCTGAAGTTGAAAAGTTCTTATGTTGAATCTGCATTTCCCATAGGAATGCATTGAAAACCATTTAATCCGTATCTGCTCTTTTCCGTCCATAGAAACTACAGTGGAACCTCTACTTAAGAACTTAATCCATTTTGGAATGGTGTTCTTAAGTTGAAACGTTCTTAAGTTGAAGCAAAATTTCCCATAGGAATGGACTGAAAACCAATTAATCCGTTCTGGCTGGTTTTTTTGTTATGTAGAGGTGCGTTCGTACATTGAAGTATTAGTTCCCATAAGAACTAATGCAAAGCTGGTTAATACATACTCTACCACTGGGGGAGAATTTTTTTTAACCTAAGATGACCTAAGGTTAAAAAAAGAGCAGGAAAGTTTTTTTTTCCTGTTCTTATCTTGGATTTCTGTTCTCAAGTAGAAGCAAAATTTAGCAAATGGAGCTCTTCTTAAGTTGGATTGTTCTTAAGTAGAGACGTTCTTAAGTAGAGACCCCACTGTACAACCATAAAAGTAAAAAAAAATCAATCACAACTACTCAGTGTAAGGCATGAAGTTATCTCTTGTTACATTACAATCATAATCAACTGTGTGATGCCTTTGTTATTGTGAAAAATACTTAAAGTAACTCATTATTTGTAACAGTTTACCTCTCAACCCTCCCTGTTTCCTGCTCAGGAATGCACACCTCACATCGAAATGTTCTGTGAAAAAAGTGAAGTAACATCCAAAAATGATTTTCTGCTTTCACAACTCCTGCATAAGGAGAAGTGGGAGGACTGCTGTGAATATTATAGTACAAACTCTTAAGGTTTTGCAGAACAGCACTGTTGTTGCTGCTTGGTGCTGCTGCTCATTCTGTTGCTTATTGTTCCTATAATCCTATAGTTTCATTACAGAACGGAAAGGCATAGAATGGCCATTATGTTCACCTTGCACATCTAAATATAGAGCTAGTCACTTTGAATCTCCAGGTCATGTCACTGTATACAGGCCACACTATCATAGTTGTGAATGTAAAGCAACTACAGCACATTCTTGGGGCCAACACAAGTCTCTCTGGGCAGCTTGTGCAAGTGTGCCAAGTTACATGCTATAGGTGAAAGCAAAAACTAAAAAGAAGATTCATATCTTTCCTTTGGTTACAGGGTCAAGTTTAAGGATTTGATGGGCACAGAGAATTGCTACTGCTTTTTCAACTTTTCCATATGTATTACATCAAGTTAATTTGCTGTTTAGTCAACAAGGATCTTATAAGGTGTCAGTAAAGCCATTCCTGGGGAAAATCTCCTAGTTTCCTTTAAGTGGCTTATAAAAGCTAAGGATCAGGGTTGATTGGGGGAGGGAAGAGGAGGAAGAAATAGCCTTTGTCCGCTTTCCCAGGTGTTAAGAAGTGTGGGAAAATTCTGATAGTACATTCCTCAGTAGCAACTAAGGAAGAAAGGTCCTGAACATCCCATGCAGACCTTTCACCAGCACTTTGGAAAGGTAAATAAACCCAAGAGATGAAGAGCTCGTTAGACAAAAAAGGACTTGGGAGCTTGGAGAACAACTTTCCTGTCTTGAGCAGCTAAAAGGAAACTTGTTTTTCATCAGAAGAGCAACTGTGTATCTATGGACAAGGTTCTCAGCTGAGACAGGGCTGCCTCATTAAAACAAAAATTACATCCCCCCCCATGAAACAACATTTAGTGAATACCCATAATCCCACAGGAGAGACAAAACAGACATTGAAGGCTTCTTCCCTCCATGCAGCTCTTTTAGCACATGTCAGATATGAATTACATGGAGGAACTGTTGAGTACAGTAGCTTCCCGGCATTTTCAAGCATGAATATTGCTTTAGTGCATGGGCGTGGTGATGGTGGTGGTGGCGGCGGAATCACTTGAGTAAATGAAACAGAGATTTTTCCAAAAACAAAATTGGTAGAGAAAGTTGACATAAGGGATTAGAGCTGAAAGCATTTCGGAAAACAAATATATCAATATACAATTCAAATCACTGGTTCTCCAGCTGGGTTCTGAAGTTAAAGGCAAGCTTGTTTTGGTGGTGGTAGTGGTGGGAAGGTTTTTTGTTGATCAGGTGTAGTGAAGGGACATGGATACGTATGTCTAATCCCAAAGGGTACTCCCTTGCCTTCATAGTACATGGCTTGGTTGAGTCCCAGCTTGGGAGATTCCCTTATTTGGGGAAACACTACATAATTCAGCACAGAAGTAAAAATGAACTGGAAGTTGGTTACAGAAGAAAAAGAAGAAAACACATTTTTCCATTATGGAATGAAGTAATTTCTCTGATGTATTGAAAGAAATAGCATACAACTTTTGTTTTATTATGGACATTTGATCTTATGATGAGTCAGGCAGACATAAGTCTATTCATTTCAATTAAAGACCACTTTTACCATACACAGAGCCAGTTCTATAAACTAAGGGCAACTTACAACATTAATAGATGATATTAAGATATAATATATCTAGACATATAATAGGTCTGCTTTGATTTGGATTCCTGCATTGAGAGGTTGAACTCGGTGGCCTTATAGGCCCCTTCCAACCCAATTATTTTACAATTTTGTATCATTAAATAAACAGCAGTTGAAAAAAAAAGGAAAAATAAGGAGGACAAAATCAATGTAATATATAAAGGAAATTCAAAGATAATAAAAACTCTATTCAGATCCCTGTGAAGAGGAGCTGTTGCCACACAACCTATTTCCCACCAAATTGTTTACAACACACTAACATAACACAAAAGGAAGCAAACATGAAGAAGCCATCAATTCCTCTATGCCTTTAGAGCAGAGAGGGTCCACACATTATTATTATCTTGCTGGTGGATGACACACACTTCAGTGGTTCCCATAATAATTGGGAACAATATCAAGAGATTTCACACAGTATTATAAACAGTTGCAGATCTCAGAAATCATACCACCAGAGCTACAAACAATGGCAGTACAGTGGTGCCTCGCTTAGCGATTGCCTCGTTTAACAATGTATTTGCTTAGCGATGAGGTTTTTGGAGCTATTTTGCGCTCCGTTTAGCGATGTTCCCTATGGGGAAAATTCGCATAGCGATGTTCGGGACCTTGCCTCACTTAGCGAAGACAGTTTTAGGTCCCCTGTTTCACTTAGCAATGTTCCATTTTCGCTATTTTTAAAGTGTCTTAAAAGGTTCAAAAACGGTTCAATGCTTTCCAATGGCAGAAAAAAATCACCAAAAATTAACAAAGAGTCAGATCAAAGCCAAATTAAGTTTGCAAAGGTTTCAGAAGGTGCACTAACGATCCCAAGCATTTAAAACCTTTTTTGAACCTTTAAGACACACTTAAAATTGCAAAAACGGACATCGCAAAACCATTGGAATGCAATGAAAAGGTTTCAATGCATTCCAATGGGGGAAACATTGTATTGCTTAGCGATGTTTCCTATGGGGATTTTCACTTAAGGACGGCAATCCGTTCCCATTGGAACGGATTAACTGGTTTTCAATGCATTCCTATGCGAAATGGTGTTTCTCTTAACGATGTTTTCCCATAGCGATTGTAGCAGGCCACTCTCAAGCCTCTACCCATCCAGGCCTCTAAGAGTGCTCACTACCTCTCACCAAAACTGCTGCCACCAACCTATCCTTAAAATCAAAAGGACAAGTGTTTCTTTCAAACAAATAAAAATGTTTATTGATTACACAAAAATAAAAAGGGTGAATCACTGTTATAAAATCAAGTTGTCAATCACTGTTTATAAGACACTAGCTCACACAGACTTTTCCCTCACTGACAGGCCCTTTCTCACTCTCTATCAATCTCTCTAATCACTCATTTTCCAAACTGATCTGATCTCACACATCACACACACCTTATATAACCCAGCTCCTCCCACCTCTGCACCACCCTCCATCCTCTCATTGGCTGAGGTTCCCCTGCCCAGCTGTGACGGACAGGTGAGAGCAGAGCTGAACACCACAGCGATGTTTTTTTTGGAACCAATTAACATCGTTAAGAAGGCACCACTGTATTAGGAACAGCATACATACTTCACCAATATTGGATAACACCTGTATCTGATATATAATACCAGCCAATGTTTGTATAATTTTGATTGACTGTGCCTGGTGCTTTTGAATACTACTACTATTCATCACCACTATCATCCCTTCCATAGGCACAAGCCTTGTTGAGGCGGAGGGGCTTGCATGCTTCAATGAGGCTGAGAGCTATGCTGAAGGGTCTCCAAAGCCAGACAGGTCTCAGCTGAAAAGCCAGACCAATTGTGTCCACCAACCATTAATTATGATGAGAAGGAATAAACAGAAATCAGATTCTATAGCCCCTGGGCATCTGGTGACAAATGGGCAACAGGGCTCAGCAGACCCTGTTATGGAACCAGGACAGTCTGCTGCAAAGCTACTAGAACAACACAAATGCATAACTTGGACTCCAGCTGAAATTCTAGAAATTATTAAATGTTATTATGAGACGAACCCAACAGCCTGTGATTTTCAAAAAAAAAAAAGAATGATGGAAATTTGGAAAAGGAAACACCCAAGTAGTGACATAATTGAACAACGATTAATGGACCAGGGAAAGTTTATCATCTGGAGTAAAGTATTTTCAGAATTGGAATGGCAAGAACTAGAAAAGGTGGCAGAAGGAAAATCAATACAGAACAATGACCATAGTATGGAAGACAAATGGAGGGCAGAGGTTGACGCAATAGTGGAAGAAATCATATCAGCAGAGGAACAACTTGCCTCTTAATAATTTCAGTTGCTATCGGGCTTTGGGAACAATATCAAGAAATTTCACACAATACTATAAGCAGCTGCAGATCTGAAAAATAACACCATCAGAGCTACAAAAAATGGCAATATTAGGAACCACACACATACTGCACCAGTATTAAACAGATACTTAGGTTTTTGGTTAAAACTTGTATCTCTTACATAATACCAGTCAATGTTTTTATAGTTTTGATTGACTAGTGTTTCTGAACAACAACAACAACAACAACAACAACAACAACAACAACAACAACAACAACAACAACAACAACAACAACAACAACAACAACAACAACAACAACAACAACATGATGCCATCAAATCAATTTTGCCTTATGGGGACCATTTTCAGGATTTTTCTGGGTAGAGAATACTCAGAAGTGGTTTACGATTCACTTCTTCTGGAGGCATCCTAGGACTGTGCAGCCACATAGGCTGGCTCTAGTGGCAGGAAGCACAGTAAAGAATCTCTGCAGTCCGATACCTAAACCATTGAGCTAATCAACTCAAAAAAGAGCAAAGACTGGGTCTAAAACTACCCTTGCATAGAAGTTCACTCAGGTGTATCATAGGAACATAAGAGAAACGGCCTTATCAACACACTGGTTTAATTCAGAATCATCTACATCAAGGATGCAGAATGCCTGGTTTGTTCACTACCTCTGGCCTTCATCCTATCAAGTCTCATGTAAGGACACACCACTAGCAGCACCCCCTGCACCTCACCAGATAGAAGCACAATCCATTCATCAAGGAGATAAGGGAATGCAGTCATCTCCTCAAGGATGCAACAAAGATTCCTTCCTTCTTGTCATGTTTTGCAGTCAGGGAAGTCACAACAGGTGCAAATCCAGGTTGGGACTCAAGCAGTGCCTGGAGGAGCTATCTTCCCACGAACTGGGCAAGTCTGTATGCCCACAGTTTGCCATCCCAATCAAAAAACTAAGCCAGCACACCACTCTGCCATGTCTTGGAGGATCTGTTTTTCCAGGTGCTGGCCGAGATGCTTTGCTTGCCATTCTAACTGAGCAGGAAGCAAGTGTCTTTCTCCAGAAAGAGTGAAACATGGATAGCTTGATGCCTTTTTCTGCAAAAATGGGCCTGATTCTGTTGGAGGTGGCGTGGTAGGAGTTTTGGAACTGAAAAAGCGATGTTTCAAAAACTATGGGTGCCGCAATCAACATCACAACTACATAGAATGGTACTAACCATGCATTTGGTAGGTGTAGGGAGCCTGTCCAGATGTCGCAGTACTGAAGCTTGATCCATAGCTAAGGAACCCACTCTGCCCTGGTGAATGGCTTAGGCTGTCTTCTGTTTTGATGCCTTAGGAGGACAAAAAAGAAAGAGGAAGAAATGTTACCAGGACGTTGCTGTCAAACTTGAATAAGTATGCCCTGAATTCATTTTTAGCTCTCTGTCTGGACTGTATTAAATGGACTGTGATTTTCACACTCTTCTCGCAGGGAAATCTCAATGATCAAGCAGTATACATGAGATACAGTGGACCCTTGACTTACAGACGGCTTGACTTACAGACTTTTTGAGTTACAGACTTCTCTGGCCGCAAAATTTAGGTTTGACTTGCAGACTGAGATTTGACTTACAGACCAGAAAAAAACCAAAATGGAAAAAAACCCGGCCTGTTACGGGATTAATCGGTTTTCAATGCACTGTAGGTCAATGGAGGCTTGACTTACAGATTTTTTGACTTGAGAACCGCCTTCCAATATGGATTAAGTTCTCAAGTCTAGACCCCACTGTACAATACTGACCCCTGTAAAGGATAATAATACAATTTAGAATTAAAAAATTCAGTACCTTTGGGGTCTTATACCAACAAGCAAGTATCCTCCCCCCCCAGTTTTCCCTATCTTGTGTCACTTGTGAAATCCTGTTGGTGAAGCTGTCCCATGCAATGAGAATGATGTCATGATTTTGGGGATCCAA
Organism: Pogona vitticeps; assembly: GCF_051106095.1. Classification (NCBI taxonomy): domain Eukaryota; kingdom Metazoa; phylum Chordata; class Lepidosauria; order Squamata; family Agamidae; genus Pogona; species Pogona vitticeps. The sequence continues at coordinate 24,040,310 of NC_135786.1, forward strand.
AGGGACCCTTGCCATTCTTGAATAACCTTTGGGAACTGTAGAATATGAGGTGAGATTATTTAAAGGTGGAGAGTCAAAGCCACTGGTGCCAGTTCTGCTACTAGGGCCACCAGTAGCAATTTTCTGCCTTTAAATTTCCTTTCCTGTTCTTCAGCTTCCAAAGGCTGCCCCCATGATGACCCGGGAAGGGGCCCTGTCACATTTTTACTGCCACAAAAAAACCATAGTGCAGTCACAGCTGATGATGGCATCCTAGTTGTGCAGCACAAAGTTGACTAACATGAGTTTTCCGCCTACATGTTGTATAGGCGCCCCGAGTAGACGTTATCTAGAGGGGCGGGGTAGAAATCGATTAAATAAATAAAAAAATATGTTTTCCTACAAACTACCATGTTTCCCCAAAAAATAAGACAGGGTCTTATATTCATTTTTGCTCCCCAAAACACATTAGGGCTTATTTTCAGGGGATGTTTTATTTTTTCATGTACAACGATCTACATTTATTAAAATGTAGTGGTGCCCCGCTAGACGCTTACCCCGTTAAACAACAAAATTGCTTGATGATGCCTTTTTTGCTATTGCTATAGCGATCGCAAAACAATGTTTCCTATGGTTTTTTTTCGTTTAACGGCGATTAGATCCCTGCTTCACAAGACAACGATTTAAAACAGCTGATCAGCGGTTCACAAAATGGCTCCCCAGTGTTTTCCGGACCTATTTCCGCAAGACAGGGATCGCAAAATGGCCGCCCTATGGAGGATCTTCGCTGCATGAGCAGGTATTTCCCCCACTGGAATGCATTAACCAGTTTTCAATGCATTCTAATGGGGTTTTTATTTTCGCATGACAACAATTTCGCTGTACAGTGATTTTAACGGAACGCATTATTGTCGTTATGCGGGGCACCACTGTACAGTCATGTCATCTTCTTCTGGTTGCTGCACAATGGTGGAGAGCGGGATTTCACTTCACTGGGACTTATTTTTGGGATAGGGCTTATATTATAAGCATCTTGAAAAATCATACTACGGCTTATTTTCCGGAAAACAGGGTAACATGTTTAACTTAACATAACTGAATGGTTTTGTATCACTGAATAATTAATCAGTCCAGACAACTGTGTTCCCCAGAACTGACAAACTGTGATCTATCGTAATTAAGGTTAACAGAAGAAAACCCATGTCTAAGTACTGTCTATGAAGTTTATTTCCACTAAGCAGAGTTGAAATATAACGTTGTTTTGTTGAGTTTGGACAACTTCCTTGTTTAAACTGGACACTTCATATCTCTTACTTGTTAGTGTTCCAAAAGCTGTAAAGAGAAGTGAAGCAGGCGAGTCTGATGTTCACTACTGGCTCTTCTGACAACACTTATGTTGTTACATTTCATACAAACTGAGATGGCCTGTTAGGTTATAACTTGTCTTATAAACAATTACATTTATTACATATTTTATTTTAAATGGTATTGCATCAAAAACAGTGAAATTAATGAAAGGCATAAAGGTTAGCACAATCATACATATGACTATGGAGACAAAGAGCAGGAAGAACTAATTTTACAAAGCAAAACAAAGAAAACATAGTACATACAGTAGCCAAAGATACAGTGCCCAATTACCATTATTTTTTAAAACGGCATAAAATACCTATGGATACCAATAGGACTAAAGACCTCTAAACTACTCTGGTGGTCAATGAATTGCACTTCTGATAAAAATAAAAAGCAGAAACAATAAATCATAACTGCTATCACCCAAGAGTTCAACAACTTCTTGTATAATGGGGTGATTAGTCATAGTGCTTATTTTGACACAATATAAGACTTGAATCTAATAGCTCCAAGTTTTATTAAATGGCTGCATTTTATGCTTATAGCTGGCTGGATAGCTCAGTGGTTTAGATATCTGTATACAGAGCCATAATTCAATACGCCACTGAGCCTCCTGGGAGTACAGCCAGCCTGTGTGGCCTTGGGCAAGCTGTACAATTCCACGGTGCCCCCCCCCCAAGAAGAAAGGAATGGTAAACCACTTCTGAATGTTCTATACCTTCAAAATCATGAAAAGGGCTCCATAAGTCAGAACTAAATTGAAATCCCATGATTATTATTTATTAATGAACCTAACAGGATTTTCAAGGCAAGTAAGGTGCAAAAAGCAGTTTTACCAGGCCTCTGCAACCGTCAAGAGTTTTCATGGCTTATGGGGATTAGAACCAGGTTTCCTGAGTCCTAGACCTTCACTCTATCCACTATGGCAAGTCAGTATCACCTGCATGGTAGAGGGAAGGGCCTTGTGCTACACCAATAGCATTTCATCTAGTAGATCCCATCAATAGCTACAAAATGGTCTGAGCCAATGGAAAAGAAAGAGCTCAGAGAAGTCATTTTTTCAGATGGCCTCCCTCCCTCTCTTTCAGCCAGCAGGGTCAGTAGCCATGTCAACATACAACTCGATCAATGGCTAATTGGAATGTTGCTCTCAGAATCTCCTACCAACTTGTGAGCTAGTTGTGGGAGTCTGAGAGTTTTGGTTAAACAAAATAACTTTTGCCTGGTGGCAGCAGGGGCAGAGGGGAAACCTTTACAAGAGCATAGGGGCATTGCACAAATCGAGAACCAAACTTTCCGTGGACATTTAAACATTAAGAACAACTTGCTCAGATTCCCAGAAGTGCATTACTGACTGGATAACAAAATCTTGTGACCGGATAACAAAATCTTGTGCCAAAGACAAACCAATTTGTTTGGACAACAATGAGTGATGATATGCTTTTATGTCAGAATCCATTGTTGCTGACTGAGTTGGACTGTTGTGGGTGTATGCTAAGAGAAACTGCTTTTCATAACATGACAGTTTGTATTCTGATTACGATCGGCAACATGCATGCAAACATTCAACCCATTACAGCCCTGATCACGATTAATCTTCAGTGACAGGCTTTTTCGGGAAGCCTGTTGTCAGACAGAGAAATAACTTGGCACCATGTTAATTTCCACATAGTTCTCCGTTTTGTCTAGGAACTTGGGATAGTTTTATTTTTGAGCCAAAAAAACAATAGTACTTTATTGTACTTGGTTGTCTGCCAAGTGGGATTTTTCAAAAATTAAGAGTATCATATGCATTGCTGACAGGGGTTGGCAGTGGTGGTGGTGGGAGCCATTGTTCAAATGATGCAGATAGGTAATCTACAGGATTTATAAGCACCATGTGGGCCTAGTTTTTGTATGCCTTGAAGAGACTAGCCAGTAGCCAAAAGGCTGGTTTTCACCTGCTGTTAAGGATGACAACTGTTCAGCATTTGTCTTGGCTTCATTCCAGCTGATCCAACACACGAATGCGACTCCAGAAAATGAATCTGCATGTTTCTCCATCGGCCTTGATGGAGAGGATCATATAATCAGAGTGCATTGTCTAGAGATGGCCATGCAATTGATAAGATTCTGTTAAATACATTTGGTTCTTTACTCAATCAGGTGCAAATTAAAGTTTTTCAAGATTGGGACAGTGATCAGCATCAAAATCTTAAAATCATAAATCTTGAGGTGCAATAGGCAATATAAGCAGTGCAATCCCATATAGATTTACTAGAATGGGAGCCCTATTATTTCAAGGGTTCATCCAGATGAGGAGTACTGTATGTCATTGTAGACCCCAAGAATTAAGACTAAAACATTCTTGCATAACCAAACCTTGACTGATTACGAATCACTCTTCAGACTAAATGTTAATGTTTTGTTATGCAGAATACAAGCACAAATCTGATTAGAACAGACACTCAATAAAAATAATTTTTTCATGTTTTCTGCATCACACCACCAACATCTAAGAACAACACATCATGGTCCTTACACCATTTTTGAAATCACTGTATGACTGAAATCCATTAGGAAATCGAACTAGAGTAGGCCGATTCAATCAATGATTGGGTGAGTCAAAACCAATGTGAGTTCCACTGATTCAATAGGTGTACTTTAGTTGCGACTTATTATTGCATTTCAGCCATTATCTTCAATTTTCAGAATATTATGATCCTCCCCAAAATGTTGTAAGATGTTGGTGGCAGTCACTGATAGGTATGAAGCATTACAAAATCTTCCAGTGACTTGGTTAAAAAAATACAGTCTAGATTAGATCCTCAGGATCAAATTCAGGAATCAAGAAATATAGAATTGCACTTTTCAAATTTCTGAATAATGTGTATTGCTTCTTTTCATGGCATACAACAATATATCTCAGGCTAAAACAAACTATCACAGTCAATTTAGCTGGCCTTTGCAGATCCCAACTTACACAAGGTAGATAGGACAAGGCCCAACACCTGGGCCACATGCAAATACTGTCTTATGTGAATTTTGACTATTTGCTTGATCTGTATGAAGCTTCTACCACTTTCAGGACTGTGGAGGAAGAATCACTGGTAAAGAAATTTGCCTACTCACATGTAACACAGTGTAATTCCCCGGAAAGAAACAGCAGCAGCAAAAAGAAGTAATGATTAAAAAGTGAATAGCTATGGCTAAAGCTACACCATCACCACAGCACAGAAATTCAGCCTGCATATCAAATACACACCACACATACATTCTCACTCAAAATGCTGCCGTTTCATTTCCCCCTGCACTGCTGCAATGATTTGATGACTTACGATTTGGTAACCCTCATTACCAGTCCAGTGGCAGACACAAAAACTTAAATGCTTAGCACTTTCGCCAATTTTCCAGCTCAGTAACCAAATGGGTTCTCATCCAACCAAGACTCAATGTTACTTTTATGTTTTGGAAGGCTCTTGGACAGTGGTTCCCAAACCTTTTTGATCTGTGGCTCCCTTGACTTACAGGTCACTGGCTGTGGTGCCTCTGGCTGGGTTTAGTGACGACCCAGGACTCCACTGCACACAATTTGGGAACCTTTTCTTTTGGAGAAAAACCACCACTCCCATAACTTTCTCACCAGTATTGCTGATCAGCTGTTCCTTCTTTTCCTCTTAATGTCTGCCACAGGTTTGCTTGCTAAGCAGAAAGCCAAAGAATAAGCAAGTGGGCAGGGGCACCTGCTGCTCATTTTTCACTCTAACACCATTGTTTGCATCATAGAAAAACTTGGATAAATGAGAAGACTGCAATAGTGAAGAACCGGAGCAATCCCCTATGAATGGGCTCCATTTCAAGGCTCAGGTCCTTGATATAAGCCCAACCATGCCAAACCTTGATGTTGGCCTTGTCAAAGGTTTTCTGCTTGGATCATTGCATGCAAAAGCCAGCAAAATCCCCACAAGCTATATCAACAGCAGAAGCTATGACATGTGACATGTTTGAAGTACTACAGGTCCCTTCTCTGTTTTACCTCTGCAGCCCCTGTATTAACATTCTTGCTTTTAAATTATGCAAAGTTCTACTGAACTGGTTCCCAATTTGGGGTGACCCAGGTTTTCCTGGAATACAATTCCTAGAAGCCTTCACTGCCAGCTGTGGTAGCTAGAGTTTCTGGCGGTTAAAGTCCGAGAACACCTGGGATATACAACCACCGCTCTACATGAAATATTTCAGACTTTCAGGACATTTCTATGATTTTATTTTTATTTTATTATTTTATTATAACACATATTATATTTTATATTATATTTTATTATAACACATGCTGCAAAATTATACATAGCAAAAGTCATTGAAGTAGGTCTACTAAGTCTAAGTTTTATGTCTGAGGAAGTAGACCTGTCTATGAAAGCTCACATTAAAATATAGCAGTCAAATATAGCATAAAACATTGCCACAATGTTTTCGTCTTTGTATTCGCGAAGGCTTTCACGGCTGGGATCTAATGGTTGTTGTGGGTTTTTCGGGCTCTTTGGGCGTGTTCTGAAGGTTGTTCTTCCTGGGAAGAACAACCTTCAGAACATGGCCAAAGAGCCCGAAAAACCCACAACAACCGTTTTCGTCTTTATTATTTTTCTTTTGTCTTTGCCTAGTATGAGAAAACAAAAGAAGATCTCTATTTCTCAAATACATCTAATATGGTATCTATTTATACACGCTGAAGCGTAAATGTGTTGTGAGCTCTTAGTAGCTTGAACAGTAGAAAACAATAGAGAAAATTTTGTAAACAACCATCTGTTCTTTATCAACCTTACTACAACATGTCTGAAATGTTGCCACATTTCTTCTACCTGTAGAAGAGCAATGACTTCATCAGCAAGGAGAAATTGTTGATAGTTCAAATTCTTTATTTTTATTCCATGGGTTTACTGATTCCTGTGTAATCCCTTTCATTGTGTGGAAATTGTGGGAGTCATGAGATGAAAGAAGGAAGACTTTAATTACTGGAAATTGTTGCCACAAGGTGATGTTACTACCAGAGGGAGATTTTTTGGTAATTTAAAGATCTCTTCCTTTCATCCCATGGCTCTCACAGCTTCCATACAATGCAAGGGATTATTACATGGAGATTAGAAAAGTTGTGGGGCAGAAGGAGCAAGTTTTTAATTACTGAAGATCTTCCTTTGCCAACCATGTCATGACTCTTCAGCAGATGTACGTTATTGCATTTCACCAAGTATACATCAGAGAATGAATGGTTGTCTGGGACACTGGTTCTTAACCTTGGGTTACTCAGGAGTTTTGGACTGCAACTCCCAGAAGCCTTCACCACCAGCTGTCCTGACTGGGGTTTCTGGGAGTTGCAGTTCAAAAGCATCCGAGTAACAAAGGTTAAGAACCACTGGTCTGGGAGACTATGGGATCTGCATTCTGACATATCATGAAGGGACTAGTGCGGAGATTCCTAACCTGTGCTTTACCATACAGATCGATTCAGTAGTCAGTCTTACAAAAAAAATCCTGTGTTTACTGCCTTGTGACCAGCTACCACATAAAATAGGCTAGCTTGCAAAATGTGATGGTGGAAAAAGTTTGTACTAAGATATTGAGATGTCTTTTGCCACTTTTAAGAGCTCTGCTTCTAAATATAGAGCTGAGCATCTCATGTAACTTGACCGTGATGTAGGCCTTCTTATCTTCTGCAGACTCCTTGCTGACATCACTTTGCTTCTCTGATGCTTTGGATCTTTCTTTCTAGTCTAAGGTACAGTTATAACCCTCGACTAGTTACTGTTCTCTCCCACTCAAATGGATTCCACTAGGCACATACTGAATACATGGAGGAGTATCTTATAGACAGGCCAAAATCACAGTATCATTGCACTTTGTGCCCATGTCCTTCCACTTATGGACACATCTGTGCATAAAGACTCCTATCATTTCTACAAATACACACATAATTATTTGATATTTAGGCATAACATATGGGTTCCATTACTGAATATCTGGTAAGGTTTTTCTGCAAGTGACTTTCATCTTTCATGAACAGGGACACAGTTAACAACTTTTGATCTTCTTAGTCTTCCTTTCCTCAGCTGCATCTTTCCATATATTTTAAGATTACCTCTGCATACAGACATTTCTGTGTAAAATGAAACAAGATACCTACTAGATACAGGTGGGCAACGTGCAGCCTGCAGCCCACATGTGTCTCCCAAGTTTGGCCCCTCACACTTGTGGAGACTAAGCCAATATGATGTAATGGATGGACTGCTTCATTAGACCTACGTTCAAACTCCCACTTGGCCATGGAAATTCACTGGAAGGTGTCAATGGTAACCACTCGAAATCTCACACATCCTGAAAATGCTATTCATGTTAAAAGTAACCTGATGGTACATAAACAGCAAGAACCACTGCCCTCGGTACTCCCTTGCACTCCCTGCTCATCCACATTTGTAATTATTTTTTAAAATATAAATGAATCCAAAGTCACTGTGCCCTCTGGGGTCATGGAAGGCAACACTTCCATGTTTTTGTACCCCTCAGTGCCCTTGCTCTTCCAAATATTTTTTATCAACTTCTTTAATATTATTTTTAACAACTAGAGGGTATGAGGGAGTGTCCAAAGTTTAAAATAAAGGGTTTAAAGGTGGGATGCAGGAGAGAATGTGTGGCCTTCAAAGTCCAGGGGAAGCTATGTATAGTCTTCAGATCTCTGGAGGTTCTTCAGCCCTGCTCTAGAATGAGCCAAGTAAAATCAAACTGCTACCACATTACTCACTGTAAGAAGGTATTCCATAAGGTTGCCCGGGTGGTGGATATGCAGTATAAGCAGCAGATTGCTGGATTCCTGCACTGTACTGAGTCTGTCCATATGTGGCCATCGCTGGAAATGATGGGATGGTTATTATATGTGGATAATGTCTATTAAGAAAAAAAAGAGAGAAAGAATTCTAAGGCAAACAATAGATGACTTCCAAAATAACTCCTGATGATCTTAATTAATAATGTCTACTATTTTGGTGAGCCATGCTTTTAAACCATGAGCACAAATTACTACTTTTTGAGAATTCCATAGAATTGCAGTATCTGACTGTAACACTAGTCAGAATTTTACCCAGTCAAAATAATTATACAGTGGTGCCTCACTTGACGATGTTAATTCGTTCCAGCGAAATCGCTGTAGAGCAAAAACATTGTCAAACGAAATAAAAAAGCCCAGTGAAACGCATTAAAACCCGGTTAATGCGTTCCAATGGGCTGAAAACTCACCATCCAGCAAAGATCCTCCATAGGGGCGGCCATTTTCCATGCCTGTGCAGCGAGGAATCCGTCCCTAAGCACAGCAGGGGGGCATTTTCTTCAGCCGGTGGCCATTTTGAAACCCGACGATCAGCTGTTTTTGATCATTGTAAAGCGAAAATCGGTTCCCGAAGCAGGGAACCGATCATCACTAAGCGAAACTCCCCCATTTAGACCATCGTTGTAAAGCGATTTCCTCGTTAAGCAAGGAAATCGTTAAGCAGGGCACAACTGTATACACATGGACCCAACTTAGACCCAAGGTCATAAATGTACATTTAATAACTACATGGCATTTCTGTACTTGAGCACTAAAAGGGTGAGATAGTAATATGCACAGTAGAACTGTACAAATGGTAAAAAACCAAAGCTGATTTCTTCCTATGGCTGCATATAGACATTATCTGTAATCATTTTAAAAAAAAACGACTGAATAATCCATGTTCAATTGCTGGTGATGGCATCTAAAGTCAATTAATGGTCTATTAGACAGAAAAACAATGGCTCACTTCAGACATGATGCCAAACAATGAATATATGCTGTGGTTTCAACTTCCAAGCACACCAGGCAAACCCTTGTTTAAATTTAGTTGTCCTCTTTTGTTCTCTTAACATCTAAAGTTTTAAATTCACTTATGTTTCTGTAATACAGCAGTCTCTGGAGACAAAGAACTAACATATCAATTTAAACACGGTGCCAGGTGACACAATAAACTATGTGTTCCAAAACAATTTTAAAACAGCATTTTGCTTTAATGATCAGTGATCAATTGCATATCATGGTTTGTTAATTCAGACATCACACAGATCTAGGGTTCTTCAATCACTGTCTGGTGAATTTCAACCAGGCTGCCCCACCCAACTCCCAGTGTTTCTTTTGAGTCAATATCCATTTGACATTCAACAAACATTCTACAGATAATAACAATGATTTCAGTTGCTCTGCTAATAATAATTAGCTTAGCAACATTTGGTTGACTGTTTATTTTAAATCGCCCAGATTGATATCTTTGATTATTTAGCAGAATTTTGTTTTAACAACTGAACTAGCTTAAACATAAATGCATATCAAAATGGTTGGTGATGTCTGGTTTCATCTTAGAGATATTTCTTCTGTTGCAAAAAAGAAGCAGCAATGTTCTGTTAAGCTACTATGGGCCATGATGATTAGGCTTTTAAAAAACCTATTCCTTTCAGAATCATCTGTATTCAAATATATTTAGATGTAACTGATTGGTCAGTTACACACTTGACTAACTGATTCAACATGTCTATTAACTCATTTGAAGGAAACATTCTCTCAGTTAAGTGCACTTTGGACTAAAGCCTACAATGTCTTTTTCTTAAGAAACTACGGTTCTAGAAACAGAGCATTTATTCTGTAAGCAACTACAGATTCAACAAGGAACTCTTACTTTGTACTGTAGAGATGAAGAGAACAATGATGTGCAGCTTTGCTGGTGCCTACAAAACAAAATTAGCACAATGAACAACACCAATTATAATCTGTCAATTATTCTTGAAGATCTGTATGTAATTAAAGTGTAAAAGAATCTGAAGTGCAGAACAATTTGTATTATCAGGGAAAAAAGATTTATCTTAGAATTGGAAGGAAATAAAAGCTTAGTTGGATGAGTGATGAAACCTTGAAAAGCAAACTAAAAATATAACAGAAATACGATCAGAACTTGAAATGCAACTCTGCCAGCAACTTTAATGTAAGACAAGATAATTATTATAGCAATTACTGCAAAGAAATAAAACAAACATAAAAGGAAAAGAAGAGATAATTCCATAAGAACAAATATGTTACAAGAAAAAATTATTAAATCAGCATTTTGCTTTAATAATCAGATGCAAATCATAGTTTGTCAATTCAGACATCACACAGATCTCAGGTTCCTCGATCACATGAGGGTGAATTTCAGCCAGCCTGCCCCACTCTATCCTCATGATAACACAATTTGGCTGACTGTTTATTTAAAATCCTTTAATCACCCAAATCTAATTTAATATCTAATTTAAAACAATTTCCCTATTTTAAGACAACAGCATCAACATACTGAAGAACTATAGAAAAGAGATGCAAGAGTGGGGGATTCCTTTGAAAAAGAAACCTATGATAAAGAATCTGCAACATTAGAAAGTTAAATTACAGCTTCTTTCAAAACAATCGGAAGAAATAAATCCTCAGGAATAAATGGGGTAACTATTATTATTATTATTATTATTATTATTATTATTATTATTATTATTATTATTATTATTATTATTATTATTATTATTATTATTATTATTATTATTATTATTATTATTATTATTATTATTATTATTATTATTATTTAATTTATACCCCGCCTATCTGGTCGGTGAGGACCACTCTAGGCGGCTAACAACAATAAAATACAGTAACAATATAAATAAACAATTCTAATCAGTAAAAGCACTATAATACATTACATAGAGTGCAAAACAGAAATAGTAAAGAGGGAAGAAGGAGGTCAAGAGGAATATGATGGAAAGGCCTGCCCAAACATCCATGTCTTCAACTGTTTCTTAAAGATACCCAGTGAGGGAGACCCGCGAATCTCAGGAGGGAGATTGTTCCAGAGGCGTGGAGCCACCGCCGAGAAGGCCCGATTTCTTGTCTTCTCCTTCCGGGCCTCCCTCGGCATTAGGCTCCTCAACTTCACCTCCTGGCTCGCACGAGTGACACGGGTAGAACTTGGTGGGAGTAGGTGTTCCGCCAGATATCGAGGCCCTAAACCGTTTAGGGCTTTGTACGTAAGCGACAGCACTTTGAAGTCGATGCAGAATCGTATGGGCAGCCAATGCAATGCGGCCAGAGTGGGTGAGATATGTTGGAATTTCCTCACTCCACTAAGTAATCTGGCCGCCGCATTCTGCACCACCTGTAGTTTCCGCAGCTATTAAATTATTTTGAGCTACACCAAATGATTGTATAAAAACCCTAGCAAGAATGTGCCAACAAATACGAAAACTAAAATTGGCCCATAGATTATAAATACAGTGGAGTCTTGATTTACAGTCGGCTCCACTTACGTACTTTTCGATCTACGGACTTCTCCGGCCGCAAAGTTTCATTCAAATTTGGCGCTTTCCCCGCCTCCCCCTTCCAGTCCATAGGCCGTAGGTCATACCTCCAGATACCTTCCAGGGCTGCCCCGCCGCCATGGGAGGCATCTCAGAGGACCCCCAACGCCGCCATCGGTGGTGGTGGGAGACCTCCGGATGCCTTCCAGGGCTTCTCTGGAAGGCATCCGGAGGTCCCCTGCCGCTGCTGCTGGGAGCCGCACCGCGCTGGGCAGTCCCAGCCATGCTCGGACTCCTGGACCGTCCAGGAATCCGAACATGGCTGGGATCGCCCGGCACGGCGTGGCTCCCAGCAGCAGTGGCAGAGGCGGGGGGGGACCTCCGGATGCCTTCCAGAGAAGCCTTGGAAGGCATCCAGAGGTTCCCCGCCACCGCTGCTGGGAGCCTTCACAGCTCTCAAAGGACTTTCCACCCGACATCAGAGGAAGCCGTTTGAGACCTCCGAAAGCAAAAAGGCAGGGAGAAAGGGCGGGAAATTTGAATTTCCCGCCCTTTCTCCCTGCCTTTTTGCTTTCAGAGGTCTCAAACGGCTTCCTCCGATGTCGGGAGGAAAGCCCTTTGAGACATCCGAAGGCTCCCAGCAGCAGCGGCGGCAGCGGAGGACCTCCAGATGCCTTCCCTGCTGCCATGGGACGCCTCGTGGAGGTCCCCCCCGCTGCCAATAGTGCCTCCAAGAGGCCTCCCATGGCGGCGGGGAAGGCCTCCGGAGGTCCCCCCCCCGCTGACGCAGGCTTTCCCAGGGTGGACCGGGCCTACCAGGGGAGGGCTTCCCCTGGTAGGCCTGGTCTACCAGGCATTCCCAGGCAGTAGACTGGGCCTACCGGGGGAAGCCCTCCCTTGGTAGGCCCGTCCACCCTGGGAAAGCCTGCATCCGGGGGGGGGGACTCCGAGAGGCCTCCAGCAGCTGCGCCGAAGCCCTCGGAGTCCTCCAGCAGCAGCGATGGTGGCAGTGGGGGAGGTCTGAGAGGCCTCTGGCAGCGGTGCCAGAGCCCTCGGAATCCTGCAGAAGCAGTGATGGCGGGGGAGCTCCGAGAGGCCTCAGGCAGCGGCGCCGAAGCCCTTGGAGTCCTCCAGCAGCTGTGATGGCAGCAGTGGGGGACCCCTGGAAGGCTTCAGAAAGATAAGGTTTTATTTTTAACATTTTATTTTAATTTTATGTGTGTGGGGGGGTCTGTTTCTTGGGCGGGTTGCAGATTAAATGGTTTTCAATGCATTCCTATGGAGAATGCATTTTCAACCTGTGTACTTTTCGACCTACGGACTCCGTTCCAATACGGATTAGTTCCATAGGTCGAGACCCCACTGTATTCAATAACATTCCAGTCCCTCCAAGGAAGGAGCTGCCATAACGTGCATTAACGACAAGAGATTATATTGCAAATATAAACTGACTACTAGAGCATAGCCAGGGCTTGGAAATTTTTAGAATGTCACCCCAGTCAAAAATTTCATCTGTCAGCATGACCGGACTATAGCCTTGCAATTTATTGGGATTGGGAATCACTGATTTATACCCTCAGACTTGGGTTGCTTTATTACCTGTGGGGTCATGAAGCTTGTATTTTGAATGCCTTTCTTTTGAACGTCTGCAGCAAAAATAAAACTGAAAGCAAAATCGCCTGGCCTCTTAAGGAGTCACGGTTCCCTCCCACTCCAGGATGTGTCCTTGTTCGGTTGAAATTGGGAGCAGGGAATCTCCATATTCTCCAGCATGAGAGTACTCTACATTCCCCTGCAGAGCTACTGTATATCTCTACGTACCACTCAAACTCTCTTCTAGAGAAGAGGGCAGTTTTCCTTTTGCAATGGGAGGGGGTTGCAGGATTAGAGAGAGAGAGAGAAAGGCGGAGGGGAAGGAGGCAAACAGGGAGGGAGCTGTGACTCATCAAGCAGCATTTTTCACTCGTCACAGACAAGTGGATGAGTGCATTTTTCAAGCCCTGAGCATAACAAAGAATTGGGGGGGGGAATCACTTTGTGTTTTGTAAAATATAGCAGAACATTTGACTGGACACCAGAAAAGCTGTGCATCACTCCAAAAAAACATGGGTTTGCAACACTATTTATCTTGCTGTGTACCATATTCTGGCAAAGAGGCTTTTATTGGGACAGACTATGGAGAAGCAGAATGGTTTCCACTTGCCAAATGACTTCTAATTTCAATCTCCCTCTTTGTTCAGTCTATATCCAGAGAATATCATATGAAGAACTAGATTATATTTACATGGAGAAAAATGAGAGAAAATTGGTGGAAGAAACATAGTACTTCAAGATATTCAGATGGCATATTACTACTAGAAGAAAAGAACAATGTTTTGAAATGACTAGTGAGGGAAAAGAAGAAAAAAAAGCAGAATTAATTGGCCAATGAGAAAACAAATACGGCTACAGAACAATTGTGTGACTGTAATGCTGACAAGAAATACATCAAAACTATTTTACAGTTTCTATATTCTGTGTCAGTCAGCAATCCAAGTGGAGACTGCAGCCAGAATATCAGAAGAAAACTGGGATTGGATGAGCGGCTGTGAAAGAACATCCTTAAAATGAATGATGTGTCACTGGAAACCAGAACCAAGATCATCCACATATAATTCTTGATTACTATATATATGTATGAAAGCTGGACAATGAAGAAAGCCAATAGGGATAAAAATGGATTCATTCAAGATGTGGTATTAGAGGAGAGCTTTCTGGACACCATGGAGTATCAGAAAGATGAATATGTGAGTTCTGGAGCACATCAAGCCTGAACACTCTCTAGAAACTAAAATGACTGACCTGAAGCTATTATACTTTGGGCACATAATGAGAAGACAAAGCGGGGGGGGGGGGGCTGGCGGGGGGGATAAAAAAAGGCTAAGAAAAGTGGCAGATAGTAGGAGAAGAGGAAGACTAATGTGAGATGGATTGACTGACAGTAATTATTCTGTTTAGTTTTTACTTCATGCTTTTTTTAAAACAATGTTATACATATATCAGATCATGCTAGAGTAAGTATAGAACTTTTGGTAAAATGTGATTACAGTATAAGGAAGCCTTTTGATAGAAAATTGATTCTAATATCTATTCACAAAAGCATATAATCGATTAATTCCAAGGGATTCCTGAGGATTCCAGTGAAGGGGCTAGGCGGATTTCAGGTGGGAGGTTGTTCCAGAGATGAGGGGTGACCGGTGAGAAGGCACAGTTTCTAATCTTCTCTTTCTGGGCCTTTCTTGGGCTCAATAATTTCAACTGCCCCACCTGAGAAGACTGAGTAGGTTGGGCAGATCTCATTGGGAGCAGGTGTTCTTTCAAATAAGAGAAATGTTGGAAGAAGAGAAGATCTCAGATTTATACATACTCCAACAAGAAAAATGGACAACAGACGGAAAAGGAAGGAAGGAAAGGCAAGAAGATTGACAAAGTTTGAGGAATATATAAAAAAATAGACAGAAAAGGGATATAATAAAAAATAAGAAAGGCATTGTAAGCAAAATATATTTAAAAACTGATAGAGGCAGAATATGAAACACCTATGATAAAAGAGTTGTGGCAGGAGGATGTGGGTAAAGAAATCAAAAGAGGAGAATGGGGAAAGATATGGAATAAAAGAATACTGAAAAATACGTCCATCAGCATCAAAATGTTATAAGGTAATACAGAAACAGTATTTAACACCTGTCAAATTAAATATAATAAACAATTTTTTATCACCTCTGTGTTGGAGATGTAAGAAAGACAAAGAAGCATACATGCATATGTGGTGTTTTTGTGAAATTAGAAGGAAAAAATGGACTTTGGTTTTTAATGAATAAGAGATTTAATAGGAATTGACATACAATTGTATCCTATGGTTGCTTTATTGAATATTGTTAATGATAAACTAATAAAGAGGGGAAAAGGAGTTAATTACCATAATGGTAACTATGGCATGGTTAATAATTGCAAAGAATTGGGAAAAAGATAATTAAATCAATATGGAAGAATGGTAGAGAAATGTAGTATATGGCATTTAATGATAAGTTGACTTGCAATATAAAAATCAGAAGAAATAAGATAAAAAATAATGATTTTAGAAAAATATGTAATCCATTTCTGGAATATGTTCTGATTACAGGGAAGGGGTATACACCAAAAGAAGAATCAATATATTTCTGGAGACATACGGGGTGGCATGAATTGTAAAGTGAAAATATTGGAACCTAGTCCCGAAGGGAAGGGTGGCACAGGGTAGAAGGGAAATGTAAAGAATGTTAGCGTACAAGAATAGAGAATATAAGGAGGATATAGTAGTTTGTGTTCGGATGATTATTGTTCTTTTCTTTTGTGTTTGTTTCAGCCAAACTCTCTCCATGATCCCAGATTCCCAACTAATATTATCTTAAACTTTTTTTTAAAGACCATTTAGTTTGTTTCCCTACTTCAAAAACAAATCACTGCTGAAAAATATTATTTGGTGGAGTAAGTTCTCCCCTCTAAGCAACCATCCATTCACACGATTCTTGCAAATCTGAGATACTTGATCTACAAATTAATATTCTACCATTGCAATAACGTTAATCTGAGAATATTCATTCCACATACAGACATTCATCTATGATGCTGTTGTTACATGCTTTCAAGTCACCTCAAACCTACAGTGACCACACGAATGAGTAATTTCCAAAATGTTCTATCATCAACAGCCCTGCTCACCTCTTAATTCAAAGCTTTAGCTTCTCTTACATCTCCTATTTTGTCTTCTTTTCCCACTGTCTCCAACTTTTTCCAGCATTATGGTCTTTTCCAGTGAATCTTGCCTTCTCATTATGAGTATGAGAAAGTATGATAGACTCAGTTTTGGTTGGTGGTAATTTTGTGCTATATTGCTCTCTAGGAAGACCTTTCTAGATTGGGGTCTGATTGTTTTACCAGTGCCAAATAAACAATTTTATGCATCCATGACTTTTAATTCTGTAGTTTCTGTATTGCTTTAAGCTGACTTTTTTGTCATTCTCTGCTCCTCCTGTTTCATTCTGTTTTAATATAAATGACAATTGTTTTATTGTTTCATTGTTTTCAAAATGTATCAGCTGCTCTGAGCCACTTTTATCTAATAATGTTGTAC
The DNA here is from genome assembly GCF_051106095.1 of Pogona vitticeps. Classification (NCBI taxonomy): domain Eukaryota; kingdom Metazoa; phylum Chordata; class Lepidosauria; order Squamata; family Agamidae; genus Pogona; species Pogona vitticeps. Next base: position 24,057,138 of record NC_135786.1, read on the forward strand.
TGTATATATTTAAATAGATTTTTAAAAAAATCTTATTGCTATATTGATGATCTGCAGCTTCAGTTCATGGCCAACAGCATATACAAACAATATATAGTTATGGATATAGACATTAAAAAGGAATACAGTTGCATTCTCTTTTCAGACACCAAATCTTAGGGTGTCTCCAACTCACATATAAGTAGCAGAGAATGTTTGCTGGATGACATACCAGCACATCACAGATTCCATCTGCTCAATGGTACTCTCAGCACAAGAAGAATTCTGCCCATGGTCTGTATTAAGTAAAAAAATGCCTTCTGAGAGCATTAGTGATATGGCAAGTAAAGGGTTAATCCCTAGTGTTAAATAAGTTGGTGCCTTCTGCCTGCTCAGCTTCAACACGAAAAAATTGCTGGGGCCCCAACCACAGCAAACAATAGCTGGGATTGTACTAGCAAAAACAAGTTTTGCAGCATCATTTGCCAATAATTTTAAAAACAGATTTAAGCATTACTTCTCCTTGCCCTGCCCCCATTCTGTTTCTTACCATAAAAATGAAGGCAGAAGAAGGGACTTGGGGGAAAGCAGATAAATTTCCATACCCTAACCTCAGCTACCAAAAGAATGTGTTCTTAGTACCTGCCAAGCATGAACTTCAGACCACAAAATTGGAAGAGTCTGAGCATGTGTGTGTGTGTGTGTGTGTGTGTGTGTGTGTGTGTGTGTGTGTGTGTGTGTGTGTGAGAGAGAGAGAGAGAGGGGGGGGGTGAGGGCTGAGTGAGAGAGAGAGAGACAAATGTTCAGCATAAGTATCAGAATCTCCTTTCTAATCTTTTCATAAAGGGCACTTAGTATATGAGAGAATGGCTAGAATCTGAACACTTTCTCCAGCATTTCAACAAACAGGCACGAACAGTTGTGAGGCAGTGAGATACCGTTTTGCATCTACATACATGCATGTGCTTTAGAGCATATGAGTAAGACAGAAAGAACAAACTCAGTGCTCAGCAAAGACAATAAAGGGTCAGCATCTGCTTCTTGGTTATTTCAAGGGCACACTCTCCAGCACTTCATACTAGCACATTTGTGTATCCTCCGTCATTTCAGAGAGTATGACACATCATTCTAAAGATCACTGCTTGAGCATCCTGTGATCCAGTCCCGACTATAGACTGTGACATGGTACATGGATGTTTAGCCTTCCTGGGCATCTGGCTGTATGTGCCAGGCCAGTTTAAATTCAAACACATTTCAGCAACATTATACAAACTAGAAAGGCAGTTAATTGGCGGTGTGGTAGCAAAGCAATGCAGTGGTATGCTGTATCCATCTGTATGCACATCCATTATAGTCAAGATGCACACTCACAACTTGGGGGACATTTGCACTGGCAGAATAGCTTGCTATTTGGAGAGCAGTAGGGCTATAGCTCTTTTGCTTCGATTCAGAATGCTCCTAATTAGCCTGTTCTCTAGTCCATGCGGAGGGTTAGTCCACGCCAAAATAGAGCTGTGGGCAGTGTTATCTGAGACAACCACCCTGTGACATATTTAGTGGGCTGTGTCGCTGAAAAGGATAACAGAGAACTTCATCCTCTATTTATTTTCATCCACTGTACCATTTACATTTTTAAAATTTTCCTACGGATGCAGGACTATTTGAGATAAATAAGATACTGTACACTGGCAGTATTATCTACCATGCCATGTAGATGTATTCCTGTTTTGCTATGTCACTTACTTGATTTAACAACAACAAAAGGAAAGTCACTGTGGCCCACTGAATGATAGCCATGGGAAAAGATGGGAAAGGGAGTGTCATTAAATGAAAGAGGGACAAATTGGGGCAATTCAAAGACCTGTCTCAACCCTTCCCAGGAGAAAAAAAGGTGATTAGTGTCAATGGAAGGACTGGTCCCATGAGAGATAAAATAGATGACACTAAAGATAAGAACTTTTAAAGTGTAAACTATGTAGACTGTTCCAGGTTCCCTCATCCAGACATGCCCTTAGAGACTGTACATCTAGAAACCTATGATACGGAAACTGTAACAAGTAAAATTTCAATGTGTTGGAATCAAAATCAACATTTTTAAAAAGGCAGCAGTACTGTGCCCTCACAGTAAAAGTGACATTATCTCTTCTAAGCAGTTGGAGCATATATAGTAGTTTAGGACCTGAATCAGAAAATTCAGGACTCAAGCCCATTCCTGTTTCCATTTCTAGTTCAGTCGTAAAATATAAATGAATCTAAGAGCTAACACTGACATGAAGGATGCCAAGCAGGCCAGCTGAGAGAGAAAACAACAGCAAGTCATTTCATGATTAGGGAAGTTGAGTCATGTCCACATCTTGCACATAGAGCTAGGAAAGCTCCCTCAAGGGAGGTCACTGGCTGCTCATATCAGATTTGCTAAAACTGATGACTCTGACTTTAAAAACCTTCCTTCAGCCATCTCCTGACTTCTTCCTTCTGTGTGCCTCAAAAAGGCACAAGCAAGCAAAAGTAGGAGTGAAAACTATTTCAGCTCACTGTGTGATATTCATCACCACTACGTATATCTCAGGCAGAGTTTCCTCCTGCAAACCTGGTGTTCTTTGAAAAGGAAACATGGAAAGGAAGGAGAAAATTGACCTTGGAGTCTTTTGCATGCGAAGCTTACATTACATCAACAAGGTATGGAACCTTCCAAATATAATCTTCGTGCAAAATTGAGACAACAGAGTTGGAAGTAATCAAGGAAATACCAATTCATCCAAAAGGAGATTATGATGATTGTCTGAAACATTTCAGAGAAAAATATTACCACCTAATTTGTACAACCATGGCCCCATGCATTCACGGTCCTCCTACCTCCTCCACATATACTATCATGGGGAGGTATCTAACAGTAATAAACCATGAATAAGAATTGTTGGCTTACCTTCTATGTCATCTGGAACTGTGGCATAGGTGTTAGAAAGGTTAAGCTTCAGAATATCAGGGTGTTCTCTATTTACAGTCAAGCTGGGTGATGTCACTAGATCTAGCATTTCCTTATACCTGGAGGAACACAAAAAGGGGAGGGGGGACCCAGATAATTTATTCATTAATTATGCACACTTGCTAATGATTCCACTTTTTCTCCCTAGGAGTACAAATATTAAAGCTGATTACCTAAACCCTGGCTTCATATAAATTCAACATAAACAACATTCATGAAAAAAAGTTTTCAGCAAATGTTGAATTAAAAATCAAGCATTAACTTCCCTAGGAGATTATACCCATATGATTAAATGTTTTCCCACTTATCTCGGATTTTGCCATCAGAAGATTACATTTGTGTACTTTGAAAAAACTGCCACGAGGAGCATGCAGCATATATTACTATTCTACCATCACCTTCCTGTACACACACAATAGCACTAAAAAAGCTGTGAGCTATGGAAATGTCTGGTGCAAAAATGCAGGCAGGAAGCACATGATAGTATTACGGAATTATGCAACATTTAAAAGGAAAAAGCTGTTTGTAAGGATCAGTCCATTTTAATCCTAAAAACATCAATCCTGCTTAATTATCACTGAAATCAACAAGATTTCAGCAGGTTCAACTTTTTTGTAGGAGTGCATGCCTTGAATATTTACTACTGTATTAAAAAACCTGAAATTTCTGCAGTCAGGTCACTTGAGAGAAAATCACAAAGAACAGATTTCTACACATGTCTGATTTGGCATCCTTATATAAGCCTAACCCAAGTTTTCATCTGAAGCTATCAAATACACAAAATGTGTCATCAACAACCAGATTTATTTACAGGTGGATCCTGAGGATGGGGCCATGGTATCACACTAGTTTTCTAAGTAGGTTTCCAGAATGTTCATGGCCATAAATACTGGTTCCTCTCTCTAAATTATAAAATATTTGAATTAGTTCTTTAGCATCTTTTCAAATGAAATCCAGATATTAACCAGAAACACACACCCCCAAGGAGGTTTTGGGGACCACTAGTAGGAATAATTTCATGAAATGGAAGTTTTGCAAATGGGAAGATGTTGCTGAGAAATCTGCAAAATCTATGAACGTTGAATTCATTTATTCATTTTAGTTACCCAGCATAGCTTTCACTAGCACAAAAACCAGTAGTAAGTGGAAACTGGAGTAGGTACATTGAGTTGGGGGAATTTGGTGTCAACTCCTATGTAAGTTCCATTTATTCAAATACAGGACTGTAGTTGTGATTTACTACAGGATTTTAGCCATTATAGCACAGTAACTCTTAATTATGAGTCTATAAATGCAGCTCATGAATACAGTCCATTTTCAAAATGTTATACTAGTCATAGAAGTATCTTTCTCAAAGCTTTAATGAAGATACTCAATGAATTATTAAATTGGGGAAACCGGCTGCTACCTCTCCTTGCTGGTGATTTAGTATGAAATGAAGGATTTTCCAATGACAACAGACAGGAGCAACAATATACTTCCTGCAAGACAGTGTAAAAAATTCCATTAAATTTTAAGGGTTGATGATATTTATCACAGTTCCAGAAACTTATGGAACCTAAATGCAAGACTGTCTTTCTCATTTCTGCTGTAGCCTTGCAATGTTGTCTTATTCTGTAGCTTTGAACGTCATATCTATCTTGAAGTCTTATTGATTATGTAGTGTTAAATGCATAGGGATGTATTTAAATTAGTAAGTTAAATGTGTTAGAATGAAATTTAAATGCACTTATACAGGGCAGATCTACAGCATGGTGAAGGTGTATGTTGGTGGAGGAGGAGAGTTACCACCTTTCCTGCCCACCACAGGTGAGTCAAAACCCATCATACTGCTTGTTTATGCCTGTCCAGTCTTATTGGGATGAACATTCGTCTGTTGTATGGCTAGGTAAAGGTTCCCCTTGACAATTTTTGTCCAGTCGTTTTCGACTCTAGGGGGCAGTGCCCATCCCCGTTTCCAAGCCATAGAGCCAGCGTTTTGTCCGAAGACAATCTTCCGTGGTCACATGGCCAGGGCGACTTAGACACGTAACGCTGTTACCTTCCCACCGAGGTGGTCCCTATTTATCTATTTGCATTTGCATGCTTTCGAACCGCTAGGTTGGCAGGAGCTGGGACAAGTGACGGGAGCTCACTCCGTTGCGTGGATTCGATCTTATGACTGCTGGTCTTCTGACCCTGCAGCACAGGCTTCTGCGGTTTAGCCCACAGGGCCACCACGTCCCTTGTATGGCTAGAATCTTTTTTTTTCTTGATTGCTTTGGAGATTTTTTCTGTACAAGACCTCTGCCTGAAGCACTTGTGCTCATCTTACTATGCACGTGGAAAATGGGAGGGGTGCCTGACAGATTTGCCACTGCACAAGAGCTGTGGTTTTAATCAGTGCCACAGAACAAAAAGAGCAGGCAAGATTTTATGTGCAAATGGAGTCTGGGATGTACTTCAAGTAAAAGAAAGTGCAGAATATTACGTATGCCTGGTAGACATTAAGTGAAGTTTTAGAAACTCTGCCCACCCAACCTCCATTTTTGTACATTTTCAGTAGAGAGCCATTCTGCATGCGCTCAGAGTCACTCCATATTTTTTAGGCTGAGACCTGTCATTCAAAGCAGGCTTAATGGCTGGCTCAAATGAAGACTGGACTACATTTCATTCTCTTTTTCCCCAAATGGGACCTTGCAGTAATGGTACCCATAGGAATAACATAAATGAATTCTATCACGGACCTCTTTGCATTGTCAGATACACCCGAGCCCATTGCAGACGAGCCTGATACAAGCTTCACAGGAAAAGATCTAGAAGTGCACTGCCTACCCTCAACCCCCACTTTCCTTTTCACAGCTGTATACAGCAGATTGCACCATTTGTTAGTCCTGTCTTCACTCCACATCCCCTGGGGCTACAGCATTAAGCCAAAAGCATGACTGTGCTTTTAGAAAAGTGCTCCACAGCAGTGTCAGGGAGCAGAACTTAGGAGATGACAGCTGGGCAGTAGGAGAAGCGGGAGAGAGGAGGGGAGTGACTTCAAAAGGCTTCCAGGGCTGCTAACGGATTAAAAGCATATGGCAGGTTCCAAGCTGGGGCCTGAACCAGCTCACCTTTCTGTTTATTCCTGCATGCTTTTGTTCAGCTACCTAAGCTGCGGACAACTACCTATAGTCAGAGATAAAGATCTAAGATTCAGAAGCATAAAGGTAACAGATGGTACCACATCAACTATGGAGAATACAGGGCAGGAAATAAATTACTATGTACTTTGCTTGGGAGTGGTACCTTCATGTTTTGTGCTTCCTATTTCAGACAAGCTGATAAAACTCTCCATTTTTTAAAGTATATACATACATACCCTTATGGCCCCTTAACAGTCTAACAAACACATTAGCTTTCTTACTTCATGAACTGCATGTCATGTTATCCTTAAAGAGCAGGAAAAGATGCAGATATAGAAAGGAGATGAAAGCAGTAAAAACAGAGAGAACAGAAATGCAAAAAGGAGACAGTGATAATTACCTTAAGAAAACAGTAATTGGGTGGTAGCACAGAATTCTTTGCATTGATGAACATAGCTGCTCAACACATGTAACATGATTGTTGAAAAAGCAAATACTTATTTTTATTTAAGGAATTGTAGATAAGAGCTTAACCTTTTGAAGAATTTTGTCCACCTGTTTTCATACTGGACACCCTCTCTTGGAAGTTCTTCTGTTAATCATTGGCCACCATGAGAGCAGTAACAGAATGACAGGGGATGGCTAAAGGTTCTTCCACTTTTTTTGTTTTTAATTACCATTTCTGATGCCAAATTCTACAACAGCAATTTTGATACCCATGTTTCACTGACTTATTGGTTAACCTTGGGCCACGATAGACTGGCATATGCTGTGCTGGAGAAGGAAAAAAATGTGGAGAAATTCCTGGGATGGAGTGTGCAGCCAGAGGTTGGGAGTTCAATTCTCTACTGTTCCTCTTTGACAGGGGCTGGACTTGATGATTCATAGAGCCCCTTCTAGTCCTGCAATTCTATTATTATTACAGTCGTGCCTCGTTTTACGATTGCCCTGCATTACGATGAAACCGCATTACGACAATCTTTTTGAGATTGCAATTGCAATCACAAAACGATGGTCTAAATGGGTTTTTTTCGCTTTGCGATGATCGGTTTTCTGCTTCAGGAACTGATTCTTCGCAAAACGACAATTTTAAAACAGCTGATCGGTGGTTTCAAAATGGCCACTGGGTAAACAAAATGGCTCCCCGCTGTTTTCTGGGACGGATTCCTCGCAAGACAGGCAGCGAAAATGGCTGCCCTATGGAGGATCTTCGCTGGACGGTGAGTTTTGACCCCATTGGAACACACTGAAGGGGTTTCAATGCCTTTCAATGGGTTTTCCCCCCGCTTTACCAAGTTTTCGCTTAACGACGATTTTCCTGGAACAGATTATCGACGTTAAGCGAGGCACCACTGTATTGTAAATTATATAGGAGTCATTAGAAATTTGCCTAGGGAGGCTGACGGCAGTATACATGATGGGGGTGTATAGGTTCATGCCCTTTTATCAACAAATACAAATAGTTGTCTTCGTGACTTTCAAGCAGCAAGATTTTGCACTTTCTAAAGTTTGACACCCTAGGTCAAGCTCATTACTCCATCCTAGTTATGGCTTCAGGCCCTTCATTATTTTGTACAGTAAGGTAAAGGTTCCCCTTGACAATTTTTGTCCAGTCGTGTTCGACTCTAGGGGGCGGTGCTCATCCCCGTTTCCAAGCCATAGAGCCAGCGTTTTGTCCGAAGACAATCTTCCATGGTCACATGGCCAGTGCAACTTAGACACGGAACGCTGTTACCTTCCCACCGAGGTGGTCCCTATTGATCTACTCGCATTTACATGCTTTTGAACCACTAGGTTGGCGGGAGCTGGGACAAGTGACGGGCGCTCACTCCGTCACGTGGATTCGATCTTATGACTGCTTGGTCTTCTGACCCTGCAGCAGAGGCTTCTGCGGTTTAGCCCACAGCACCACCATGTCCCTCTGGATTTTGTACAGTAACTAGCCTTTTTCTCCTTTGCAAACTGCAGTAAGGTAATGAGTGTTTACACACCCATACCCACCAACATTCATATCAGTTGGAGAGTACACTGCATGCATCTGATCAAGTGGCTGCTTCCACAAAAATTTAAGCAACAGTATGTTTGTTAACCTTCAAGTTGCAGCAAAACATTTTGCTGTTTCTCCTAGTGCATGTAAAAAGAGTCACAAGATTCAGCAACTGTCTCATTCAGACATACAAATTGTGGGGGAAAGCCCATTTCTGAAAGACCCTTTACAGAACCATAGAACTATACAATTGAAGGAGATCCCAATATATAAGGTTTCCCCATATGCCAGATCAATTTTAAATTAAAATTCCATATGGACATGCTGTCCCTTTTGTGTAAGGACAGTATTAATAGCAACACACCATTTGTTTTGTTTTGTTCTGTTTTATTTTGTTTTGCTCTGAATTCAGTTCCCAGGATTGTCCAGTAATTCTCTAGAATTCTGGGAACTCTAGTCAACAGATACACAATTATAGAAACCTACATTTTGCTCGCCTGGAGAAGGGCCTAGCTCCGAGGCTGCATAACCTAGTTACAGTCTTACTTCTTGTTTTTAATGTATAAGAAAGGAAGCTGCTGCAGAGATTCCTGGGAGTGGTAGTCCTACAGGAGGCACGTTCTACAGATTCTAAAGGGGAGTCAGACTACCACTTCCAGGAAGCATCATAGCAGCTTTATTTTTTATGTTAGCAACAGAAAGCAAGCTAGGCACTGGGCTAGAACTGCCAGAATTCAGCCAACGAAGTTCTTAAAGAATTCTCAGAGTTAGAATCCGAACAATCCAATGGTGCATACATACGTAGTGGTAATAATAGTACAGTACTGTAGTAGTAGTAGCAGTACAAGTAAAGTTCATGCTTCATATTCAGAAGGTCCCAGACTTAATTCACAGGATTGCAAGATATGGCTGGAAAATACTTCTGGCTGGAAAGTTGTTGCCAGTCAGTGTGAAGGAATGACAGATCCATCAAATCTATTCTTATAGGCAGCATCTTTTCCTTCCTCTGAATACATTGTGTGTGGACTTTTTTTAAAGTACTCCTTTGCATGGCTGAATTTTTTTAAAAAAATGTGATGTATAATATCTTTTGCATACTTTTCAAACTATATACATTGTACACGTCCACCTATTGACTGAAGCATGCCTGAAAGCTATTTTCAAATGTACCCGTTCTGAATGTTTTCATTTTACCAGATGTGTATCTTTCCTGTTCATGCTACCAGTGTTGAAATGTGCACATTTCTGAATGCTAAGTGTGTCTGATTCACATCCATCCAAATAGTTCCATACCAGCAAAATACAACACAATATAATACACTGTGAGGAATTAATTCCCTGTGAGCTCCATAGCACTGACTTCCAAACGGCCAAAGGACTGCTGAACAAAGTAATTTGACAAAGCATAATACATTATAAGAACAGTACTGTAGTCACAAGAAAAAAAATGGTACTAAAGAGTGGGTGTTTAGTATCGTAAAATGACAGGATTCCAACATGGAATCAAAGACTATTAGCAGGAATCAGGTACCTGATGAAATGCTGTAATTGAGAAAATCAGTCACAGCATGAACTTTAACAATTTGAGTCAACATGCAAATTAACCTTGGGCAGATAAGAAGTCATATACATTTTAAGTGGCAGGTATGAGCACATCCCATTGCAAACAATTATGTCTGCAGTTAATTGAATTCAGATATACTTTGCTATCTAGTTTCATTTAGATTCACTAAGCTACATAATTTATATGCAAGTACAAACTCATTAGCCTCTGGCTCTAGAATTATGTATTGAAGTACCTTGTCCCAGGTCACAGAAAGAGTCAACAGCAGAACTGGAAATTAAACCCAAGAGCCCCAAACTTTGCACTTCTCTATCCTAATATATATATATATTTTAATTTAAATGTTATTACAACACTAGTAAATGAGTAATAAAACCTCCTGTTACTTGCAAGACTAGTAAAATCTCCTTTCGTTTCATTATTTAATGTCATATCAGATTTTATTTACCATACTGTAAATAATTTAAGTTGCCGTACTACACATTCAAATATTGTTTACCAGGGATAGGGAACTGATTTTAATGGGCTTCTCCAAATCCACAGCTGAGCCTATTAGAAGGATCAGAATATCAACATAAAGAGGCAGGAATGGACAATTTGCCAGTCAAGGCTACATGCATTCATGCATACATACACAGATAAGATTATTATAATTCCTCTGCTGTATAAGAGCAGCAAAAACTCAGCACATATTTTCCTCCCATTACTCTATCCCTGTCTGGAAACAGCTTCACCTGTTCAGTTTCAGCCCATTTTGAAGCTATTCATAGCAAAGAATTCAGAAAGGAAAAGTGTGTGGCAAACCTATTCAGTCATCAGCATGACCACAGCCTAAGTCAATCTAACCTTCAAAAGTTGCTATGATACTGTTTAAAAATACCTATGCTTCTCTAGAAGTCATAATCATCAAACAGCACAAGAAAGCCAGGCATTTCCACATGTTCCTTTATATTTCTAGTTTCCTGATCCCCAAAAGATCTTTTCTCCCATATGTTTTGTACCAGGATGAATGCAGACATGTTTAATTTTTGGCTGATCTAGAAATCCAAATGCAGTCCTACTGATTTTGGAATTGCTCTACTGATATCATTTTCTAAGTCCATCCATACGTCTTACACTGTTTATATTTTAACACCTCAGTCTGGATCTATTATCAAACTTGTGAGCAGTGCAAAAAGCAGGAACAATTCTGCATTACTATAACTGCACAAGCGTGCATCTATAATATTGTGCAGGAGAGCAAATCAATATTCTACAAGGCAATTCTAAAAATAGGGACAGCCCAAGCAAAAAATTATAACTTTGAAACTGGGCTTGGAATCAGCACCAGATTTGGCATAGGGGTAGCAGGCAGTCTGTCCTTGCTCTGTGCTAAAGTTTAGGTAGCCTTTTTAAAAAGAAGTAAAACTGTCCTCTGAAGATGCCGGCCACAGAGACTGGTGAAACATTAGGAAGAACAACCTTCAGAACACAGCCAAAGAGCCCGAAAAACCCACAACAACCATTATGTTTTCTGTCTGTTTAGAAATAGGTGACTCCAAGCAATTTCATATTTAAAATAGGTAACATAAATAGAAAATACCAATCTTGCTTATCTTAAAAGAAAATCTTAAATCCCACCCACTCTTTTATTTGAGAGAATCCAGGCTGCAAGAGCTGAAATATTGATCCTCAAAATCGGCCTTTCAATAGAAGAGACTTGCTAGTAACAGATTCATGAAATGATATAATGTATAATTTATTGGTGGGGAAGATATTTAGACAGTTACGGGGCAACTAAAGAAATAGATTGAAAAAACAGGTTTTCTTTAAAGAAAAGAAAAGCATGTTTGCTTTTTAAAAAAATAATGGAATGGCAGTTCTCCAGAAAGAACATTTTGCCATGTATCTTCAGGGAATTAGTATACCATTCTGTAAGGCATATTCAAACTTTTTCCCCTTAAGTCAGAAAAACAGATAGCAGTTGTGTTCATTATAGTACTTTCAGTCAACGTTCTCTCAAAATTTCTGAGTCCAAACAGTCTCCTCACCAAAGTTTTCAAAAGGGGAAATCAATTCCAGGTCTGGGCAATCAGATCTTCTGACTCTGACAATCAGGACTGAATCATCTAACTCTTACCTAACTTTTAAAATTCTTTTTGGCCAAACAGATTTATCAGAATCATGCTTGCAAAAGGATGTGTCTGGTTCTAAAAACAGAGACACAAAGATTTTTTAAAAAAAGATATTGAATTTTAAAATATATATATATTAAGAAAGAATACAAAACAAACATTCAGAAGCTTATTCATCTAAGCTGTGAAATTACTGATTTTTGCTTTGTGGCTGGGGATGGTCTTTCTTGATATTAGAAGAGCTTTGGTGCCTATATCCTGTCATAGTCTCCAGCTGACATCTCCAGTTGGTTCCTCAACAATTTTGATCATCTTGTCACTATACAACTGCTTGGTAATTTAAAAAAAACAACCAACTCCAAAATGTTATGTGCCATCAACTCAGTTCCAGTGTGTGGTGACTATATGAGTTAATGGCCACTGAAATGTCCAATCATTAACAGTTCTGCTCAGATGTTGCAGACCGACAACATGTCAGGTTGCTCTTTCTTCCTTACACTTTCCTAGCAATATGAATGCATATAATGTTTCATTTTGCAAACCTCATGCTGACAACCCTGTACAACATGCTCAGTATGAATTTTTTTCTAAATTAAAAAAAAGGTGGGGCCAGCCATTATCTTTCAAGATAAGGAAGATTGGTCTTTTTAATTAATATAAACTGTTTTAAATCTGGAGTCTTTGGGGGGGGTCATCTGTTTCTGAATGGGGGAATAAAACAGATACTTCAAAAAAATCATAACTCAAAAATCCTTTGACTAAACTTCCCCTGATTTGGCTCAGAACAGGAGCAGATTGTCTACTACCACTGTGCCAAATGTGGTGCTGATCCAAAGTTTCAAAGTTAAACAATTTTGTTTGGGCTGCCCTTGATTTTTAGAATTGCCTTGTACAACGTTTGCTCTCCTGCACAGTAAGAAAAATACTTTCATGTAGCTATAATCTACATTCAAGATGCTCTAAATCTATGCTCAGTTCTGGAAACAACATTTTAATATAGAAAAACTAAAATGAGGACATAGAAAAGCTAAAACTAAAGGATGTTGAAAAACTAAAATGAGCCCAAAGAAGAGCAAAGGTATGGCAATGAAATGGCAAAACATGCTGTAAGAAAAAATTGGCAGAACTGGATCAATTTAGTGAAGATATGAGTGGGGAACCACATCATAATAATAGCAACATGCTGTCAAGCTCATTCTAAGGTATGGTGATTCTTTCAAGGGTTTCCTACATATAGAAAACTCAGAAGTGCTTTACCAGTCCCTTTTTCTAGGGCACCTAGGAACCACATGGCTTGATCAAGGCAACACAACCTGGGCTACACAGCCTAGCTCTTCTCCAGGACTGAACTGAATTCCCAGCCTCTGGCTACCAAGCCAGATACCCTACCCAGTGAGCTATCTAGCTGGCTAAGGGCATGATAACACTATACAAATATCTGAAAAGCTGTAACTTAGAATAGGCCAAAAAGTGGCCTTCTGCTGCCCCTCAAGACGAGACTAGATCTATCAAACGATATTTCAAATATTTCAGTGTTTGACAACACTGCTTGAGATGGTCATCAAGTACAGCTAGGATAGCAACTTTTTTTCTTAATCAAGCACAAGGTTTTTGGACTAACACTCTATATACCGTTCTACAGCCTCTCAGAATTTTTCAGTGATCATGCTGTCTGGGGCATTCTGTCCAGACAACTTTTCCAGGTTGGCATAGATGGGTCACAAAGCCTGATCCACCTCAATAGGTCTAGCACACAAATGAGTGGGCAAAAGAGTGCACAATCACAACACTTTTAGCCAGGACTCTGCTGAATTAGGAGTTATTTTACAAAGGATGATATTATGTGAAAATGCTGTGTTTTCCAGTCTTGGCAGGGGCAATTCCAAACAACTGAGTCATGCAATCTGTAACTTAAACTAAATGAGTCTTGTGAGTTGTAACAAATTCCATGTGCATATACATAGAAACTACCATGAATATAGATCTCCACAATAAGTGGAGAGTGAGGATGCTTGTTATGCTCAACAGATGTCTGCCTACAGTTTCTGAGGGAGCAGAACAGGGACTGAAGTAGGTCAATATGTATATACATGGTTTGTTCTAGGTATAATATATTATGATAGGAATCTACACCATCAGTGATATGTAATGGTACATCTCCCTCTCTAATCTGCCACATCAACATTGCAGTTTAGTATGACTAGCCAGAGATAATTAACCACTAGAGGCAAAGAAGAACATGGCACCTATTCCCTTTCCAAATACAAAAACAAAAAACAAAAAACAGCTGGCCTAGAATTTGACTCTTTCTTCACTGATGGTGAAACAGTAATCTCCATTGCATATGAAGCAACATGGTAAGTGTAGCAGTGCACAACAGGCTGTGAGGTACATCACTCTCTCCTCCAACATTTTGCTGGTCTTCCCACCATCTGCTCCCTTAGGATACTGCCTTAGACCTCCCCAGTGATAGGCCTGGCTCTCCTGTTTAGGATACTTGAAGATAATTTTTCAAAAGTGATCACTGTGCATGCCACAATACAGATCTCTCTCTCTCTCTCTCTCTCTCTCTCTCTCTCTCTCTCTCTCTCTCTCTCAGAACTGGCACTGATAAGGCAAGTTTGTCAGGATTTTTCTGCATTTTGATATCCTACCAATGAAAAAGAAAAATGAAGAAGAGAATGAGTCAAAAGAAATATATGGATATACCACAGAAAGTGATTCTTCTTTCTAACCCCATTAAATGTTCCTGCAATTACAGTATATCACAGAAGTGAGTACACCCCCTCACATTTCATAAACATTTATTACTGTATATCTTTTCTTGTGACAACACTGAAGAAATGACACTGCTACAATGTAAAGCAGTGAGTATACAGCTTGCATAACTGTACGTGTGCTGTCCTCTCAAATTAATGCAACACACAGCCATTAATGTCTAAACCTCAGGTAACAAAAGTGAATACTGTACACCCCTAAGTGACAATGTCCAAAGTGGGCACAAAGTGTCAATATTTTTTGTGGTCACTATTATTTTCCAGCATTGCCTTAACCCTCTTGGGCATAGCGTCCACCAGAGCTTCATAGGTTGCCACTGGAGTCCTCTTCCACGCCTCCATGACGACATCACAGAGCTGGTGGATGTTAAAGACCTTACACACCTCCACTTTCCATTTCAGGATGCCCCACAGATGCTCAATAGGGTTTAGGTCTGGAGACATGCTTGGCCAGTCCATCATCTTTACCCTCAGCTTCTTTGGCAAGGTCATTTTGGAGGTATGTTTGGAGTAGTTATCATGTTGGAATACTGCCTTGCGGCCCAGTCTCCAAAAGGAGGGGATCATGCTCTGCTTCAGTATGTCACAGTACATGTTGCCATTCATGGTTCCCTCAATGAACGGCAGCTCCCCAGTGCCGGCAGCACTCATGCAGTCCCAGACCATGATACTCCCACCACCATGCTTGACTGGAGGTGCAACACACTAGTCTTTGTACTCCTCACCTGGTTGCTGCCACACACGCTTGACACCATCTGAACCAAATAAGTTTATCTTGGTCTCACCAGACCACAGGATATGGTTCCAGAAATCTATGTCCTTAGTCTGCTTGTCTGCAGCAAACTGTATGCGGGCTTTCTTCTGCATCATCTTTAGAAGAGGCTTCCTTCTGGGACGAAAGCCTTGGAAGCCAATTTGATGCAATGCGTGACGTATGGTCTGAGCACTGACAGGCTGACCCCACCTCCACCCCTTCAACCTCTGCAGCAATGCTGGCAGCACTCATACGTCTATTTCCCAAAGCCAACCTCTGGATATAATGCTGAGCACGGGCACTCAACTATTTTGGTCAACCATGGTGAGACCTGTTCTGAGTGGAACCTGTCTTGTTAAACTGCTATGTGGTCTTGGCCACCGTGCTGCAGCTCAGTTTCAGGGTTTTGGCAATCTTTTTATAGCCTAGGCCAGTGATGGCGAACCTATGGCACGCATGCCACAGCTGGCACGCAGAGCCCTTTCTGTCGGCACGCAAGCCATAAGTCACGAGATGGCTACTCCCCCCTCCCCCCCCGCAGCCAAACCTGAGCAGGCGGCTGCACTGCGGTGCTGGTACCCAAACAGGTGGCAGGTCAGGATCTGGAGCAGCTGGTGCTGGCGGTGGATCCAGAGTGGGGTCTCAAGGCACCTCCATGCCCGGGATTCCCCTTTCCACAGCCACTTCCAGTTTCGCCACTGCCACTTCCGGTTTCGCAGTGATGGCACACACACCCCTGTTTCTCCCCCCCCCATTTCGAGGAACGCGAGCCCAAAATGGTTTGCCACCACTGGCCTAGGCCATCTTTATGTAGAGCAACAATTCATTTTTTTCCAGATCCTCAGATAGTTCATTACCATGAGGTGCCATGTGGAACTTCCAGTGACCAGTCTGAGAGAGTGAGAGCAATAACACCTGCTCCCCG